>NC_072822.1:20048750-20412500 GCF_027744805.1 Dunckerocampus dactyliophorus | reverse complement strand
ATTGCATCTGTAGGTTGCTATAGCATGCTGTGATGTATTAACCAACTGTAGAGTCCTTGATTAATTTCCTTGTCAAGCATTTCAGCTCGATATTAGCATCTCTCAGCATTCAGACCCAATTTTTTGAGGAAATTGTCAAGTCTAGCTTTTTGTACTTGTGCGTGATTCCTCATCCGTGTGTGTCGGTTCCAGGTTGGTTCCAAGACCGACTGTGTGATGTGCTTTGGTCCAATGGTGCCAGATGGCTATGGAGTGTGTTACAATCCCATGGATGAGCACATCAACATCGCTATCACGGCCTTCAACAGCTGTGAGGAGACAAATGCAGCCAAGTTTGCACAAACTGTAAATGGTGCACTGTTGGACATGAGAGCTCTTCTGGAAGACACAGCTACAGCCAAGCAGTGATCTCACAAGTTCCGGGTGTTTTATATGGAAACTGGAAATCAACCAGCACCAAAGTTGTGCCAAGTATGCCTCATTGACATGGACCTGCAATGCACTGAGAGTGTTGGTGTAACTACTACTGCTGTGTGTAAAGTTTCAAGTTGCAAGGACTTTGAAATGAAACACATCTTGTTGATGGGAAATCTATATTTTGTTACATGGTGTTGAACGCATATATAAAACACTACATGAACAAAAATTGCAAAGTATACTTATTAAATGTAACATAAGTCTATTATATCACATTTCTATTTTTGTTTGATACACAGCAACAGCTATGTTTGATAGACCAAATATAGTTTATTTTAAAAGAAATATTTGTTAAGGCATCAAAAAGCTCAAAGTTGTACAAAGGAATATTCCGCCCTAAAGCTCCCTGCAGTGTGCAGGTAGTCTCCATGGAATTCAATTTCAGCCATAGCTCCAGAGGAGCGCCACAGAAACAGCTGCGGGCCTTTAAACACGTTGGTTGTCAAGACATTCTTGTCCCGGATCTGAACGACACACAAACCAAGTTGTTGCAGATACTGATGTGGCATGGTATATCATGCAATATAACAGCAAAAAGTCCCCACCATAATGTACGTAGACTGTAAGTTTGTAGCGTTGAAGGCCAATCCTATGTGCACTGCTTGGATTCGGATCTTCATTGAGGGAGGGGCGTTGATGAGGACCCGACAGGTGTGGTTAATATTAGACGTTGTTGGATTCTCAAAGACTCCGCTGGAGGAAAACAGCTGCTTGTCACAATCTTTAGGACAGAATGATAAATTGATCAATGGCAAATACACAACTGATCTAAGCATCATATTCCGCTGGTTAGTAATAGTTCCGTATGCTTGTAGGACAGCTATGCGACCAGACGTTTACATACACTCATCATGGGCACACGTTATTCATTTTGTGTCCTTTATTATTGATTTCATTTTTAAAAACTAGTTAAGTATACACGTTTGAATTTACATTGGTTTGTCTCTAATTTACATAGGGTCAAAATTATACAGAGGATCATTGTTCAGTTGGAACACCCAACTGAGTCCATGTTTTAGTCATCGTGCTTGATTTCAGATGAATTTGAAGAATCTGGAGATAGTTCTCCTGCTACCACCACCATGCTTGACAGTTGGTACGGTATTGTTCAGTTTGAAATCCTCACATTGACTCCTTCAAACATACTTCTTGTCATTATGGCCAAGTAGCTCAATCTTTGTCTCATCTGACCATCAAACGTTTTGGGTTTTTTTTGGCATTTGGCTTGTTCAGCTGCAAATTTAATTCGAGCCAGATGGTTCTGATTTCAGAGCAGTTATTCTTTATGCACCCTTTCTGCACCTTCTCTGCACATGGAGATGTAAAACTGGCTTGTGAGTGTTCCAGAAGTTTCCATGTCATGGCATTTTATGAGCTGTGGTGGTTCTTGGGTCATTCTAGATCAGTTGTTCTCAACTGGTTTGGCTGCGGGACCCGCTATTACCCATCAATGAGATCCAGCGACCCAAATTGTGGACTTTTTTTAAAGCAAATTTCACAAATATTATATTTATTTAATAAATCACATCTGTTTATTTGGAATTTTTAAAAAGTTAAGCAGTAGCCTAGAAGGCGCTTACTTTTTAACATGTGCAAGCTGCGCCCCAGGGAAGCCTGTCACGATAACAAATTTAGCTGGATGATACAAATGATTGCCGATAAACGATATTATTGTCAACATTATCTCGAGACCATTTTTTCATTTCATAATAACATACTGTATGGCATAATAATGCAAGTACACCGTACGCAATAAACTTACTAACCCTAATTTCTCAAGAGTGTTTAACATTGTAATTGGAATGTCAAGCGCTTTTATATAAAATAAGCAAATTAACATAATAAAATAAACAAACAAAAAAACAACAATGAAAATAAAATTGACTCTCAGTCTCTTTTAGCAAAAATTGCACTTAAATAGAAATCACAATATTCCAGATTTTGAATCAGTGTCACTTTCATTTGTCTGACTATTGAAAAAAAAAACAACAGAGAAATAACCCGACAATACTCTGAAGTTCACATTGTGTGTAAGCAAATGTCAGCTCATTTGCATATACACTTCTTCTATTGCATGTACAATAGATCATTGGACAATTTTGCCCAATAATCCAATAACTTCAATAACTTTTCTAATGGGATGTCAGCCATTGCAAAGATTTCTACAAAATCAATCCAAGAACAAATTGTAATGCCCGTGCTTGTGGTTAAGGAAGATGTAGTCACCAAAGCACTTCCAAATGATATTTTTTGACATCCTTATTTTTTTTGCACAATTAGACAGGATGTGGCGCTCTTATTTTGAAGGCTGGAAGTGTATTGTGTGTGTTGAGAATGTTTGATGACGGTTAAGACAGGGTGGGAGCAAGAATAAACGTGCCTCGTTCTTATTTGACTGAAAACTTGCACGTCTGGGGCATGGTAAAACGCTCGCTTACATTAACAAGCTGTAGAAGGCAACACAGTGTAAACACACTCCTAGAGCCTGAGTAGCACACACACAGCCGCACTAGCTAAGTTAACCCAGCTAGCTTCAATTCACGCGCCGTAAGAGGAGTTTTTCCGGCAACTTTCTCCGGTGTTTCAGGCCGCCATATCGACATGTTTAGTTCGGGGGGAGTTAGTGTTTGTGATGACATTCCGCCATGATTTAGCAGTCCGCCGGTGAAATACTTCCCCACACAAACATTCCTTCTCGCCACGATGACCTGTTTGGAGAGAGAGGAGGAAATCAAACAAGCATGCACACGTCAATATATCGAGGCCGGCAAAATTATCGAGTTTGTTTTTATTTATCGCATTTATTGATTATCGTGACAGGTCTAGCCCCAGGTAACACACACGTGTGCAGGAGCCTTTGCGATTTGTAATTTTGAGCCAGTTGCAAACAGTCCCTTTAATGAAAAGACATAAAGTGCTGTTTGAATTTGAGGTCGTGCAAAACAATAGTGTGCCAGGACAAATCATTTCAGGAACAATACGTTTTTATCCACAAAAATTATTTCAACAAAAATTGTCATTACGGTTCCGGTACCGGTACCGTCATGCTGTACCTGGCAGTCTGCATTAAGGACAGAATTCCCCCAGGCAACACAACATCTTTGCTTTATGCCATGCTCTTTTCCAGTAGATATCTAGCTGTAGCTTTGTGTCGGACAGACGGCGCATTAAGTCCACACTTGAGGTACTTCCCCTCCCCTCAAGGTTCACCAAATCACCCATAAACATGGCATGCACCTCATGGTGGCGTACCAAGCGAATAGCACCGACACGACATGCATTCATCAGGTCATTACATAATTTTTTTTTTTTTTTTGGTCAAGCCCCCGTGACCCACTGAAAACCGGTCCACAATTCAAACCCACTAGATGAGAATCACTGGCTAGAACAGGGGTGCCCAAAGTGCGGCACGGGGGCCATTTGCGGCCCGCGGCTCTAATTTTATCGCCCCGCAGTACGGTCTAAAAATGTAATTTAATGAGGAAACTTAAAAAAAAACAACAACAGCCGCAGCAAAAATGGGAGGAAAAAGCATGAAGTTGAAATGTGAATGTTTTTTTAGTCAAAAACAATGAATAAAGTTTATAACATGGGAATAAAGTGAAAATATTAGGAGAAGAAAATATACAAGAAGAAAGTTGAAATATTCAAAAAATGATGCCAAAAAAATCAAAAGCAGTAATGGACAACAGCAGAAATGTACCCAGAGTAAAGTGAAAATATTAAGAGAAAAAAAATGGTTTTCTAACGAGAAAGCAGGTTGCAATTTTACGAGACAAAATTTGTAACATGAGGAAAAATAACATTTTAATAACAATGTTGAAAGAAAGCAAAAATACATATATTTTTTAAGATAAAAAATATTATGTAAATAACGTTGTAATTAGAAGAAGAACATTTACAAGAGGAACGCTGAAATGAAATAGTTGGAAAAAAAATCTGCAGAAATGGAAAAAAAAGTGCTGTCCTTTTACAGGAATAAAGTCAAAATATTAAGAAAAAAAATCATAATCGAATGAAGTGGCAATTTTCCAAGAATAAACTTGTACTATTGTGGGAAAGAGGCCATTTTTAGCAGCATTTTACCTGTGTTACAGTTTTTTCTTGAGCTACATCTTCTTAGCGTATCTCTTCGTGTTGCTTTACATAATATCAACGTGGCCCTCGCATCCTTTCATTTTTCACAATGTGGCCCTCGCTGGAAAAAGTTTGGACACCCCTGGTCTAGACAAGTCTACAAAACAAAACATCTTTAAATACAACCTTAACAGTCCAGTTGCGATCGATTCAATACCCTGAGAAAAGAAGTTAGTGAGGCTTGGCCTTGACAGTTTAAAAGACATTCTGGAACCTTCCGCACCACTAAAAAGATTCATGTGAATGGATGTGTATATTCGAGCCTGTATGTATAATTTTTACCCTGTGTAAATTAGAGAAATGCCAGAACAAATTCAAACTTGCCAATACTTTGAAGACGAAGCTGTACGTTGTGTAATCATTGACCCTGGAAAAAGAAGTATTGAAATAAAAGGAATAAAGATCCACCTGGTGAGGACAAGCGGCATAGAAAATGGATGGATAGAATTAAAAATCTTCATGCCTATGGTGAGTGTTTGTAAACTCTATGCTCTCATACCTTGATAGTGGCTCTTTTTTGTGTTTCTTTGCGAGCTGTAGGTGAACACAACCCCATTCCCAGAAGTGAGCAGATGCTGGCCAACAAGAAGTACATTGGTTCTGGTTGTCAGCACGCTCCCTGCTGCCTGATCACACTTCCTCACAAATGCCAGGCGGTCAAAAAAAACAGCATACTCTCCTGCAGAGACACATTTTTGTCCCAGGAACTAATACGATCGTCTTCTTTTTCTTCTTCCATGACATAAAATCCTGCATGCTGGATAATACTCACTCTTTTTGCAGTTTAAGGAGCTTGACTCAATTTTGACACGAATGACTTCATCCAGTGGTCGACCTATGGCAACAGTGCAGCGACCAGTAACGTCGCTCAAGTCCACTGTTCCTGACTCTTGCAAGAGGAGCTGACCACACGCATCTGGTGAGGATCAAACACATCGTGTTGATAAATTGCCTTTAACACCAGATGTGGAGCATTATAAGAGCATTATTACTGTGTTTAGGTGAAGGGCTGGCTGTTGTGGTGGACTGCAGGGTGGTGACTGTGCCGGATGGACTTGGGGGTAGATTTCTCATGCGGTACCAATTTCTAATTGAATTCTGTGGGGTGGGAGAAGAGTGTGTGTCCTCCCTCACTGCAGGACGCATAGCTGGAATAACAATCGAGGTCGGTGGCACATCTGCGCAGCTGCCCACACTGCAGCCCTGGATGGTGATGGGCTTGGGCATGTGCATGCAAAGGAGAGGGCTGAGGGGCTCCGGCTTAGAGGGCCCCATGCATGACACCGCTCTGGACTGCACGCCATAACCACAGGACACTGAACACTGCGATGGAAGAAGAAACAACAGTAGTATTAAAACACATATAGATGCATCAACAAGGTGAACATGATTTGACTTGGCTGGTATTGATGCATTTTACTGTTGTTTTTCATATGTTGACTCAATGTGGAAGGATGTACCTGGCTCCATGGTTTTGCATCCCATCTAACAGTGCACACCTGCACAAGGCAGGGCACAGTGGTGGCTGGTTTGACTGATGCATGGCAGCTGTCCTCCTGTACCACACTCTCCCTGCCTTGGATGAACTGGACACAGGAAACATTCCTGTGGGCTACACCCAGGTTACAAGTCACAGAGCACGGTGAAGTGCTGAAAACCTTCCATCTGTACAAAGGAAAGTGATGGCGAGATCATTTTTGCATTGGCTAAAATGAGTATCACTGTGTGTGTGTTTGCGTGTTACCGTGCTGGGCATTCATGGATGTTACATGACACCACTGCTGTGGGTCTAGGAAAGTCCCTGCATTCAGAATCTTCCACCACTTTCTCTTCACCGTCTGTCTCCTTAGCACAGTACAGCACCCTGTTGGCAACACCTCCTCCGCATGTTGCGCTGCAGATTCCTGTCTTAGACCGCCACCTGGTGGTAGAACATACTTTATAGCCCCCTATAATATGTGGCACGTTGTCAGAGCCGGCTCTACCCAATGTGGCGCCCCCTCCGTCAACAATCAACATGAAACTATTTAAATAACCACATAGTTTGCAAAATAAGTCTTTATATAAGCTACATTTACACTATGCAATAACTATATACACAAACTAAATAAACTAACGATTCACAAAAGCTATATATACCGTAAAATATAGTAATAATATTCATTGGGCATTGCTTTGTATTTGATTTTTTTATTTATTTTGCATTTCTGATTTTTGCCACCCCCTTTGCTTGTACAGTAAGCCCTCGTTTATCGCAGTTAATTGATTCCATACCCGGCTGTGATAAATGAATTTCTGCAAAGTAATATCCTTATATACAATTGGAATATTTTCAGTTACAGCAGAAAAACGGTTTATGACCTTTTAATTCCGGTTTTTAACATTATCAGAGCCCTTTAGATATTAAATAACACCCCTATAGTCACTTTACACTCCTATTACCCTATATAGTAGACATAATAAGACTACATAAGCCATTTAAGATATAATTAAGACTCATGCCCATGTGTGTTGCTATGCATTTCTTCCCGAGTGAATAGCGAACAGGAAGTGACATCGGGGGTTCAGAGTTGAGTTTCATCTTGCCATGGGTTACAGCTGCTAAGTAGCCCCTGTTTTTATTAGGGATTTCTATTAGGTATTATTGTGCCTGTTGTGAGATAAGTCAAACCTGCAATAAAAGCCTTTTGTTCCCGCCATGGTGATTGTGTGTCTCACCAAACATTACAGTGACATTACTGACACCCGTGTACTGTACTGTACTGCGTCAACGTCTTTGAATGTGTCTTTTGAATGCCTCATATATTTATATTTTAGTTCAATAGCCATTGAAAATGCTTAATATAAAACAGTTACATTTGCTTAAATATGCATATGTTTTAATTAATAATAGGCCGCATTCAACCACAAAACAGCATGATTTAGTAATTAATATATTTTGGAAAAATCATGATAGTGAGGCCGCAAAATTTGAACCGCAAAGTGGCGAGGGACGACTGTATTGCCTAAGGGGCAAGCTGACTCTGTTAATTGATTACAGCATTAGTTAATAAAAGTTAATGAGCTTTCATTAAAAAATATTTACAAAGCAAATAATGCTTAGTTTTAATTTACATTGTCAGAGAAGCACTACTTTTTTTCTTTTTTTTTTACTATCGTGTTTGTATTTTCCAGTAGCTATGTTCCTCTCATAGGGTCTCACATGGGAGGGCAAGGTGATGTGTTGCAGTTCTCAGATTTAGAAAACGGTTTGGTTGAAGGATCGCAGTGGAAGTCAGGTAAGCTCCTTGTGGTCTGATGGTCCACACAGGAGAACCACACTTGCAGTGTTCCTGTGCAGAGAACAGACTTTGGTTGAGTGATGCGGACTGGCTACTTGTAAATAGGAGTGATTGCACATCTTTGCTTACCATTGCCACAGCTCTTTGAGCACTGACTGGTAACAGGACTCCACACGTACACAGGAGCTTGTCGAGAGGGTGGCATCAAACCAGACTTCACAGCAGGCTGGTCCTGTTAAAGAAACTTCCTTGCACACTTTGAAATGAAATACAACAATACAGCGTAGTCTTTTACCTCTCTCTGTGCATCCCAACCAACAGGACAGATGTCCACCACACAGGCAACAGATTCAGGGGGTCTTATTTGATATGAGCACAAGCTTTGATCAACTTCAACCTCATGGCCATCCTCTTGCCTTGTACATGACACGCTTCTTTTCATTTCTCCGAGCCCACACGCTGCTGAACAGGCCCCTAACTTTGACACACGCCATCTTGAAACACACACACACACACACACACACACACACACACAGTGCTGCGTTATGTGTCCCGTGTATCACATGTTTCTGACTTTGTAATGTTTTCTAAACAGGCAACATAAGATGTTCAGTGTACCCTTACTACCTGGCAGGACAATGTTGAAGATTGCATGTTTCAACAGCATTTGGAGCTGAATCAGCTGGACAGTCCGAATCCAGAACCTTCACAACATCATCACCATGTTTCTGAACACATCTTACAGGACGGATTCTCTCTCCTCCACCACAGGAAGCACTGCAGGGTCCAAACTTTCCTGTGGTCCAGCTGTAAAACAATCAATCAAGTACGTACTTCAGCTCCGCGGCACAGAATAGTTGTTCAAGTTCCATAACTTTATAATACAGGCCTTGGTGGACAGGCTGGGAGCTGACAGGATGTATGCAGCGGTAAAGGCGGAGGGAGTGTATCACATAAGTGTTCCTCCAGATGTGTGTTGCTTTCTTTATCCACACACACGTAATGATGCTTCTGCACACCTGTAAGAGAAGTTCACATTGATTACAACTGTTCATACATGTATTTCATTTACTTTAGTAAATAGTTAATTGGTCCAATGATAAGTGAATTTTGTTTTTTAACGTTATTAGAGCCCTCTAGAAATGAAATAACACCCCTATAGTCACCTTTCCAATCGTATTATCCAAATTAGTAGACTTAATGTCATGTTCTGCTGGAGCTGCTCTGCTGCCACCTATCTGCTCTCTTTTGCAGTGCACTGGTGGTCCTGCCGGCGTGGAGCCACCTACGCACCTCGGAGCAATCGTAATCAGACCTTCTTAAGCCATGCTTGGACTCTCACTTGCTGCCAGACTGTTGCAACGTCTACGCTCTCTTCCTGCTCAACCATCTCCTCGTGTTGTGCTACCTTGCATGATTTGAGCTCTGTGGACATTTACTCTCTTTAGTATTTTTGTGAATACCGTGGCATTTCTGCTTAGCTTTTTCAGCAGCTCCGTTTGTTGTAGTTGTCAGTGTGGCATCTTTGTGTTGTACTTTGTTTTTCTCTTTTGTATTTTTTCCACTCCGCTAGAGTGCGCTTTTTGTTATTAAACCTTTTTGCATCGCCATCTTTGTTGTCTCTGCTTTGGGGTCCAACCACCGGCTTAATGCCATCCTTAACACGTAATAATACAAAATAAGACATAAATAAGACATAACATAGATTCATACTTTAACATTGGCAGATGTTAACAGTTCCTTGTTTTTTTCTGGACAACGTACTTGCTGTGGTGGCTATTGTCTCATCAGTGTAACATTATTGACACCTAGTGACCAGTTTAGAATACTACATATTACGTCTTTGAATGCATCTTCTGAATGCCTTATATTTGCATTTCAGTTCATGTAGCCATTTTTAGGCTTGAAAATGCTTAAATTAGGCCAAGAACATGTCAAATTTATTTTTGAGGAATAATAGGCCGTAGTCAACCATGAAACAGCAATAATGTATTCATTTATTTATTTGGAAAAACTGCGATAGAGTGAAGCCGCAAAATTTGAACCTTGAAGGGACGACTGCATAGCTAAATTTACAGATGAAAACAGACAATGGTTTGCTTGCTTTGAAAAAAACTATACAAAACTGTAATGTGTTATGATGTACAGTCAAACCTCGGTTTTCGTATGCCCTAGTTATGGTATGATTCTTTTTGGGCAAAAAATTCCTGCCATTCTTATACAGTATTGCACGTAACTAGTCCATTTGCACTGTACTGTATCACTGTAGTTCACATATATTCTTATTTTTCAGCAAAAGAAGAGTAGCTGCAGTTGAACTATGAAAATAATTAGTTTGAACTTTGCAGAATTTGCCATTTGCACACATGAAGATCAATCCATGTAAGAGGAACATTCACATTATGTCATTTTGACACACATCAAGCAGCATTACATGCCACTACATGCACATATAATTCAATTATATTTACTTATATAGTGCCAAATCACAACAACAGTTATCTCATGGCGCTTTACACATGAAAGTCACACTCATAAACGAAAACAGAGAACCAGCTGAAACCCCACACGAGCAAGCACTTGGCGACGGAGGCAAGGAAAAACTCCATCTGAGGAAGAAACCTTGAACAGAACCCAGGCTCTGTGGGGCCGCCATCTGTCTCAACCGGTTGGGTTGTGATAGAAAAATAGAGTAGAAGGATAGATGGTAGGTCAAGTCAGAAAAGAGACAGTCTTTATCTTAGTCCAAGGAAAATAGAGTGTCTCTGATACCGATCAGCGTTTTGGGGGGGCAGTTCTAACTACAGTACAGTGTTCCCTCGCTACAACGCAGTTCACCTTTCACGGACTCACTGTTTTGCGGGATTTTTTACAGCGTACTGTGTGTATGCTTGTAAGTTTTATCCCTGACAACACACACAATGTCAACGAAACGTTCTGCACCGTCAAAGGCACTTCTGGACATGCTGACGGAATGCAAAAGTTACGCGGCTGGAGAGTGTCATACTGTAAATGAATCTTCAGTTTATGGAGGACGAGGAGTAAAATAGGACGACAGGAGCAATATGTTTTAACAAGGATACAGAAACGCTACAGTACAGCCGAACGGGGCCAGGACAAAGAGGCATGGTCAGAGGAGTGAAATACGTGTGAGTCACTTAATTTCTTGTGTCCAACCTAGTAGGTTGATCATTAAAATTCTAACGAAATTTGAATAAATAGAAATGTGTCACATTTCTATCTATTTGAAATGTGACACAATGTTCATGCCTGTCTGAGAAAAGTGTGTAAAGTGCATGGTGAGGGGTTTTACAGCCTTAAAACTTAATAATTATAAAAAATTAATTGGCTACTTCACGGATTTCACTTATTACAGGCTATTTTGGGAACCTTCCCGCACGAGAAACGAGGGAACACTGTATAGGCTTTAGCAAAAAGGTGGGTTTTGAGTTTATATAACATAAGAGAAACGTCATTAAGTAGAATGCATAGTAACAATCAAGTAATAATCCTACTTAATAACAGCCTTTGGCAGCACTACACTACACTTTATTTTGCTAAAAATATATTGACTTTATTGACAATATCAATGCATTTCTGTCTGGTAGCAGAAGAATGGGTAATGTGATTTGATGTAAAAGTGACATACCTGAGCCACAGGAAACAGAGCAGGGTGCTGTAATAACAATCCATTTGCCTTTAAGTTTGATTTCTGTCAAGTTGCTGTGTGCACTGGGCACATAAAACTGGTAGCTAATGTTGGGATTTGTCTTCTCTCCGTATTCTTTTCCATATTTGCGATAAACCTGGAATGTGAATACAGTTTCAAATATCAGCAGCTTCTCATAAAAGTCTACATTTAGTTTATTTGAAATGTTTATTAACAATGCGTTCACACTTGTGGTTATATACACGTGTCCGGGCCAACATTTTTAAAAAGGTTATTTTGTGTGCACTTTTGTGTGGTTTGTTTTTTGTCATAAACCCAAAGACAGTGCAGTAAAGACCATCGGCACAGCATTTGTGGAGTAGCCTTCACCCCAGCCGTGCCACAAATAGGACATGGAAGATTATAAGAGACAGCACACATCCACAGCATGCACTCTTCACACTTCTTCCATCTGGCAGACGCTTCAGGTGTGTCGCAGCCAGAATAACCGCACTAAAAAACAGCTTCTATCCACAAGCCGTCAAACTCTTGAACAAAGGACATATAATCTATATGTCATATAAAACATATATATGACATATAAAAGACATAAATAAGACTTGTGCTCGTATGTGTTGCTGTAAATGTCTTCCGGTGGGGTATTGACAGGAAGTGGCATCAGGGGTTCAGAGTTGAGTTTCAGCTTGGCCTGGGCTACGGCCGCAACAGTAGCTTGTGTTTCTATCAGAGATTTTTATTAGTGATTATTGTGCCTGTTGTGAGATAATTCAAACCCGCCATAAAAGATTGTTGCTCCAAGTTTGCTGTTTGTGTCTAACCAAACATTACAGTAACATTATTGACACCCCGTGACCAGTGTACCAATCTACTGAATGCCTCATGTTTGTATTTTTGCGCATTTAGCCATTTTTTTTGCTTGAAAATGCTTAATTTAGGCAAAACATGTCTAAAAATTGCTCGAATATGGATAATCTTTTATTAATAATAGGTCATAGTCAACCACAAAACAGCGATGAATTATTAATTAATATATTTTCAAAAACCAGTGAAGCCGCGAAAATCCCGAAATGGGCTGAAGGCCATTCCAGGGTGTAACCCGTCCCTCGCCCAAAGTCAACTGGGATAACCTCCATCTTATCCATGACCATATTTGTCATTTCTGCACTAGTTCATATCTTCAGTCCGTGTAGCATTCACATTTCAGCTCATGTGAACCAAACCACAAGTTCACTTGCAAACAGATCCAGACCCATCTCTCAAGCGGTCTCGGTTCACTTGTTTGATGTGCACGATGATTGGGATGATTGGGGTTACACTTGACTTAAGGAACCGTACTAGATGTACTAGTTTGTTTTCGGGGTCGCGGAGGTATGTTGGAGCCTATCCCAGCAAGAGGCGGGGTACACCCTGGACTGGTCGCCAGCCAATCACAAGGCACAAATAGACAAACAACCATTCACACTCACATTCATACCTATGGACAATTTAGAGTTGCCAATTAACCTAACATGCATGTTTTTGGAATGTGGGATGAGTACCTGGAGAAAACCCATGCACGCACGGGGAGAACATGCAAACTCCAGACAGAGATGCCCAAGCGGCGATTCGAACCCAGGTCTTCCTGATCTTCTGACTGTGTGTCCAACATGCTAGTTTGTTTTAACCAAACCAATTATGACAAGTGTGAACGCACCCTAAAATCAAGATGCTGCTCTGACCTGGATGTTTATCAGCCTCTGCACTGGTCCTGGCAGCAAAAGCTCTTCCATCTTGGGCAAAAAGTCAGCGGTCAGATGGAGGCGGTACTCTACCTTGTTATCATCCAGTGGTGAAGGATGGGTCATATTTAGCGCCATTCTGCCCGCTCCAGACACAATATATTGATCTCCGTACATTACAGCTGGGGATGCAGAGGGCCAAAAATGTAACTCCCAATCTGCGTGATCCTGAAGCTGAAGTGACGCCACTCACCCATATGAGTGAACAAAGGTGACCTGTTGACGATGTAAACCTGTGTGGCATTTAATGGCAAAGACAGGAAAGTGGTGTACTCTGAAACAAAAAATAAGACCTTATAAATGGATGACAATTCATCAATTAGGGCTGTCAAAAGATACAACTGCATTATTCATACTCATGCATAATTGATCTAATAATTATGTCAGAAAATGGCGACAAGCGTGTGATAAATGATTTGGAATATTTGATGAATGTGTGAACAACAGTTTCCCCATTAGTTTTCAATATAAAAAAATGCATTGTTTATTACCTCTGGCCTGACCTCCAGTGTAGGAGTCAGAGGTCATCATGCAGGAAGCTCCATCCCCACCACACACACCACACACATCCTTAACTTTCCCAGAGCGCAGTACACCGTCACAGCCGAACAGCTGATCAGAGACAAATGTTTTATGTGTAAATACATATAACTATTCTTTGTTATCTATCCTAAGCATCTCTACCTGACATTTCCCTTGCAGACAAGCAGCCGTTGAGCCAGAATGAGGTTGGCCATCGGGCTCACATCGTGTTCCGTCAGCAAACTGAGATCCACGGCTCACAATGAAGGCTTCTCCCTTTGACTGGCACATGTATCTGCATTGCTCATCACCTGATTATAACCAGAACCGGAACATTTTTAGAAATTAAGAGTTCATAGAAGGTGAATGTTCTGTTTTTCTTGAAGCCCACCTTGTGAAAAGCCCACGGCAGGGACCCAGGTGTAGAAGTAGGCCTGACCTGGATGAAGATAAAGGGGTTGGAGATCTGTTTTGGAGCACTGCTCAGCCATGAAATCCAGCTGGGTACGCTGACATGGCTGCAACAGCAAAGTTGATGAGTTATATTTTAAGACTTTTCTGGTTTGATGATGAGGTCATCGATCTGCATCACCAGCTGTTTGTTACTTATTTTCATGTAAATCATTGGTGTGCAGATTACCTCACTTTGCCCCAAGCACCCTTACAAGTTTTTCCATCAATGCTAAAATACTTTTCACCTTTTTATTGGGACACATGCTATACAGACACAAACAAAAGAGTAATTCTTTGTACAATGATCCACTGAATAAACAGTGCTGACCTACTGTATAGAGCCTTATGTAAACATAAGCAGCGAGCACTCACCTGCTGGTTACAAAGTTCAGCCACAATATCCAGACCCGCACAACCATTTCCTCCAAAAGCAGGTCTGGAAAATGATCATTGTTTTTCAGTCATTTCAGTAACGATATGAATATTAATACTAATAATAATAACAATAACAGTGAAACCTCCACAATTGAAAACACCAAAGCTGTACAAATTGCAGGTCAATCTAAACTTTTGGGTATACACTAATGTAATATCATTCCAGATTAGCAGATCTTGAGAGACTTTTTACATTTTGCAACCAACATGTTGACTATTAATTACTAGGGGTGTTACGGTACACTCAGCTCACGAGACGGAGCGATGCACGATATTGGGTTCACAAGATCCAGACGAGACAATATTCTAACATTACCTTTAAGAAAACTACAATGACAAAATATAGGACTGGACAGACTGAACAAAAAAACATCCATCTTCGATGCCGCTTATCCTTACTGGGGTTGCAGGTATGCTGGAGCCTATCCCAGCTGAGTTTGGGTGAGAGGCGGGGTACACCCTGGACTGGTCGCCAGCCAATTGAAGGGCACATATGGAAAACAACTATTCACACTCACATTCATACCTACGGACAATTTAGAGTCATCAATTAAACTAACATGCATGGAATGTGGAAGGAAGCTGGAGTACCTTGAGAAAACCCACGCACGGGGAGAACATGCAAACTCCACACAGAGATGCCCAACAGAGATTCAAACACAGATCTTTCACATCTCCTGAATCTCTGCTGCCAAAACGTGTCTAATAGTGCAATGCCTTGGATAAAGCATGAGAACATTCAATAGTTCATGAAAACTTAAACGTCATCATCGTACTGTGAAGAAGCTGGGATTGTGCTGATAAAGGCAAAATGAGGAAGGTTTCTGCCAGACAAATTCATCAAATCAAGAGAGCAGCTGCTAAAAAGACAATTCAAAGCAAGCAGCAAACAGGTATCTGTACCTGTTGGTGCCTCTGAAGTCCCATGAACCTCAAGGTGTAGGATACTCCAGAGTCTTGTAGGCATAAGTCTACAATTTGGCCACCCCTAACCAATACTCACAAGCAGAAATTGTTGCAGTGGGCCAACAAATACATGAAGATTAATTTTCAGGCATTCTTGTTTACTGATGAGGGCTGTGCAGCCCTGGGTGGTCCCGATAGATGAAGTAGTCGATGGCCACTATGTCCCAACAAGGCTGTGATGTCAGCAAGGTGGTGGCGAAGTCATGTTTTGAATCGGAATCGTTGGGAGAGAGCTGGTAGGCCCCTTTATCGTCCCTGAAGGTGTGGAAATGACCTCGGCAAAGCATATATAGTTTGTGACTGACCACTTTCTTCCATGGTACAACACAAAGAACCGTATCTTCCGTAGCAAAACGACCTTCATGCATGACAATGCACCATCTCATGATGCAAAAACTACCTCTCTGTCATTGGCTGTTATGGGCATACATGTAGAAGGAGAGAAACTCATGGTGTGGCCCTCACTTGGCCCTGACCCTAACCCAATTCAGAACCTTTGGAGCATCGTCAAGCAAAGATTTATGAGGGTGGGAGGCAGTTTACAACAAAACAGCAGCTGTGGGAGGCTATCTTGCAAATCAATTCTAGCAGAAATTCTCCAAGAACTCACACGTTCAATGG
Source organism: Dunckerocampus dactyliophorus (assembly GCF_027744805.1). Taxonomy (NCBI): domain Eukaryota; kingdom Metazoa; phylum Chordata; class Actinopteri; order Syngnathiformes; family Syngnathidae; genus Dunckerocampus; species Dunckerocampus dactyliophorus. The sequence continues at coordinate 20,396,160 of NC_072822.1, read as the reverse complement.
ATGCAAGAATTGTGAAGGTTATAATATCAAAGAAGGGGTTCTATGCTAACATGTAACTTGGACTGTTAATGCGTTCAGTAAATATGACCTCCTAATGCTGAAAATTCAACAAATGACCATTTCGTTGGCGGACAAGCAGCATAGAAAATGGATGGATGGATGGTGCTGCAATGCTGCCTCTGTCCACCAGAGGGAGACTGACATCATTACAGCTCCCCAGCAGGTACCAATGAATGTTTTGCTTGGACACAATGCATTGTGGGAAAACGTTAAAATTGTTGTTTTTTTTCATTTTATTGGTATTTGTTTGCACATTTTTTAGGTACACCTTTTGAGTGTTAAGTTGCTGTGTGATGAGTTTAGCGGTCTATGTAAGATGACACCATGAGTCAAACCGTTACTGAGTAATGATGATTTCCAATGGGTTGACGAGCTCGTCGTGCATGCACCGATAGCTTGTGATTGGCTTCTGCCAAAGAAGAGCTACAGTTTCTTCATTGACTTGTGAGCGGAACAGTGTTTAAACGATTTGTAGTAGTTCTGAAGTAAAGGGGATGCCACAAGATTAGAACTTAGCCATAAATTAGCCGCACCGCTGTATAAGCCGCGGGGTTCATAGTTTAACAAAAAAGTAGCGACTTATACACCAGAAATGACAGTAGTTATCATTGAGAGGTTTTTTCAATAACATTTTAATTATGCTCTCACGATTGATGACTTGAAAATTAGAATGGCTGTCATTTGCATCTACGTACTATGGAGGATACTCAGCGAGAAAAAGTTTGTGCAATAATTTGGAACACGGTGTAGACGCTACTGTCACATGTTTTATAGAAGTCATTCACGGTAGCGATGCCATAGCTCACAGTCTGACTGACCTATTCTCGGGAAACAGCTTTCCCTAAACGAGAATCGTCAAGTTTTAAATACAGTATTTAAAAATGACATACAACGGAGCGATAAAAAAGGTTTGTTATGCATCATGTACATTTGTCATATTCTTAAATCCCCATGTAAATCACAAATGCTAATCATTAGCGTGTATACAACATTTCCAATGTGAATTAGCATCAAGCTCGTGCATTTGTTTGAATGCATTTTGTTTACGTTGGATGTCACAGAGAAATTCTGTAAGACTGACGTAGCAATAGAGGCCAAAGGTTAGCTGTAGCAGAACAAGTGAAATCCCCCGCCCTCCCCTTGCGCTCCCGCTGACACATTGTCCAGGGCGCGTGCCCCACTGTTTGAGAAGCACTGTTCTAATGTAAACATTGCTATGAAGTTTGAATAACTTGGCAGTCAACTAGCATCACATACTGGATTGTGTTCGACTTTACATATTAGCATTGATCGTGACATTTGTTCACCTTGGGTTGTTGCACTGACGTGTGCGGTGAGTGACACCCCCTCCACATGACCGTGAGCAGGGGGAGAACCCAGACCAGCTGGACCAAGAGCCATGCACCACTGCAGAGATGCTCAGCTGGTCTGGGGACACACAACGTCCCTTCAGACACCACTGCAAAAGAAAGCAGACTGGTTTGTGGAAATCATGTACGGCCTTATTTGACCGCTAAAATCCTTAGACTATACTTGATTAGGTGCACATTGGGTCCCATCCAGCAGTGGTACAAGAAGACGTTTGCAGGAGCTATCATCATTAGGCTCTGTGTGACAGGAAAGAACCCTACACACCGGCTGATGGAGACAGAAAACAGTATGTGTCAAATGTCAAAATATGCATTTGTTGTGACCTGCTATCTAGTGGTAAGTTATAAGTTGAAAGTATTATTATTTTATTTTTTTTACCAGATCTGGATTGGTAAAAGAGCAGCTTCTTGCAGTGCTCCCAAAAGCTATTCGACACTGGTCGTCAACCCCGTAATACAGGCCAGGCTTCCAGTCTTGTAGGGAGCCTTCAAGGGCTGGTAGATCCTTTACACACTCAGCTTTCCCTTCTCTGGAAGCATAGTTGCATGTGATATATACCGTTTTCAATTTCACAGGCATGACATGACACTAAACAAAAACTCCACAAGGACAGATAATAAGGGTTAAAAGGTGTACTAAAGTCAGGTCAGTGTAAATCTGAATATAAAGTATTGCTTAATGTTTTATGGGAAAATGTCAACAGTATTGGATTTTGTGCATGAGAAAAACCACTGTTGGCAGATGGAAAATTAAAGATTTAGACAGGATTTAAGACGGTAGACATTTAAGTCTTGTGAAAACATAATCAGAAACCAGAACCCAAAGTAAAAAAATGATGTCTATGTGTGTTTTAGTGGTTACTGGAAGTGTAGCAGCTTCACCTGTAGAAAGTTTGCAGCTGCTGTCTGCTGCAGGGGGACCAGGTCAGATCCACACTGTTGTAACCACCATCAGAGGCCATCATGAAGCCACTCCTGCTGCATGTGTTTCCCACTCCATCATGGTTGATGCCAAAACTGTGTGAACAGTGTTACTTCTATGTGAAATCTAATGCCCATATGTCTTGTTTTCCAACTATTTTAGTTGATTCATTGTATTTTCATAGTTGGTGGTGTGACCCGCTCTGCATTACCTGTGTGCAATCTCATGAGCGATAGTGATCCCCAGGTCAAAGCCAGTGTCCTCTGTGATCACACAGCTCCATTCACTGGAGCAAGCGCCTCCTAGCTGTGTTACTCCCCTGACCTGCTTGTTCCCATCAGGCAACATCAGGTCATACCTTTGTTATGAGAGACAGACAGGAATAAAACAGCTCATTCTGTGACATGTCACATCAACAGCAGCAAACCTTGTAATGTACAAGAGGAGGTCAGCGTGCAGTGGGTCTGTGTCATTAGATGGATTTATCCTCCTGCCCCAGTCGCACACGCTTCGAAGAGAAGCAGTGATGTTGGGAGACATTTGGATCTCTGGCTGGAGGAGGGTAAAGAACAGGAATCTTTAGAGTTGGAAAGCAAGGATTGGAAAATGTGAAACGTTTGCTAACCTCTGGTTCTGACACAATGATCATGCGGACCAAGTGCACCCTCATGTTGGCACCCAAACTCAGGTCTCTCAACAATTCTGAGGCCTGTATGGACAGTCATGATAGAATTGATTATGGCCGTGACAGTGAAGTGTTGAATGTTGTTTTTGTCTTTTGTATTTTCCCATCATGGGTCCCCACAGCGAGTCAATCGCATTATTTGTTAATACTAATACTTATTGTTGCAGTAGAACATACTACAATATTGAATTTTCAGACACGCTCCCCAGTGACAAAGCTCCGGGGCTGGACGAGTTTCGCCCTGAATTCATCAAGGCTCTGGATGTTGAGGGACTGTCTTGGCTGACACGTCTCTTCAACATTGCGTGGAAGTCAGGAACAGTACCTCTGGATTAGTCCCCCTTTTCAAGCAGGGTGACTGGTGACCAACTATAGGGAGATCACACTCCTCAGCCTACCTGGGAAAGTGTATTCCAGGGTGCTGGAGAGAAGGGTACGACCGTTAGTAAAAACTCAGCTACAAGAGGTGCAATGTGGTTTTTGTCCCGGTCGCGGAACACTGGACCAGCTCTATGCCCTTGCAAGGGTACTGGAGGGTACATGGGAGTTTGCCCAACCGGTCTTCATGTGCTTTGTGGACTTGGAAAAGGCATTCGACCGTGTCCCTTGCTGTGTCCCATGCGGGATTGGTGGCGCGCTACTACGTGCCATTCGGCCCTTGGTCCTTGGAGCAGAAGCCTGGTTCACATTGCCAGCAGTAAGTCCAGCCTGTTTCCGTTGAACGTTGGCTTCCGCCAAGGCTGCCCTTTCTCACTGATTCATAATTTTCATGGACAGAATTTCTAGGTGCAGCCAAGGCGTCGAGGGAGTCCAGTTCGGGGGCCTTAGGATCTCGTCTCTGCTATTTGCAGACAATGTGGTCCTGATGGCCTCATCGGGCTGTGACCTTCACCATTTACTAGGTTTGCATCTGAGTGTGAAGCTTCTGGGATGAGACTCAGCACCTCCCAAACGGAGGCCATGGTTCTCAGTTGGAAAAGGGTGGATTGCTTCCTCTGAGTTTGGAATGAGGTCCTGCCCCAGGTGGAGGAGTTCAAGTATCTAGGGGTCTTGTTCACAAGTGAGGGAAGGTTGGAGTGTGAGGCCGATAGGCGGATCGGCGCAGCATCTGCAGTAATGCAGTCTCTGTACTGGACCGTCGTGGTGAAGAGAGAGCTGACCTGGAAGGCAAAGTTCTCAATTTAACGGTTGATCTATGTTCCCACCCTCACCTTTGGTCATGAGCTTTGGGTCGTGACCGAAAGAACGAGATTGCGGATACAAGCGGCTGAAATGAGTTTCCTCCGTAGGGTGGTTAGACTCACCCTAAGAGATAGGGTGAAGAGCTCAGTCATCCGGCAGGTGCTCAGAGTAGAGCCACTGCTCCTTCACATCGAGAGCAGCCAGTTGAGGTGGCCCGGGCATCTAGTCCAGATGCCTCCCGGATGCCTCCCTGGTGAGGTGTTCCGGGCATGAGAAGGCCCTAGGACAGACCTAGGACATGCTGGCGGGATTATGTCTCACAGCAAGCCTGGTAACGCCTTGGTGTCCTCCCGGTGGAGCAGGAGGAGGTGGCCAGGGACTGGAAAGTCTGGGCTTCCCTACTGGAAGGACCCAGATAAGTGGAGGAAAATGAATGGATGGATGAAACTTCAGACCTCATTTTAGTTGTTTTGTCAACACCTGTGCTGGTACAGGCACTGCTGTTATTATAGAGCAGTGTTTCCCAACCTTTATTCAGCCAAAGCACATGTTTTAAATTACAAAAATTTCACGGCACACCATCAAGCGTGGCATGACTGTCTGTTGTATGAATGGCAACAGACAGTTGACATGTGCAAGTCTGTTCAAAACTCGAGAGTTTTTATTGAATCACAGGTACTCATCCCCGTTAACTTGTTCATTTACTCACCCCTGCCATCTCAAGCTAAAAAAATGCAACAGATATGGCCCTTTCTGCCCAAGCTGCATCACAGGCTCGACAAAATGAGCGATTCACTTGCTTAGCCTGCGAGTTTCACTGACTCACAGGTCGAAGAAGACTCTAGTTTCACTGAGTCACGGGTGCTCAATAAAGACTCGAGTTTTACTGACTCACAGGTGCTAGACGACGACTCAAGTTGCACTGAGTGTCGGGTACTTGATAAACACTCAGGTTTCACTGACTCACCGGCTGATGAAGAATTGAATTTCACTGAGTCACGAGTAGTCGACAAAGACTCAAGTTTCACTGACTCACAGGATGATGAAGACTCAAGTTTCACTGACTCATGAGTGCTCAACAAAGACTTGAGTTTCATTGAGTCAAGGGTGTTCGACAAAGACTCAAGTAGTCGAGAATGACTCGAGTTTCACTGACTCACGGATTGATGAAGACTCAAGTTTCACCAACTCACAGGTAGTCAACAAAGACTCAAGTTTCACAGAGTCACTGGTTGATGAAGACTCAAGTTTCACTGACTCACGAGTGCTCGACAAAGACTTGAGTTTCATTGAGTCAAGGTTGTTCGATAAACACTCGAATTTCACTGACTCACGGATGCAACTTGTGCGCATGCACTTTGTGACGAGTGCGTCCATTACCCAATTCACTTCAGTGAGTGACAAGTTACACAAAAAAAGTAATAGTTCACCTGTCTATAGCAATCAGAATATTTTGTTCATTTCAAACCCACAGATGGCAATGCTACTACTAAAATCTTTCTCTCTTGTGTGTTAGCCCTATAGTTCTCTTCACAGGGAAAAAATGATTATTTGTGTCAGGCTCACACTTACTATGTTGAGGTTGGTGAGGATGTAACGTTCTGTATCCTGCTTGTGGAGTTGCTGGACATCAGGTCCAACCACCACCAGCAGTTCCAAGTGTGTGACATCAGGCATCACAGCGGACCGACGAGGCCGACTCCGCACTGTGCACAGTACATTTGAATTATTTTTATACCCTTGATACTTCATTTTCAAGCTCAGCTAGAGACTCATACCTGCGACATCAGAAGGAAGAGTATAGGAAAACATGTCTGTTTGGTTGCTGTGAAAATGAAAAAACTGTGGGACAAATCAAACAAATACACATTTAGATCTAACGGAAACAACAGACAATTATGACTGAATATAGGCACATATTTTAACGTCTCTGTTTATTTGGAGTCCTGGTGTAAATCTAGCAAAATACAGTTACAACTATGCAGGTTGTGGGTGTTTCACAGATGATAAACAGTTTAAAGTTGAAAAGTCCAATGTACTTTGCAGAGGCCCAGAGCAGTGGAATCGTAAGCCACAATACTCCTGGTCGCCCTTGGCTTTCCTCCTACCTCAGCCAATGGATATCTCATTAGGGCGCTGAAGCCAGGCAGTTGTAGCAGCAGACAGAGCAGAGTCATGAGCACCATGTTGCCCACCTTCCTGTGCACATACCTGGTCTGCTCTAGTACTAGGACAATAAGTGATAGTCTCACTGGGACCCTGCCAAGCGGGAATGACTCGTGTGTTTAGGCAAACAGCAGGGACAAAGTTAATCGACGCGACGTCTCATTTGCTGGTTGTCCCGTCTGTGGGATGACAGAGAGGGCCCTCATTGGTTGCCTCTCTTCTGTGCATATACTGTACGGTGACTATACCTGTTTTGTCTTATCACATTTGGAGACTCAGCATTATCTTCCTCTTTTATTTGTGTTACAGTGCTATGAAAGGAATGGTGATTTTAGATGTGTGCCTCGATTCGCCAACAAAAATTTGTTTTAGGATTTATTGTCTTTTTCACAGGCTGCTGCCACCCCCAGTTAAAAACACGCGCTAGTGTTATTGCCTATTATTACCAATAGAGGGCAGAAATCATCCTGAAAATAGTCTGGAGCATACTGTAAAGTACACCCACACAACGTTATTAAAGGTCTTGATTACAGGGAAAAGAAATTACACTATAGCGACATTTTTGTACATGGAGAAAAGTACAGCAAAACGTACATTGTGTGTTATGGCATACATTTTCACATGCTGATTATTTATGAGATTAACTTTTAAATTAAGATCATGCGAATATATATTTTCTGTGTACTTGACATATGGAAATAATATTTCCAGTGTATTTGATATATAAAGCAGAAAATACATAGACTTTGCTGTTCAGATTCTGAAATATACACTACATGGACATACAATAAGTATTAGGACATCTGGCCAGTACACCTACTGGAAATGAAAAGAATACAGAGTTAAGAGTCTTTGCAGATAACAGCATTTTGGAGTGTGTCTGTGGGAATCTTTGTCCCTTTATGACATTTGCGAGATCAATTGTCTCTGATGTTGGATGAGAGGACCTGTCTCACATTCTTTACTTGACTTTATCCCAAAGGTACAGTACGTCCCTGCTTTTCACAGGGGTTACATTCCATGACGAGTGACGGCGACACCCATACACATTTTTTTTTTATTTTTGACGATCTAATCAAGCGTGGGCTATGCTGCTGTGCTTAGGCATCAGTGTTACATATTACATATTACATTGAGCTTGACAGTTACGTCTTTACTCACGCAATCCAAACCAACAGGAGGCCATCAAGCCATACATTATTTTGATACCGGCATAGTCCTTGTGGTACAGTTACACTGTGTGCTCCACACTTATTACTTATTGTGTTATTTTTCATTGCACGGTGAGTGAGGTGGACATTTGCGTTGATTTTGTGGTGTGTGAGTAAGGGTGTAAATATCAAGCTGATTCATACAACGCTGACATTATATCATTTGTAAACCCATTATTGTCAGCTGCACGGTGGCTGAGTGGTTAGCACACAGTCACACAGTCAGGAGATCGGGAAGACCTGGGTTCGAATCTCCGTTGAGCATCTCTGTGTGGAGGTTCCATGTTCTCACCGTGTGTGCATGGGTTTTCTCCTGGTACTCTGGTTTCCTCCCACATTCCAAAAACATGCATGTTAGGTTAATTGGTGACTCTAAATTATCCATAGGTGTGAATGGTTGTTTGTCTATATGTGCCCTGCGATTGGCTGGCGACCAGTCCAGGGTGTACCCCGCCTCTCGCCCGAAGTCAGCTGGGATAGGCTCCAGCTCCGCGACCCTAATTAGGATAGGCGGCATAGAAAATGAAAAAAATAAAGTATCATCAGTTTGGGGCAGTGGTTCTCAATTATTTTCTGTGATGCCCTGACTGGAGGACAGAAATGTATTTGCGCCCCCAACTTGAAATACTATTGAGAAACTGATAATATCTAATTATTTATCTGCACTTTACAGACTGAACTCAAAATTGAAACCAGCGAAATCCAACAAAATGGAGAGCAGTGAAGCATACAAGAGTGTTTAAGAGGCAAATTTCATGCCGTGTACGATAAATTCATACACTAATATTGAAAGTCCTCCCTGCCTCTCACACTTCACCACACCCCCCACCCCAGCCCACTATTTGAGAAGCATGGTTTAGGGTAAATCAGATGGGTTTCCAACCAAAACATGTCCTAATTATAAAATTTAAAAGGACATACGGGCAGGGTTTCTCACAAATAAAAAAAATGTTTGTTTTTTTTTTTTAAATCGGAGAATATACAAGGATCCACTCTATTTTACTGTTTCTAGTCAAGGTCTTTCACACCAAAATCATCCAACCACACCATCATGGACCTTGCTTTGTGCATTCATGCTGAAACAGACAAGGGCCTTCCCCATAGACAGAAGCACAGTAGTGTCCCAAATGTAAGATGGGGAAGCATGAACGATCTGTGATTGATTGATGTGTCTTTTGTTCATTGCATCGTTAACCTTGTCAGTTTGTTATTTGGTTGGTAGCCTCCGCCGCTGCCGATGCTTTCTATCATCTCATTATGCCAAGCACTTTTTTGATGCTCTTTACCAAATAGAAAAAAATGCAACACTCATCTTCTCTTCCTGTCCTCTCTGCTCTGTCCATCCTGAGTGAGGATATGGTTTATCTCCATAAAGCTTGGATTGAAGCCTCATGTGACATCACTGAGCTTTGTCAGTCTGAATTAACAGCATGTCAAAGGCATTACACCAGCATTGCTGCTCCAGTAAGACCTCAATGCACTCCTGGATTTACAAGGCACAGCCGTCTGTGATAAGTGTTGTCGGACTCTCATGTCCATGTCTGAGGGGAGGGTGAGGGATTGTATATTTATGATGTAATGAATTATATATCTGGAGCCATATGGGATACTCCAATGGGCACAACAGATGATGCCGCGGGACAATTCCGGTATGTTAGCAACAAAGAGAGTTCTCTACTGAAATAATGTGCACTATTTACCGGTTCCTCTTACTTGGGAATTTTTAAACTATGTAATGGCAATTATTGAAGAAGCTTCTACTTATTTAAATGTACCACACACATACAGTACATAAAAAAGCTTATTGCCAAATGGTATATTACTTGTCATCTCCACAGACAGACAGTTGGCTGATGAAAGTTTGCACTGTGAAGTCCAAGCATTCAGTATTTCATTTTGAGATGATTTGAAGTAAAGTGGCTTTGGCTTGTACATAAAAGAATCTCATTCATCTGCTTCTCATTGCTGATCCTTCCATCTGTCATTCCTGTAAAAGATTCATGCGTTCACTTCAAGTTTGCTTTTTCTATGCTGTAGATTGGGGGTGTCCAAACTTTTTCCACCGAGGACCACAAGCTGAAAAATGAAAGGATGTAAGGGCCACCTTGACATTTTGAAGACCAACACATCTAGATATGCTCGTATACTGTATATATATCACGAAAAAATGCATATCAGCTTTGTGATATTGGTGAAAAAGCATATTATTAGTATGAACTTTTTTGTTTGCTTTTTTCCCAAATATTTCAATTTTCTTCTTAAATAATCTTTATCAATGTTCTTTTCATGACATTATGACTTTATTTCCATATTTTGACTTTAATTCCCACAATATCATAACTTTTTCCCCAATCTAATTTTCCAAAAATTACAACTTTATTTTGATTTGTTTGTTTAAAAAAAACCTTTAATATTTCGAGTCTATGCTACTAAATGATATACATTTTTCTCATAATATTACGAGTTTATTCTCGTAAAATTGCGACTCGTGAGGATACAACTTTTTTCTCTTGAATATTTTGACTTTATTCTTTTAAAATTTTCAGCTGTTTTCCATTTCTGCTGTGTTCTTTTTTATTTTCCAAATATTTAAACTTTCTTCTTAAATAATCTTCATTTTCTTTTCAAAACATTATGACTTTATTATTATAATTTATTATTATTATTATTTATTATAACTTTTTCCACAACCTACTTTTCCAAAATTTCCAACATTGTTGTTTTTTTCTCACAATATTATGTATTTAAAAAATAACGTCTTTTTTCTTGAATATTTCAACTTTATCCTACTAAAATTATGCTGTTTTACCTCATAATATAACGGTCGTAAAATTACGACTTTTCCTTGTTAGATTACAACTTTTTTCTCTTAGTATTTTGACTTTATTCCTGTAAAATGACTGGTGATGTCATGCCATATTTGCTGTTGCTTTTTTTTTTGGTTTCTTGCTAAATTATATTTTTAGAATGTGCCGCAGGCCAATAAAAAACAGGCGTGAACCTCAAATTGCCCTCGACCCACACTTTGGACACCCCTACTGGAGAGGGTGAGGACTCCCTTATCACAATGACTCTATGCTAGGTTCATTAGCTCTAATTTCAATTTATAAGGAAGCGTGGTACAGACTATCTGAAGTAAAGTGATCACTGAGCTTGGCCACGCTATTTTCTTATCTTGTCAGAAAAATCTTATCGGAAGGTGTTGCTAAAATCTAGCACATCTTTCATCTCCTGCAGCCTTTATGTTCAAAGTTGGGCGAACGTTTATTTATAAAACTGTCATTGTGACGGATCAGATTTTGAATCAAGGGAGCAACCATTCGAAAGAAAGAAAAGAAAAATCGTCACTTTAGAGGTCACATAACATCTTTTTTTTTTTAATTTATGGATGTTTATTCCAGTTGAGCTTCAGACATATGTATGACACATTCTCCAAACCTGCAGAGATCTTTACAAGGATCTTCTATTCTATGTATATTTTGAAATTGTTAGTTTTAGGTGAAATGGAAATTCCATGATTGCAATTGTTACATTATTGAGAAAAAGTGATTAATAAATTAATCATGGATAACGTTTGATCTTTTCTTAATTGATGCTTTTATTGAGTGGCTGTGATATTAATTCTAATTGCATCCTGTAAAATGGTTTGCAGTATATTTCAATATTGCTGTGCTGTTTGCACACAGACAATTTCTGCTACAAAAATAATATTGATGAAGTACAGAAACAATCGTGACCTTTTGTGTCTGCCGCCATCATGCGCGTTAATTAACATGGGAAGTGCCGTCTAACAAACACCAGGCTATAGGTCAAATTACTCCAAGTGAATACAACTTTATTAGCATATAGTTAATTATGTATTGATATCTAAAGATCATGCGGTGTCCGATCATCATGATTGCTATGACTTATATGTTTTGTGAGACATTATTTTAACATTGTACAGTTTCAGTTATGTTTTTTGTGACATGGCTGTGATTGAACACAGTAAAAAATAATCCAGTTTAGAGTGCACCTCAACTTTCAATTTTGACTCCCTTGTCAAGTTTTTAGTCTTAAAATTGGTCCGTAAACACGAGACTCGCTCGAGAACTAGTTACCGCGCGCCAGAATAATTTAGGTGTAAGTTCTGACTTATACTAAAACTCGACGTACGTCACAATATATATCTGAGTATACTGTACTGTATATACAACATATATAAGTATACAGTATATGATTCACTACTTTATTCAACTTGTAAACCTGTGCATTTGTTGCTGATAGCTTTTTTCAACTTTATTACGTTGTCTCTGTTGAATTTGTTAACAGTAAATTACAAGAAATTAAATAAAGAAGCTTTGTGCCTGCAAAACAATGCAAGCAAGAAATACCAAACAATTAAACAGATCATTTCCAGATATTCCACTGGCGAATCCCAAAGCTATTTCAGCATATGTCTGCATATCACATTTATTGCAAAATGGGGGCTTTTTCTTCAGAAAAAGAAGTGAAATGTTGCTTTGTTTCTGCAAGTTCAATCCCAACAAATACTTAATTTGGGATATAAAGTTGAAGGAACTACTGAATTATTTGGAACTAGAAAAGTAAACCTAAATATCATTCGCATCTGATCCATGTGACGCACATTCGAGAGAATCCCGCTGATCTCAGCATGAGAGAAATTAGAAGCCTCGCATTAATTTAACCCATCTCAAGCCCCATTTTACCAGCCTTGCTCCCTGCAGTTGACTGCAATAAGGCATTGCAGGTAAATGCATTCCCATTCAATCTGGATGCAAGCCTCCTTTGCGTGGGTAGAAAAGGTCCTGGTGGGAGACAGTCTGTTAACATACTGCTTCGGGGAACTACATTTTGATGAGCTGCACGTGAAAAATGCCTCACTTTACAGTTTACAGCAGTAGTACGAGGAATGAGGTCATGATTTGGTAAGATTCTGAGAAGTGATTCATCCCTTCCTCATTATTACTGTCTATTAAGAAACCACTACACTGTATAATAAGATTATTTTTATGTTTTGTGCAGAATGCATTCATACATAGTGAATGAGCCTGCAGCCTTGCAAAATATAAAATTACAAATGACATGAAAAGACACTTAACTAAATATGAACCAAGGTAAGGATCAAACTCCTTTTTGAAACCAATTCATTAATCAACCAGAGAACCTTAATTTTTCATCTTATCAAGATATTTTGGATAATTCTATACTTTCAATATATTGAGAACATTTTGGGGAAGGACCTTTACTGTTCTAGCATGAATGCGCTCCAAAACACAAAGACCGGATGAGTTCGGTATGAAACAGTGTGAGAACACTAACTTCAAACCTTGGCCAAATTGGGGTCCTTGTCAGGCTGGGGATCAGAACAGAGAGGAGGGATCCCAGGATGCAGAAAGGAGGCCAGCAAAAGTAAGTAGAGTCTCTTTTAATGAGTGCACAGTGCAAGCAATACAGGAACAGAAAACCACGGTGCATAAAAAAAGAAGAAAAGGAGGCACGGTGACTAACCGTAAAACAGAAACTAAACTGAAAACAACCTGTGAGTCAGGTAGACTACAGAACTATCAGGAAGGTGAGTTAGTGAAGAGCCTATCAGAGTTTTGGGAAACGAGGGAGACGTGGAATGGCGCCCCAGCAGGAAAATAATCCAGCACCGTCCTGCTGCAGCTGAGGGAATTAAGTAGAGATGGTTGATGGGAAACATATTTTTGTCTTGCAGTACAGCATAAGAAGTGTTAGCATTTAGACAACAGAAGGAGACTTGGTATTATTTATTATGATTGAAGAAAAACCCTAACAATTACATTACTACACTGTTACATTACCAAATCATTTTCCATTGTATCATTTTCTCATGTATCAACTGGTAAAGACTACATCGGAATACAGGAGGTGAATAAATGTATTGCAATTGATATGAAATGGTCGAGGGGTAGGATTAAATAAGCTTTGCTTCTTCATACTTTTTTTTGGATATGTGTGAATGTATGCATGTTCAAATAAAATTAAACCATTACCATTAGCATTACCATGGTCTAAGAAGAAGAAACCGTGACTGTGTTGCTGGCCATCTGCCCCAAACGGATAGTAATGTCCTACCATATTCAGCACGTGATCCACCAATAATATTAGATGCAATCAGAAGTCCTAGCGTCTATTCCCCTGCCTCTATGCTATGCAAACATTGGCAATGGCCATTGAGGGATGTTCAAAGAGAGTAAAGGTGGTTTTAGTGTGAAAAAGAGTGAGACAGTGTTGTGAGTGACTAATGTGTGCGCACTGAGGCCAGCAGCCACACACAACGTCACTCCCTGTCCGAGGCTTGGAGCAGCACAACACGCGGCTCTGCGCTCATGGGGAACACCTCATCTCTGATCGCTTTTTGGCTGACTGGACGGCGACTTTCCGCTGCTGTGTATTAGGTAAAAGCTTCGATATGTATAAAAGCCAGTGTTTTATCCACCCGCTGTGTGTTTTGTGACTTGTTTTGGGTGGTTGGTAGCTTCAGCAGACTGCGTTTTAGTGCCAAACGTCGCGAGCTAGCTAGACATGCAGTAGCCGTCGTACCGTCGCCATAAACTGTGTGTTGCTATGGCATTGCCAGGCAACATCCTACCTGGCAATATAGATATGGTTTTGTGCTACACATGAAACATACATGTAAATACTTAAATATGGCTGATCTTCGCTAGGTCTTAGTCGTTCATTCATTCCACCTGAATGTAACTATACACACTCGCATGACTTTTTCTCTTCCCACCTGTTTCTATGAAGACGAAGAGTTTTAAACGCGACTGATTTGGTTTTAATCTGAGTGCCAGCACCTATCGTTCTGCTCATACTGCAGGATACTTTCAGCAGCTGCAGGGTTTTTTCTTTAAGGGTTTTCCAGTCTGTGGTTTTAGGTGACCATGCTCCTCATTTCCACTGCATCATCACGACTTACAACTGCTCTCTTGTGTGTTCACGCTCACAGAAAAACCCCCTGCAGCACAGGATTTGAGAAGACTCAAGATGGTCATTCCCAGCGTAGCATCACGCAGCAGGACATCACTTGCCGTGGACGCTCACGGATGTTTGCAGTGAAGGTGCCTGCACACTGTACAGTACTTTTATGGTGTTCACAGTTGTCAGTTTTGTTAATGACATTGTCGCTCCTCTAGTATGGTTCGTTTGGTCGATTGTGAATGCAGTCCATGACCGAAAGGCCTGGACAGAACAGTAGACTCTAGTCCTGAGCAGTGTTGGGAGGAACAGTGTCATAAATAGCGGTGTGACTAATGCCATTATTGTTTTCCAGTAACGCATAATATCATTAATTACTATTTCAAGTGTTACAACAGCGTTACTGTTACCGACAGTGACATGTGGCGCATTATTATGCACTGATATCTATATCAGAGATCTGGATGTCGCATCAGTTGCCATTGTTCATTACTGCTGCAAGTAGCTAGTCAAGAGAGTTTTAGTTGGTCACTCTCAGGAAAACACTGCCCCCTAGCGTTTCGGTAGAGAATTTCAAGTTATGAGCTCAGCCCTCAGCCTGAAAGGCACAAGTGAACGCAATAATTACTTTCCCAGGTAACCAATTGCATTTATGAAGGAGTAATTCCACTACTAATTCAGTTACTGTCGTCCCATGCCACTTGATGCTTCAAATTTTGCGGTTTCACTTGATCTCATTTTTTCAAAAGTATATTAATTAAGAAAGCATGCTGTTTTGTGGTTGAATACAGTCTATTATTAGTAAAAAATATTCATATTTAAGCACATGATAGGTATTTTTTGGCTAAATGAAAAATGCAAGCATAAAAATGACTAAATTAACTAAAATACAAATATAAGATTTTCAAAAGACACACTCAAATGGAATACAGGAAGTGAATAATATGTACTGCACAACATGTAAAACAGATGGTGGGGTAGGATTAAATAAGCTTTACTTCTTCCTTTGGACATGTGGAACTGTGAAATTGTGTTACTGTGTTTTAACCTGCATGCATGTTCAAATAAAATTAAACCAAACCAAAGACGTTGATGAAATTTAGTATTTTAAACTGGTCACTAGGTATCAGTCGTGTTACTGTAATGTTGGGTGAGACACAAAAGAATCAGACCCAGGGAACACATTTATAGTATCTCACACAAGCACATGTCTTACTTATGTCTTAAATGGTTTATTTTGTCTACTATATTGGGTATTATAAGGGGTACAGGTGACTGAGTCTTATTTCTTGTGTAGAAGGCTCTAATAATATTAAAAAAACATATTTAGAAGGTTGTAAACATGCTCCAACTACAAAAATGTTACATTTATAAATAAGGAATCCTACTTCGCAGAAATTCACTTCTCATGGTCGGGTCTGAAACCAATTAACCGCGCTAAACAATTCATTACTGTATTTTTTGGAGGGGAAATAACTATAACTGATTACTTTTTTAAAAGTAATTTATCCAACACTGGTCCTGAGTGAGGCAAGTATGAACACTGACCGCACCAACTGACCAAAACGTTGGATATCAGATATCTTTATCAGGTGTCAGTGGGTATCCCCCCACAACCACATGAGGCGCCCGCAAGCCTGCTTTTCATTCAGGTTTTCAGTTGATAATGTGACAACACTAGAAAGAAATGCATTGTGAAATACAAAATGTGAGTTGTGGACACCAGCATTTTGTTAATGTTCTGGTAAAACAAGCATATTCGGTTTGTTTGGGTTAAAATAAGCTATGCAAATAAATGTTACAAAAATGAGTAGCTCTTGGTCATTTTCATTTTGTAAAAGTAGCTCTCTGTATGTGACCCTGAAGACGTTATGTTTTGGACGCGTGAGGTTGTCGACAACACCACACATAGGGAACGTGAGCTGACAGTCCAATTTCTCTGGAGGAAAAAGCTACATTTTTAATTGTTAAGATGGTCTCTCTCTCTTCCATTGTTAGTTCCCGTTTTTCTTGCCATTTTTGTAGCAACAAATTACTTTCTCCAGTACAATGCTGTTAAACTGATGTACACAAGGATATAGTGCCACAGTCTGTTCCGAACACTGACAGAGGAGGTAGTAAGTACTCCAGGACTTGGAACACCTGTACGAATTAGTTGCACCAACTACCAAGGCTTGATCAACCTAAATTTCTGCAGAACAACTTTAAATTGTTGACCCATTTTGTGGTCCCTGAAACAGGCCTTTTTGTGTAATTCTGAAATACACATTATTTTTCAGTTTTGGGTAACCTTACCTTTTTTTTAACCTCTGGCACATCAAAATTGGGGTGTTCTAAAACATTTGACCAGTTTGTGTATACATGCATATGCTTAACTGTGAGAATTTTTTCAAACCAGACCGCACTAAAGTGTCCACCAAGTATCTTTTTAAAATGTTTGGACCAGAATATGGGACTGCAAGTTCATCTACGCACCCTTTTGCTCTGTGTGGCTGCGGTCAGGCATCAGTGCATCCCGACACTGGTACAGAGAAATTCTATTATTCCTCATCTCCTGTCTGCTCCGGCAAGAGAGGAGGGAATCACCATGCCATGCTATCTTGAGGCCAGGAATGAGGGATAATTATGAGTCAGAATGGAGGAGGAGAGAACTGTCACTCTTCAAATCTGCTTATAAGCTTGCAAGACAACTCACATGCTTATTTTAAGAACAAGGACAAATATTGGACAACTATATACAAACCTAGCTTCTTCTTGCTTTTTCACAAATGATTACTAAATTTTTATTTCTTTGTACAAATCACAGTTGAGTGCAAAGTGCATGAGGCAAGCTCTCTCTGTTCCTTGTGTTTATGTTTACACACGTCCTTATCTCAGCTGTCAAGAGTGTTGGGGGATGTTGGGTCATCTCTACAGTAACTTATCCGGAGCAATAGAGATAGTGATGGGAAAGGACGGGGTGGGAAGAACAGAGACTGTGAAGGAGGGAGCATGCTTCACTCACCCGCCGAGTGGTGACTCTTGTTTCCAAGGACGATAGTAGCAACACATCCAAGCACCACTCTTCTCCCACGGACTGCTGTGAAGAAATCAGGCAGACTGTACAATCTGACAGACCCTCATTTACAGCAACCTTTGGCTCCATGCAGAGTGTAGTGAGCTAGATTGGCGCTGATCTCATCTGTTTGGATTATAGCTGTATTTATTTTTCCCCACCAAAATAATGTGGGCTTCTTAAATCTACTTGTGTCATTGCATTGGCCTTAACTGGCCTGTGACTGTATATGTTTCTGGCTCAGGAGGAGACTGGAGGTGAGGCGAGACAATAAGAGGTGGATTTGAAGGTGTGGATGAGAGCTGAACATCATGGGTAAATCCAACAGCAAGCTCAAGCCAGAGGTGGTGGAGGAGTTGACAAGGAAAACCTACTGTGAGTATTTTTATTTTCTGTGTTTATTCCCGATGTCTTTAGTGGGCAAATCCTGCAAACGTTTAATAGCAATGGCAGCTTGTAGAACACATTGTTACCGCTTCCTTTCACATCCTATTTTCCACTCAGAATGTGCAGCAAATTGTTTTTCCCACTTCTTCTATTGCCACTGGAAGAATGGCAATAACTAGATTCTAGCTGGGAATACGCTTTCTGTTTGATCTTGAACAAACTGTAATTAGGTAAGGTCAGACCCCTCGTTGTAATCAGCATCTTTTCATCATGTTGTAGGCATTCATGAATATGGAGCCACCCGTTTTGCCAGATTATACATGCAAGTCATGCACTTTCCTCTACAAATGAGTAATTGTATTTGTACAGAAAAATATAAGAAAGCTTCACATGTTACAGACCTGAGAGAAATTATGTCTAAAGGGAGGGCGCATTTGACCACACTATGATGCATTCACATGTTATTCCAGTTGCTTTCAGCCTTTGTTACATTTCCCCCTTGGTTTTCAATTAGTTTAATAATGACCTAAATGGTGTCTGCTGAGGAAGACACCCTACTTCTGTGTTATTTTTGGAACACAGCATTATCATTATAAATATCATTTTTGTCATTTGAGCAATGTCGTGTGCAGGTGTGAGTGGGTGGGAGTTGATATCCATTGGCTGCTTAATGACAGTGTTATTTTTGTGGTGGCACCGCTCCACAATAGAGGCAAGGAAGGCTGCTGCAGCAGGAAATTGCTGTGGAGGAAGATGATGCTTCGTGCTGGGCTGGCCTGCTCGCTGCTGTC
Source organism: Dunckerocampus dactyliophorus (assembly GCF_027744805.1). Taxonomy (NCBI): domain Eukaryota; kingdom Metazoa; phylum Chordata; class Actinopteri; order Syngnathiformes; family Syngnathidae; genus Dunckerocampus; species Dunckerocampus dactyliophorus. The sequence continues at coordinate 20,377,383 of NC_072822.1, read as the reverse complement.
GTTTATACTCTCTCGCAACCATTCTCTCTTGCTCCATATCCTAATTGCCCTCTTTGAGCAGGGAAGGGAATAGTGTAATTAGGACCTTATCTGGTTAGCATCCCTGAGAGGAGAACCAAGCTGTTCTCTGGATCCTTCTCCCTTCTTCTCCTCTTGACTTGAGACTCCCATCAATCTTACGTCACGTCATACAGTTGCCTCTTATTCCTCCTCTCCCACGAGAAGCTTTGTCTGCTGTTTTAGTCACCACTTTTCTTTGTTTTTTGACAGATTGGGGACTTAGGAAATTTCTCTAAGTGCCTCTTTGTTCCTTGGCGAAAAGAAGGAGGGTGTTTTTTTTCTGCAAAATAATAGCTTGTGTTGACAGAAACCCAACGAAAGTGTATCCAGCAATGAGAGCTGTCAAGTTTGTTATATAGATGCACTGACATCTTTATAAACGACACATAAAGACGTTGTACAGTCATTGCAAACCCCATCATGAGAAGACAAGTGTACAACAGCATTTAAAGAGAGAATAGAGTAGAACAGAATAGAATAGAATACAATTTTTAACAAGTGCTCATCCTAGCATCACATGGAAACACCAGCGGTCATATTAAAATGTCTCCAGGGTGGAGGCCCATCTAAGAGCGTGATGATTCTTCTGTGTTGTCAAAGCCATAAAGAGGCTTGAACTGACAGTGTGCAAGCAGGAAGGGTTCTAGCAGACCCTCCAGGGCCAACCGGCCAAGCGGGCGCTGCACTTTCCTGCATGGACAGATCGCATTATTGCCCATTGCCTCTGAGTCACTTATGTAACATTTTTTAAAATAAGCCTTGGTGAACTTCCACTCCATTTCTGACTACATTGACTTTGAGGCCAATTTAATGGTAGCTTAGCTTGGCTGACAGTCTTGAGATTGACTGTGACATTCAGTCCCAGGGGCACGTGAATGCGCTCTTGGTGAATTGTACAGGTGAAAGCCATCTCTTTCCTTCTTGATAGCCTCTGTCCAAGAAGCAATCACAAACGGTACCATTGTACGCTTGTATATGGTTTCATTCCTTGCTATTTCTACAGCTTAAGGGTGTTAATAAAACAAATGCATCTACCTTTGTACTTTTTTTTCTGCTACTCTGAATGCACCTTTGCAGTAAGCATGATGATGAACTTCCTTATAGCTAAACACAAGAACAGAATAACATTTCCATTTGCCTACGAACTACATGCTGAAGTATGTTGTGAGATATCCATCAGGACTGCAGCGGGGCATGGTTTAGTTCTAAACTCTATATTTCTGATATACTGTACATTGCAGCGCTCTTTTGTTAACAGTATATTCAATTCAATATAGTACAATATTTTCTTTGGAATATAAATGACAATATAACCATTCCAGAAACCATCCAAACATACTTTGGCCGTAAGGAAAGCCAAAACAAACCAAAAAATGTTTGGTACAGTCGTCCTTTGCCACTTTGCGCTTCGAATTTTGCGGCTTCACTCTGTCACGGTTTTGCAAAACTATATTAATTAATAAATCATGCTGTTTCCTGGAGGATTGAAATATCTCACAACAGGCACAATAATTCCTAACACAGGCTACTGTTGCGGCTGTAACCCACGCCAAGCTAAAACTCAACTCTGAACCGCCGATGTCCCTTCCTGTCCCCTAGCACTGGAACGCATTTACAGCAACACACATGAGTACGAGTCTTATTCATGTCTTACATGGCTTATTTTCTGTTATTTTGTCTACTGTATTGGGTAATACAAATGTAAAGGTGTCTCGTTCTAATGCACCCAGTATTGTGCATTGCCTCGTCTCATGAGCTGAATGTATCGTGTCTTGTTAAAGGAACAAATGCTGAATTCTGGTGTTCGTGAATGCACCTCACAGTCAGTGTGATTGGGGAATAATAAGGATGTGTGCTTGTTGCTGGTGTGGATTGTGGAGAGCGACAGAGAAATGGGCGTGCGGTTTTAAGAATACTGTGTTGGAACTGAGCACAAGGTTGGCAATAAAGTATAAAAAGAGCATCAGACTCGGTGTGTCTCTGCCCGAATGCTACATTTCATTGATGATACGTTTCAGCCTGTTGCAGGTGGCTGCAGCTTGCTAGGCTCAATTTTATTAGATATTAGTCGATAATGGTGCCCGTGCAGTAGGGTCACAAGACTGTCACAAGACACCCAACTCAAGAGACGAGACTATACATGAGATTGGGTCGACGAGAACGAGGCGAGACGAGATTTAACATTAATTTTAAGAATTTTTATTTAACTGATTCACAAAACAATGCAGGTGTGTTTTGAAATGAGACATGTCAGAACATCTATGTGGGTTGATCTGACTAATCTTAAGCAATTCTGATGAAATGTACAAGTAGAATTACTACTTCTACTTGGACATCAAAGGGGAAGGGAAAAGGAAAAAAAATAAAAAGGAAAAAACTTTCTTTATTCGTATTTAATTTATATATACATTTTTTTTTTGGTCTTACTGTCATCTTTTATGTATTATTATCCTGATTATCACAGAAAACATGACATGGAACGCAAGAAGTGAATAACAAGTGTTGTAATAGATGTGGAATAGACGGAGGGTAGGATTAAATAAGCCTTGCTTCTTCCTACTCCTTTTGGACATGTGGAACTGTCAAAGAATGATTCATGAGATGTATTCCATTGTAACCTACATGTTCAAATAAACTAAACCAAACCAAACCAATCAACAAGTAGCAAGCAGCTGTTTAACACTCACAGACGCTGACGCAGGGAACAATGAGGTAGGTTGCAAAGTGTGCGTCAAGCATTTAATGTGCATAATTCCTTGCACACTGCCACTTCCATATTACGTGTATTGTCATTCATTTCTTCTGATTGGCTTCTGGCTGCCCTGTTCTCACTTTCTCCAAAAGACAAATCTGGTCACGTTTTAATGACGATATCTCGCGAGACACCTGTCATGTAGGTATGATAACACATCAAGACTTTTTAGATGTCATTCTGTGGTTGACCCTTTTCCTCAGCCCTGTTTGTCTTCTTGTTGGTTCCTGAGGTGTTCACATGCATTTGTTATCATTTGTCTGGCCTGGATAAATTGTTATCCTTTCTTTATTTTGTCTGACACTATTAAAAAATGTATTTATTCTCTGCTCAAGATAACCTGGCTGCTAGCTATTTTCACTGAGGTGCATGTTGCCACATTTTTACTGTCCAAACGGACTGCGCCAAGGTAATTAATGATGCTATGAATTTGCTCCTTTGTAGCAAACTGCTATTTAATGAAAGTTTAACTGCAAGTTAACTGCCACTTTGTATTTCTCTTGCAGTTACAGAGAAAGAAGTGCAACAGTGGTAAGTATGAGCTTTCATTCTTCATTATGTGATCCACTTTGGCCTTATCCACACAGAAATGCTCCTGTTTTTTTTTTTTTTTGGCAAGTTGAAAAAAAATTGCATACACGCAGTGTCCGATCAGAAAATGGTCACATCCATACGAGAACGGATCACTGGGTGAAATTATGCAATACATAAAGCACGCCTACATGTGGCGCTGTAAACAGACACATAGAGAGAACCACGTGACACACCAAAATTTGAGAAAAAGAAAGACCACATGCACACAAGGTCCGTCTTCATTTGCTTGTACATCTTATCTGGACTGACAAGTGGAATTACGTCTGCGAGTCACTTTGGAGAATAAGACTATAAAATATCAGGAGAATGTCGATTGGGAGCCATGTCAGTCAAAATATGGTTTATGGTTTAATTTTATTTTAACATGCATGCAAGTTACAATGGAATACATCACATAATTGAATTCACAGTTCCACATGTCCAATAGGAGTAGGAAGAAGCAAAGCTTATTTAATCCTACCCCCCATTTGTTCCACATCTAGTGCAGTACATTTTATTCACTTCCTGTATTCCATATGTGACTTTTTAATACATAGAATAATGATAAGGTAATGTAACAAAATGATGATATAATTATTAATTATTAAGATTTTTTTCTCCCAATTAATATAATAGTCAGTGTAATAATAAATATATAAATAATAAATAGAAACAAGCATAACAAAACAAGTTCAAGGCTCCTTTGCCTTATATTTTGCAAACATCAGCTGCTTGTATTGTTTTTTGAATTCACTCATCCTTTCTCAATCCGTTCCATAATTTAATTCCACAAACTGAAATGCTGTGGGTTTTTAGCATTGTTCTGGCATACAAGTGTTTCAAGTTTAGTTTTCCTCTAAGATCATATTTCTCCTTTCTTGTGGAAAAGTATTGTATGGCATTTTTGGGTAGCAGGTTATTGTTAACTTTATTCATTATTTTAGCGGTTTGAAAATGTACTAACTCAGCGAATTTTAAGATTTGTGATTTTAAAAATAAGGGATTTGTACGTTCTCTATACGAGACATTATGAACTATCCTCACTGATCTTTTTTGCGGTACATTTAGCGAGTGAAGATTGCTTTTATAGTTATTATCCCATATCTCCACACAGTTAGATAGATAGTTAGATATGGTAATACCAGAGAACCGTAAAGAGTGTGGAGTGATTTTTGATCAAGAACAAATTTTGCTTTATTCAATATTGAAGTATTTCTCGCAACCTAATATTTTTATATATTTTTGATGTGAGATTTCCAGCTCATTTTTTCATGTTATGATCCCCAGAAATTTATTTTTGTTTACCCTTTCAATGTCCACTCCGTTTATTTGTATTTGGTCGTATGTGTCTTTTTTGGTATTACCAAATAGCATTATTTTAGTTTTACTTAAGTTCAAGGTTAATCTGTTTTTATCAAACCATCTTTTTAACATGGCCATTTCATCCGTGACATTTTTAACTAACTCTTGTGGACTTTACCTAGAAAAAAAGGCAGTCATATCATCCACAAATAATACCACATTTAAATCTTTCGGCACTTTACAGATGTCATTGATATACAAACTGAACAGTTTTGGTCCCAATATTGACCCATGGCGTACTCAACATGTAATATTTAGGATGTGTGGCTTTACAAATTGCTTCCTGTTTCTTCAACCCAATTCAAAACTAATCCTCTGATTCCGTACCTTTCAAATTTTGTTGTTAGGATGTCGGGATTAATTGTATCGAAGGCTTTTGTAAGATCCATAAATACTGCAGCTGCACACTTTCTGTGGTCTGTAGCGTTAGTAATTTCCTCCGTGATTTCAATCAGCGCCATGGAGGTTGAAATGTTAGCTCTGTATCCATATTGAATATCTGCGAGTAATTCATTCTTAGTAATAAATTTGTCCAACAAAGAAAATTGAGGTAATAAGGAAACTTGTCAGTAATTTGTAAATTGATGTTTGTTTCTATTTTTAAAGATTGGAACTACTTTAGCTATTGTCATTTTGTTAGGAAATTTCCGGTCTGAAATGATAAGTTACTGATATTTGTTAACGGTTCTACGATCTCATTGATAACCCTTGTTAGTGTTTCCATTTCGATTCCATTACAATCAGTTGATGTTTTTGCTTTACAATTATTGTGTCAGTGATTTCCTTTTTAGTTACATCAGTGAGAAACATGGAATTAGGATTCCTATCTATAGTTTCATTCCTTTCCTCCATTGTCCAGAAATTTGGAATTTCTTCTCCCAGTTTTGGTCCAATATTTACAAAGTAGTTGTTAAACATTTCAACATTTCATCCTTATTAGTGTATTATAAAAATATTCAGATGTTATGTTGGCTTTTTGGCAGCAGTACACAACCGGTCCCTTCTCGTCATGTTGCAGCGACGGGGCGGCGACATCATCGTTCTCAGAAAGTAATGTTTTGCTTGTCCACACGTCTTTGACGAGGCGCCGGTGTCAGATTTTCCCTCTCTGTGAGCCGTTTTCAAAAAACACTGTTTCAGAGTACCATGACACCGTCGCTGTGTGGATGAAAATGTTCTCCTGTGGACTGGCCATTTGACAAATTTTATCCAGAATTTGGTCTTAAAAAGAAGAGAAAAATATGCTCATCTGTCAACGGCACCTCACACGGGACTGTTTTGTGAACATGGGCCAATACGAAGCTGTATTATCAAACTGTTGCTGAAATCCGACGTCTTTCCAATGTTACTTGGTCGTGTTGAAGAATCAGGAGAGCAAAGCTGTAAGTAACAATTTATCAGTGTCCTAACTGTGTTTATTTTGTGTAAGTAATCGGACAAAAGGGGTTCGGCAGCTGTCCGGAAGCCCTCGGGAGCGCTTGGGAGTGTTACAGATCACAGCGGAGTAGGCTCAGAGGGAGGCGTACCTGGAGGAGGGCCGGGGGGGTAGAGTAAATTACACAGACCGTTTGGGCAGGAGGCAGGAAACACTGCAGTAAGAGGTGGAGAGTCTGGAATATCTAGAAAGCTTTCTGTGCGGGTTATCGTGTTATCTATAGGAGTCCAGAACACACTACAAAGGCCTGAAAAAGAGTATAATAGGTCCCCTTTAATGACTGCACTACTCTAGACTCATCAAGGCTTTTGGGAATTATTCCTTCCTGTCCTGTTCTCTACCCGTTGTTTTGCCTGATCAGAACCTACACCATGATGTAACATGTACAGTACTTACAGTACATAGTTCAACATGACACATATTCATGTGAAAGTGACACTCCAGGCCAGTAGAAGTCACACAACAGTGGGGAGAGTGATTATTACTGTTGAAGTGTGAATTTCTGAATGTGATTATGAAGGCACGATCTGACAGCCGTGGGCACTCGGGTAGCAAGCGTTGCACCTTCATTACAGAAACGATTCAAGCATGAGTGTTGCCATCTCTTTTGTTTGCTGAATGCTGATGCTGCTGCGCTATTGTTTTGGGGGAAATGAAAAAACAAAGAACAACACATCTAATAAAAGGGAGCACCGTAATACAGCAATCATTCTTCCTTGTTCACACTTCAATTGTCCAGCTTTGGTTTTGCATTTCGCTATCTAATTCTACATGCTTGAGGAGAGCCTTTGAGAGCTAGTAGTCATTGTTCACGAGTCCACAGCCTCTAAGGCTATGTTCACACTGCAGGGCAATTCCGATTTTTTTGCTCATGTGGGACCTGTATCAGATTTTTTATGCCAGTGTGACCAGTACAATTCCGATTGTTTTCAAATGCGACGCAGGCCTTGTTTGTATGTAGATATAAATCTCATATGTATTCGATCTACTGCTACTTGGATAAAGGCACTCACAGATGTAGGCAAAAGTTCTTCTTGTAATGCGAAAATTATTCTAAAAAAGTGTGTCAGTGAAGCGGCTCGCGTCAATGTCCCACCACTCCTAGCTCACACACTCACACACACTCCTTGGAACAGACGTTGCAGCGAGTTCTCAATGAACTGCCATAGCCAATTCTCTATGTCCTATGTGGAATCATTTGGTTAAGAAAATGTTTACTCCGATGACACAAAATTGTTCTAAACGCCACAATTTTGCACCAAGAAGAGCACAAACTGGGGCAATGTTTACTTTCGTAAACACACAGCATGCATGACGTTTACATTTACAAGACACATTTTTTTGTGAACGACCAGAAATAAAGATCAGATTTTAAAAAAAAATCTGAACTGGCATCATACCCTGCAGTGTGGACGTAGCCTAAGCTTTCTTGTCTCCGGCCTCTCTGGCCATGAAGCCAGCTAGCCCACCATCATGCTCACTGTTTTTCATGAGAAAGTTTGCATGAGTCGTCACTTGGAGATTAGCGGCAATTGACAGGACTGAGTGTGAGGAATGAGAGAGAATTTTACCAGGGGAAATGCCAGATGGCGTGTAATTAGAGTGCATGCACCGACACAAGAATTAGCAAGGTTAGAAAAATGCATGTGTTGCCCATTAAATTGTAATGTGCTTTCTAATTCTTCCTAAAAGAGATATCATTAATATGCTTGAAACTCACTAGACATCAATACCAAAATGTCTTTGGGCACTGATGTTGCTGCAAGTCAAGGGAATTATCCCTCCATGACTCTAAACAAGGCACCCTGGTAGGTGCCAAAAACTGAGGGCCAGTGCCAGTAATGAATACTTTATCTCCATGCTGGCTCTTTATCATTGTCTTATGCACAATTTTACTTCTGCTATGTCCTGACACTGTGTAACATGACCCCAAGCACATGCTGGGTGTGTGTCACCAAGTCACATTTCTCGTGCATACTCATGTTCTTGACAAGTGAAGGTGATTCTGAATAAGGGCATGATGACTGGCTGCCACTAATGTACTGTGTATCTTTTGTGACTCCCCACATGCTGGTAAAAATGAATGTTAGTAAATGAATACCAATGTCCAGTGTTTTGGCAAGAAAGCAAGCATGCACTGGTGTTACTGTTTACGTTAACCGAAAAACACATTAACTGGGACGGATGCTAACCGCCGTTCCACTGTATATTCTTGCTATTAGGTACAGTGCGGGAAGTAATTATTTCATCCCCTGCTATTTTTGTGACATGTTACAACATGAGCAGTTCAGATCAGTCCAGAAAAATAAAAGATAAAACATAACAACATCCAGAAGAAAAACATTAAAGGTTATGAATGAATTTGTGTTTGATTGAGTGAAATAAGAAGAAGAACATGAAGATGCAGGAGTGGCCTAGCCAGTCACCAGGGCCCGTATTCACAAAGGATCCTAAGGCTAAAAATAGCTCTTAGTGACATCACTCTTAGAAAAATCTCTAGAATTCCTCGGATTCTGAGATTTTCTTAGAATTTTTACTTAAGATAAAAGTTATTCACAAAGCGTCTTAGGCCTTGAGAGAGCTCCTAAGGCGGCAAGGAGTGGTGAAGAGGACTTTTAAGAAGCCTAAGAGTAGTGTAAACAGACAAAATGGCGGCAAGACGGAAATCTCTGTACGCTAAATGACAGTCAGGGTTTCTGCTACATGGAATTGATCGTGGCGGTGCTCCACTACAAAATAAAAGTTGCCACACCTTTTTTTTTTTAAACTTGAAAAAAATTACACACATTGACTACAATTACTTTTAAAATATTTAAAATATCATGAAAGTGTTTCACTTCGTTTTATTTTGATAAGCATGTACCGGAATTGCCTGTTTGCCTTGCTGGCACTTGATCAGTGACCTGATAGGCGACACGTCTCGTGTTGACTTTCAGTTTGTTTCTTATTATCGGGAGAATGAGCCCGTAAAATGTGTAGTTAATTGACGACAGCTTGTCACATGGTAAGCCTATCTATGCCAGCGTGTGTGATCGCTCACGTTTCAATCTCATTCCACTTTCTGGCATTTTTGTTTACATGCCTGGCTGGTGGCATCTAGCTAGCTCAGAGATAAACTCTGAGTTAATCTTGCTCTCTTGTTATCATTATAATACGTATGGCTTGTCTTCAAAACACTAGTTGTGTGTCAAAGTTGTTCACCTGAAACACGTAGCGTTAGACCATGATGCGATTACACGGGTCTTAAATAGGTAACTCATCAGCTACAGTAGCTCACCAGCTGATGTTGAGTAGTTCACCAAAGAATTCGCCTCTGAGTATTTTTGAGAAGATTTGTGAATCCGGACCTAGATCTTAAGCCCGTGGAAAATATGTGGAGCGAGCCGAAACTTTTACAGTAAGTTGCCAAGCAATCGCCTCGAAACTTTCAGTAGTTGCACATTATCTGTAAAGAGTGCACCAAAAAGAGATCACCACAACCCTGGTGACAAACGGCAATAAATGTCCGACTTCTGTGCTTGTCAACAAGTGTTTCTCTGCCAAGTACTAAGTCACTTTTTCAAATATTTAATTTGTAACCTTTATTTACCTTTTTTTTTGTGGCTGATATTATGTATGCAAAAATAAATCAAGGATCATCAAGAGGTTTTCTGGCAAAATTGAGACAAGCCTTAATGTTCTTTTTGTTCATCGGTAGTTTTTGTCTTGGAACTCTGCCATGTTGGCCGTTTTTGCCCAGTGTTTTTTTAGGAGGGTAGGAGTCATGAACACCTACCTTAACTGAGGCAAGTGAGGCATGCAGTTCTTTGGCTATTGTTGTGGGGGGTTTTTGTGACGGGGCCGCACGGTGTCCTAGTGGTTAGCATGTTGGCCACACAGTCAGGAGATTGGGAAGATTTGGGTTTGAATCGCCCTTGGGCATCTCTGTGTGGAGTTTGCATGTTTTCCCCGTGCGTGCGTGGGTTTTCTTCAGGTACTCCGGTTTCTTCCCATATTCCACAAACATGCATGTTAGGTTTATTGGCAACTCTAAATTGTTGAATGTGAGTGTGAATGGTTGTTTGTATGTGACCTCTTGGATGAGTCATTGCTACGCTCTTGGGGTAATTCTGGTAGGCCGGCCACTCCTGGGAAGGTTCAGCACTGTTTCATGTTTTCACCATTTGTGGATAGTGACTCTCACTGTGGTTCGCTGGAGTCCCAAAGCTTTAGAAATTGCTTTTGAACCTTTTCCAGACTGATAGATCTCAATTAATCTCGGTTAACAATGGGGGCTGGAGGAGAATCACTTTTTCACACAGGGCCATGTAGTGTTGGATTTTCTTTCTCCCTTAATAATAAAAAAGTTTCATTTAAAAACTGCATTTTGTGTTCAGTTCACTTTTTCACACCACTGTATACATATATAATACAGTGTATTATTATTATTGTAACTTGGTCCATGATAAACCAAATTGCATAAAACAATTGCACAAAGATCAAAGATGGCGCCCTCCGTGGCAGACGTCTCTGTGACACTCTCCCGTGTTTTTCTATTTTTTGCTATTTTATTGTTCATTTTGGACATTCAACACACTCACGCAGTACATTACAACAGAGAGACACTTTTGAACATCGGCAGGGTTCACCATGAACCTTCATTTAGCCTCTCAGACTTTGCCTTTCTTCTGCGCCGGGAGAACGCAGCAGCCTGCGGACCTGGTGAGCTGAATACCCGGCGAGCAAAGCATCCGAGGCGTAAACGAGGCAAGCGAGCCGGCCTGCATGCTAGGCTAAAAGCTAGAGCGACGAGGCCACCGCTACCAAGCCTGCTGCTAGCCAACGTCCGCTCTCTTGAAAACAAGATGGACGAACTACGAGCAAGGATTACAGCTCAACGTGAGATCAGGGAATGCTGTGTCCTCACCTTCACAGAAACCTGGCTGACGGAGGATATACCGGACTCGGCGATCCAGTTGGAATCATTTGCTGCTTACCGGGGAGATCGGACTTTAGCGTCTGGTAAACACAGAGGTGGCGGCGTCTGTGTTTACGTAAACAAACGGTGGTGCACAGACGTACAGACGATGGAAAAGCACTGCTCGCAGGACATTGAGCTGCTGATGGTGAAATGCAGACCTTTTTATTTGCCTCGTGAGTTTAGCGCTGTGTATTTAACTGCTGTTTACATCCCACCACGAGCTAACACTGCTAATGCACTAGGCCTCCTGCATGACATCATTGATAAACACGAGACCAAACACCCAGACGCTGTATTTATTATATCTGGCGATTTCAACCACTGTAACCTCAGGACTGTCCTCCCCAAATATTACCAGCATGTGAGCTTTCCCACAAGGGAAAATAACATCCTGGACCAAGTCTACTGCAACATGAAAGGTGCTTTGAAGGCTGTTCCAAGACCCCACTTTGGAAAGGCTGACCACATCTCTATATTCCTTTATCCAACATACAGACAACTTCTTAAAAAAGCTCCCCCTGTACGTACAGCAGTTAAAGTATGGAATGAAGAAACTGATCAAGTACTTCAGGACTGCTTTGGCTGCACAAACTGGGATGTGTTTAAAACTGCAGCGGGGAGGGAAGATTGTACTGTTGATTTGGATGAATATGCTTCTGCTGTTACTGGCTACATTAGCACATGCATAGAGACTGTTACCACCACCAAGTATTACAGAAAATACCCTAACCAAAAACAGTGGATGAACTGTGATGTAAGGGCTAAGCTACGTGCTCGTTCGACTGCATTTGTCATGGGCACCGCTGATGACTACAAAAAGGCCAGATATGACCTGAGGAGGTCCATACGGGAGGCCAAGAGGCAGTACAGACAGAAGCTGGAGGGCTACTATTCCACCTCAGACCCTCGGCGCATGTGGGCGGGGCTCCAGCACATCACAGACTATCGACAGCAGAGTAGCGTAGCCACGTCCAGCCAAACCACACTTCCTGATGAGTTGAATGAGTTCTATGCCCGCTTTGATACCCAAACTCCTGATGAGCAGAGAGGGTGGCTGAACCTGGGGAGCACACAGGACTCACCTCTCATGGTGACATCAGCTGATGTGCGCAGGGTTCTAAACAAAACAAACCCACGAAAAGCAGCAGGGCCAGACAACATCTCAGGACGTGCACTTCGGGTTTGCTCATCAGAGCTAGCTGATGTGCTTGCTGACATATTTAACCTGTCGCTTGCACAAGCATCTGTACCGACCTGCTTTAAGTCCACCACCATAGTGCCCGTACCCAAGAAGAGCAACGTGACCTGCTTGAATGACTATCGCCCTATAGCACTCACTCCTATTGTTATGAAGTGCTTTGAAAGATTAGTCATGACCCACATCAAAAAGAGCATCCCGGCGGCAACCGTGGACCCTCTACAGTTTGCATATCGCCAGAACCGGTCCACGGATGATGCAGTCAACACTGCCATCCACACAGCCCTTTCTCACCTACAGGGCCAGGACACATACGTCAGAATGCTATTTATAGACTATAGCTCTGCATTCAATACAGTCAGCCCCCACAAACTCACAGATAAGCTCCTCACACTTGGCCTGTCTCCCTCCCTCTGTAACTGGGTGTTTAACTTTCTCACAGGCAGGCCCCAGTCAGTCAGAGTCCACAACCGCACATCCAGCTCAAGAATTGTGAGCACTGGGACCCCACAGGGGTGTGTGCTGAGTCCACTCCTCTACACGCTCTTCACCTACGATTGCGTGGCCTCCCAGAACAACACCAGCATCATTAAATTTGCAGATGACACTACAGTCATCGGACTGATCACTGGTGGTGTTGAAACATCATACAGAAGAGAGGTGGCGGACCTCATAGCTTGGTGTCGTGATAACAATCTCCTTCTCAATACAGATAAGACTAAAGAGATGATCATCGACCCAAGAACAAGGGAAAAGGAGCCGCATAGACCCCTGTTTATTGATGAGACTGAGGTGGAGAGGGTGAAAACCTTCAAGTTCCTTGGCACACACATCAGCGAGGACCTCACCTGGTCTCACAACACCCAACAAATTCTGAAGAAGTCCCAAAGGAGACTGTACTTCCTGAGAAGACTGAGGAAATTTGGCATGTCCACCACAATCCTGAGTTGCTTCTACAGATGCACTATCGAAAGTGTCCTTACCGCCTCCATCACTGTTTGGTACGGTAACTGTACAACACGTGATAGGAAGGCACTCCAGCGGGTGATCAAGACCTCACAGAACATTGTTGGGGCAGCCCTCCCCACACTGCAAGACATTTATAAATCTAGAGTCCTACGAAGAACACACAACCTCATCAAGGACAGCACACATCCACAACACTCACTATTCACACTCCTACCGTCAGGCAGACGCTACAGGAGTTTGAAGTCCAGGACCACAAGGCTGGCAAACAGCTTTTACCCACAGGCCATCAGGCTCCTCAACGAAGCACTCGCACACGCCGCACGCAACACACGCACACACTCATAGCACTTTATTTATTTATTTATTTGTATTATTTACTTGTATTAATGTCTCGTCTGTTGTTGTTGCTTAATTTATTGGTATATATGTTTATGTGTTTATGTTTCTTATGTTCTTATTCTTTCATTTGTTTTCTTTCTTTTCTTGGGAGAATGAACAGAATAAGATTTTCATTGCATGGTATAACTGCTGTTTTACCATGCACATGACAATAAAACTCTCTTGAATCTTGAATCTTGAATCTTGAATCTTGAAATTCAAACTGCTCTATAATTCATTGTGAAATATGAAATAATATTTTGCACTCCTGCTGCTTAAAAGGACCGCTCTAATGTACGCACCAGTGTGTTCTATCAATGCATGCTTTATTCTGCTTGCCAGACATAATATTCCATCGTTGGGTTTTAAAGCTGACTGAGGAATTCAGGTGAAGTGCCTTGGCCTTGAAATATGATATGAATTATATATTCTGCACTGTGAATGCCAATTTGGTTGTATTCTGCGTAATAGTGAAACATGCTTTCATCCCCCCACATTTCACCAGATAATTCAGATGTGAAAATTGCATGGCTCTCTCTGTTCTTGCTGAACTTATAGCAGCAATCCTTGAAGTGTTTCCCTTATGTCAGTGACTGCACGGTGCTTGCTTCATTATCTCCAGAGCAGATTAAAAGTAGTTTAATAGAAGTGTGGAGCCAACAGATGTACTCGTAATCAGAGCACTCCTCCAGCACTGCTCCCCTGTGAGAACAGTTTTGCTGTTGATCAAAAGCAAAGGCTGACTTGAATGCATTTTATAACAAGTGTGAGTGTTATTGCTGTCAATTTGTTTTATTTTATTATGGTTTAGGCCACCAATATCTTGCTTGCTCATTACAGTTCATATGTTTTTAGTCAGACCGCCTCTTTTCTTCATGGAGCTGTTCAAGGAACCAGCCCACCTTTGAGTGACTGCGCTGGAAATTGCTGATGAATAGTGTCTATATTTAGTCTGATCGACGTTAAGTCACTCACCAGATACGTTGTTTCGAGGGGCGAAGGGCAGCGCTCAGACTTATCTGTCAGCAGTACATATTATCAAAGAAGACGAGAGAGTAATTTGATCAGAGCTAAATCACTCTGGGCTTGTTATTGGATTAGGGTGATTGTTTTATCTGTGAATGAGACAAATTTGCACTTCACCTTTTTCATCAAACACATCTCTACAATGTGCCTAGTGTAGACGTGAGGATTTTATCATGATTACGTTACCCTATTGTCTTATTTCTACCTTCTCTTTATGTGATGTGTATTTTACGTTTGTTTATTTTCCTGACAGGTACAAAGGCTTCATTAAAGATTGTCCCAGTGGGCAGCTGGATTCTGTGGGCTTTCAGAAGATATACAAGCAGTTCTTTCCTTTCGGAGATCCCACAAAGTTTGCCTCTTTTGTCTTCAATGTGTTTGATGAAAATAAGGTATGTAATGTGTATTTGCTCATATAATATTGAAGGAAGCCCTTACAGTTGTGACACATGACATGGCTGGTTAGTTATATGAAAGGGATAGTTCCGTGACGCGGAACCTAGTTCTGCTTAGTTGCTGGGGCCATTTAAGTAAAGACCTTGGCTTCTCAAAACAATATGCGTTCAAAGAGTAATATATTTGCACCACAAAAATGTCTCCTCGAAAAAATAAGACCTCACAAATAGCTCACCGTTATATTTGTCTCCCATAGTATCCCTGCGCACGGTCTCCTCTCCATTCTTGTGTATGTGATGAAGACACTCGCATCTTCTTATGCTGTGGAACACACACGTAAACAAGATGGCCGCAGCACTCCTTCGCTGAAGTACTAATGGCGTAATCAGTTTGTTTGCAACTAACACATGTAGCCACTTGTCATTCTTTGTCATTCATTTGTCGGATCGGATACAATACATTTGAATTGGTGCGTTCTGATCAATTTTGGTCGTACACATCCTGTTTCAGATCGTTCTTTTCCGGATGATTCCATTCTGAGAAAATGAACTACTTATTAGCATCACAGCTTATGAGGAGCACATGTTTTTGAACCCTGCATGCCATATCTGATTGCCTTTTCCATAGTGTTGCATATTTACCACAGAAGGGGATTAAAATATATTGCAAATGGCCAAACTGTTAATATCTGTGATGTCATTCATTTCATTGCAATTTAACGAGACATAGAATGCCCTTTGAAAGACAAACCACCATGAAGCATCTCTTCATATGCAGGTAAGCCCTTGCAGGGTTAGTGGCTTCGTTTAAGATGCATTGTGTCTGGAAGATGAGACTGTCCCTCTGGCTGATCTTTATCCATGACCTTCATTAATGTTACGCACCCCATTGTTGGAGAATGCATTGATCTTACCAGTTTTTATGACTTATGTAATGAGCATGTCTGCTGGACAAAGTATGCTGAGGGCTCCTCCAGCACACAGCTGAGATGAATGTAGCCAGGAAGTGAGGCTGACTGCTGCACAAACAGGAAGACACTTTATACAATGGTTGCATGCAGCGCAGTGCCACTGAGTAGCTTGAGGCAACTCATACAACTCATAACTTGATGAGTTGGTCTGAATCACAGCACATGGTCATCTTTCGCCTTCTGTCCATCTCACTGTGCAATGATGCACATTACAAAATCAGGATGTATCCTTAAAGTACTGCAAATAGTGCAAGTTTTGAGCTGTTGTACTACTCTGAAGATGAGATGAAATTTTCCACCATGTCCGAAATTATCAAGTAGAATCCTTATTGTTGAAAACACAGAGAGACAAATGAATCTCCAGTCCATAGTGGTTGTGTGTTTGTGTAGTGTAACTGTGTAGACTGTGAGCCATTTGGCATCCATCTAACTAATGACCAGAGGTGACATATTTCTGCCTCAGGAGAGAGAGCCAGGTGCAGGGCAAAAATAGCAGCTAACTTGAAGCAAGCGTCTGGCCCCATTTTGAGCAGCATGCAGCAAGGACATCTCTGAAGAAGTGGAAGTGTGAAGTAAAAGTACTCCGTCTTTTTCCTCCCTTGTGCCGCTCTCTAGGATGGACGCATCGAGTTCTCAGAGTTCATCCAGGCGTTGTCTGTCACTTCTCGGGGGACACTGGATGAGAAGCTTAGATGTAAGAAGATGCACCCTCCATCACAAGTTGTGACATTTAAATGACAGGATTTAGGTTTGGCTGTAAGTGCTTCACATATGAAAGGGCACTGTTGATTTGCAAGGCACAGCAGGCTCGTGCATGCTTACAGGTAACAACCTGTTGTGTTGACTACGTTTTTCAAATTAGCATTGCCTGTGGTGACTTATTATTGCTAGCTTACATCCTTGTAGGAAAATAGAGTAAATCCTCCTCTTTTCGCAGGAGTTACATTCAGGGACCGTCAGCGTATGGGGCAAAAAAAAAACGAAAAAAAAGTAATTGATACACCCATAAAAATGTCTATTTTTGACTCATGGCTCGCTCCCCCCTCCAAACCCTCCAGGTAGCTTGACATTGACATTCAACATTTGCAATAAAAGTGACTTTTGTAATTATTAGATTACATTCCGCATCTCCCTTCAGTGTTCCTCTCGCTAGCTCAGTATGTCTGCGGTCCGGAATTATTTCCGAGTTTTGCCTTTGGATTGTAAATATGCAATTTGCAATCAAAGCGCTGGATATGTGAGGGGCGAATAAGTCGTCCTCTAATGCATCTAATCTTGTTTTGTTCATGCTGCATTCATGTAGCAAAATAATGCAGAACCAATGGTGCTGTGCTGAATGAGCTCAGTTTATAATTCCACTGATTGTATTAGTTCAAGTTTCCTACTTTGCCACTCTGTTCTTAAATGGATGTTTGTGCCACGTAGAAATGTGCAGCTGTCCAAATTGTTTAGTTACCAGCAATATTTATTGGATTTATATTAAATCCAATCCAATCCGTATTTAATTTATTAAGTCGTTTAACCTGTCTTCATTTATTACACAAGATGTGACTTGACATTAGTTTGAGGGAAGTGCTGCTGCCTATATCGGTATTGCTTGATATCGGTATCAGAAATGACATGCTGGACAGAAAAAACAGCTTATTTTCGGAGAAAAAAAATACTGTATATATATATATACATACAATATACAGAAAAAGACCTATTTTTAAAAATAAAAAATCAGCAAATTAACAGGGCAGTGCATGCTGAATTGCCAAGGTGCGGGGATCCACCATAATTGGTCATAATCATTTATTTTACATATTTACACTAGCTTTGGGAAGCAGCAGTAGTGAAACCTGTACTTTAATGCTTTTCTCTTTTCAGGGGCGTTCAAGCTGTATGACCTAGATAATGACGGATACATCACCCGTGATGAGATGTTGAACATAGTAGATGCTATTTATCAGATGGTGGTAAGTCCAGTGTTCCATTGGTGAGGTTTCACTGTAATTGGACTAGGTTGCTTTTGAAATAGTGCTTTTGTAGTGTAGTAATACTCTAAGGTGGTGTTTCAGGGAAACACTGTGGAGCTTCCAGAAGAAGAAAACACACCAGAAAAGCGAGTGGACCGCATTTTTGCAATGATGGACAAGGTTGGTGTTTTGTTGTGCACCCTGGAGTATGTCTTGTTTACCAATAAAGTAATGTACAGTGGCTGCTACCTCCAGGGATTTGAGATGGACGCTTTTAAATTTAGAACTGCAAGCTGTATCTACCACAGTGTCATTCACAGTGTCAACATTATATTGTCTCCTTCCGCACTTACGCTCAGTGCCAATGCCCACTCTTTGAGTTCAGGGAATCTACTTGGCTTCAGTGAAAGATGAGGCCTGCATGGGCGTGACCAGTGCTTTAGACGAGCTGTGCAGCAGAGCAACACTTGGCAATTTGTGTCAGCACTCTGGCTAAAATCCAAGTGCGCCAAGCCAACATCAGCACTGAAGAGCATCAATGTCTGCTCGAGAGCCTCCTTTGCCCTCTGCTGGTAAAACTGTGAGAATGCATGAACGAACAGGCTTCAGTTTCTTTCTGTGATGTGTTCCTCCAGAATGCAGACGGGAAGCTGACTCTGCAGGAGTTTCAGGAGGGCTCCAAGGCGGACCCCTCTATTGTTCAAGCGTTGTCTCTTTATGATGGGCTAGTTTAGGAATGTAAGGTGAGTGGAGTATTCATGCACAAGCCACCTGCATACTTACAGTGGATGTATATGTTTTTTTCCTCAGCACAAATCTAATAATATGCCATCCACATGTCATCTGAGCAAATAAAAAGAACGAAAAAAATCAGTGAATGGCCAGAATCCAAAGCGAAGCAGCTGCTTTTTGCTCTCAGTTTGTTCTTATGAATTATTCAAGCGACCCACTTGTTTGCTGGCAATCAAATGGTCTTGCAGTGCCGAGTGAAGAGGAAGACAAGCCTCTCGACTCTCTCACCGCCTCATGTAATCCACCAGCCGCTGCCAATTGTTGCTGACATTGTGCTCAGCGTTTTGTCAACTGTGAAGTGAGCTTGTGAATGCATATTTTCAACACACTGTTGCACCGTTGAAATGATTACCGTGCATGGTCTGAGTACAGACAGTTTTTCTATGGTGATCATTCTCCTAACTCCTTGGACGGATCCAACTTAGCATCCGAAACACACACAAATCCAGCAGCATCACATGAGTAAGGTGATGAAAACACATGCTAATCCAGGAGTGGACTGAAAACATTTGAACAGAGTTTCAATCAGCAGACATTTGTTAGGATTTCCCCTAAAAATTGCAGATCACCTGTGATCTTCTGATGCCATTCAAACATGGCAGCAAAGCCCTCTGTCAAGTTCATGTGCTTCTGCAGCCACTGTATGTTGTCTGTGCAAGTATCACAGCCTTCTTGCTTTCCTCACCAAGTGACTAAGGAGAGGAATTATTTCCAGACGTTTCACACGAAGAACCAAGGAACTGTGCTGTCAACACTACATGGACTCCAGAATTGAACATGGAAAAGTGTAATACGTGGTGACATTAGAGTGAGCACGATCTGAACGTTACAAAGCAGTGTATTGTTAAATGTAAATATGCTAATTTATTTCCTGCTTTGCTGTATTCAAGGGATCCCCCTCTCTTAAAAATGGAATGAAGTTTTATTTTTATCAAAGTTGTTGAAATGTTTTGCACTGCATTTTTCACTACTCTTGTGGGATTGTTTTGCTCTCACGGTCTGAGTTCCCTCTTGAGAGAATAGTTTTTATTTGTGCGGAAGGCACACCACGTTTTCTATGGATTATTTTACTATGTTTGCAGCCTGTGAATCCTATTGTGTTTTCACTTCCCTGTGAGCACAAGTGTGTAGTGCACTGGCCAAGCAACGCCACCAATCCTCACAGTTTACACGTGAATTGAGGCTCACTATTTCTTTAGAGAGCGTCGCAATGCACCCTCAGCAGACACACAAACAAACACCAATTCTGGTTGTAAAGCTTTTGCGAGCGACTATTGTCTTATATTTGTTCTGCCGTGTGAGGCTAGAATATGCGATCATGCCGTCTACCAATTCTAAGTCAAGCAGCTACAAGTTTTAGCAGTGTCACAGATTTTATGCCTTATGCAAATGATCATCTATGAATGACCAATGCCATTTACCTGTCAACTATCAGTATGAGAGCACAGAATAAAATGCATTTACGTGGCTTCGCGTCCTGTTATTTTTTTATGACCTGGTATTTAACTGAGATGGGATGTCTGGAATTCTCACAACTTTGCAACCTGCCACTGAATGAATAATGAACTGCATTAAGTGTTGCTTTGGTGTGGTTGCATTGGTGTGTTGTTTTAAAAAGGCTGCTGGCCCTGCCTCTTCTCTGGGCCTGCTTGGACTTGCCTTCTTTCCTTCTGGCTGACTTTTGGATGCAGTCTTGATTGGTTTATTCTTAAAGAAGTCCAAAACGTAGCAGGAAGTTCCATCAAAGCCACACGTAGTATATGGTTGAAAATCACCTTCATCTTTGGATGATGGACCTAGGCTAACATATCCAGGAATCAAGTGCACGTGAACAAATTTCATGTTTCTAATGATGTAAATAAATCTGGACTGGCATCCTGTAAAGTTATTGCTCCATTCATGCATTGTGAATGTGGGCTATGTGTAAAATGATATTGGTGCCAGTTGACGATCAGATGTCTATTTATAAGAAGGAAGCTGAGACAATGTTTACAGCACGTGCACCAAACTGTCCAAAGTCGTCTCTTGGAGCAAATTGAATTGGAGGTGGAATGTTGAATCGGGTTAAAGGCTGGAAGTCACTGCGGGGTCAAGTTACACGCACTCACGCACACATCCAAGTCAGGTTGGGTCTCAGGAACCTTTTAATACCATCTCCGCCCCCGTTTGGAGCGTCAGAGCACCGGCTCTCCTGGGGCGCTCCAGTCAGCCTCTCCACACTTTGCTCCAAACTTTACGCACGGATGTGCTGCTCTGGACCTATTTTACACTGGATTTGGACATACGCAGATTCATTGTAGATTTAAAAACATTTTTTTGATTGATTTAAAAACGCAGTTTGTAAACTTTTAACAAGATTTTCTTCACCAAGTGGTTCGTCTCATAACAGCAGACAAATGCAGTAGAATCGTTAAAAAGATGAAAGTTCTGCTGATAAAGTGGCTGGCCCTGGTGCTGTGTGGCAGCGTGCACAGCCTCCGGGCATCCCCCGCTTTGGAGGGGGGTAACGGGGTCGATGACAGCGCCTCGACCCTGGCCTTTGTGTTCGATGTGACCGGCTCCATGTACGACGACCTCAAGCAGGTGATCGAGGGCGCCTCGCGGATCCTGGAGAAGACCCTCAACCGGAGGACCAGGCCCATCAAAAACTTTGTTCTGGTTCCATTTCATGACCCAGGTACTGTTAGATAACGTGCACGCTTGGTGACTGATTTAATCGCATCTAGAATTTTGTATCCTGTTGTTTCTTCCAACATGCAGCTCCTTTTTACACGATTAACTGTTTTAGACAACATAGTAGTAATGTAAACTGTCCCCGACCTGAAATATTTCATTCATTTACACCTACTGGTCACAACATTAGGCACACCTGCACAATACAAGAGCTGACATAAAATGCTTTATATCCCATAACAGCAAACTGCAACCCCAACAATTCTCAATAAACGATGACCATTATTGTGCTTGCAGTACAATTGCACTGCATCATAGTCTTGACTCTCACGTAGCCTCGGTATAAAGCAGTGCAGCGTTACACCACTGCAAACTACATTAAAATAATGTTAAGTTAATGTCAATTATCTGCATAAAGGTTGATGCTGTCGTCTGTATTGAATCATGCAACGGTCACATGACAAAGCAATTTGCAGTAAATGACCTGAGCTGATGCTTTTGTGGCTCAAGCTGCTAAAAGACTAGTTAGTTCACCAATGGTGGGCCAGGTAAGGCTGTTCGCCCCTTGCTTGTGTCCTATATGAGAAAAGCTGGAGCTTGAAAATAAGAGTTCTCTAATGGGGGAGGGTGTTCGGGCCCTGATGAGAAGCATATGCTGTCTGCCTGTGTGTAATTACCCCAATCACCCTCCCCACCCGACCCTCCTCTCCATCCTAGCCCCCGGAAAACTCTCTCAGCCCCCCAGTATAGCCAGCCTGGGGTAGTGGTGGCGTTGGTGGGACAGAGGGGTGTTCCATTGGGTTGCCCTGACACCACGCATTTTGTCTTCTGTTTAATGTGGCCTACCCCTGAGGACCTTGTAAAAGGTTCATGATTGCTAAGAAGCCACGGTGGCTGAAGAAGAAGCGTGACAGCACTGTCACTGCCTTCACGGCCGCTCGCCACAGTTGGAGTGAAATTGGCCAATGTCATCCGTTTGACACAGCACTGTGTCATTACTCACTCCAAGATACTTTAAGGGGTATTTTGGCATTTAGAGAAACATGGGCAGTCACAAAAAAGAGGCCAGATTGTCCCCAGATCTGGTGGTTTTCTGTAACATTTAAGGCGGAAGGTGTGTGTTTATGACAAGAATGTAGCCTCACATTTACCATGGCGTCTGCTGTAGATTAGAACGTGCTGACTTCAGCTGCAGAAAATGATTATTCCGCCCTCATCGGCACTTGGAAAACTGCTTATTGTAATTCTGTATGAGAACACATCAGCTGTAGCTTTGGTTGTGATAAATGTAGCTTACTATAGACTAACATGCATCTCGGATTCAGTTGAAACGTTTATTTGTTCTGATATGTTTTCACTGCTTTCTGTAGTTTGAAATATAAAAAAAACAGAAAAACTGAAATCATATATATAATTATTCCGTTTGATTTAGTAGTCACTACAGTGAATCCCTGCTTTTTGCAGTGGTTACAATCCAAGACCACCCGCATATGACAAAAAATGACTAATTAAGACGCTCATTATAATTCTATTTTTGACACACTAATCAAGCCAAGGCTATGCTGCTGTGTCTAGCCGCTACTTTATACGACATCGATTTGCATGAGCTTGACATTTGCACCCGTACTCACACAACACAAAGCAACAGCAGTTCATCAACCTAATCGCCTACATTACTCACACTGCAATCAAAAATAACACAACAAATAACACATGTGGAACACACGATACAACTGCACCACACAGACTATGCGAGTATGGAAATAAACGCTTACACTAGGGTTGTCACGATACCAAAATTTCAGTACTCGATGCCAATACCTGTAAATTTCCACGATACTTATTTTATACCTCAATAAAAACAATAAAACCCAGAACCACATATAAACACAAACAATACTGTGCTTTTAAATAACAAAAGTCAACTACTTTACATTGAAAAAAAAATAACAGCAGTTCATTTTATATGTAATTGTATATATTTAAAGGTTCAGCGCCATTGCTGTTCTTTATTTTTCCTTTTCCATTTTTGTGTTGGCACCATGGTTGAAGTGGGTTGCAGTGTGGGCCACAAAAGGCCCCACGCGCCACGAGTTTGAGACCCCTGCTTGACAGTGTAAAGGAAAATTAAAGTTTCAGTTTTAATAACATAAGATCAGAGATTGTCAGAGAGCATCTCTTATGTGTCACGCATCGTGATGGCATCGTTACATAATTAGTTATCTGTTCACGTAAGGAAGCAAGTGAGTACTTAAAGCCTGCGCCTCCACAAGAATAGTAAACTGGCTGTCAAGACCAAATAGCGGAATGTACTTTTGGGCCATGCGTAATGCGACACCAGTGATAGTAATATATATATTAATAGCATTATTATTAATATACATGTATATTATAAACGTAGTCCGTGTGGTGCAGTTGCATTGTGTGTTTCATAAGTGTTATTTGTAAATGTCGAGCTGATTCGTACGATGCTGTCATTACATAATTTATTAATAATATTTGTAAATTATCACAAGTTTAGTGTAAATCACATGGGTCTTCTATCAAAGTCCCCAAATAAAAAAATAATACAACATTTGGATTTTTAAAAAAATCTGCGGACATGCACGAATGCTGAATCGTGATGATGCGGGCGTCCACTGTACTTCACTTCTCTTTCAACCAGAAACTCATGATATGGTGAGTTGTTCACCGAAAATTCACTATAATTATAGTAATTAATTAAATATAGTTAATTAATGGATTGTGGATGGGCATGGGCTAAACCCCATCAGAAAATGAACTACAACAGAGATTGACCAACGCCATATTTTCTTCCATTTTCCCTGTGATTGATGGAGGGGTGCCCATTACGTTAATCGCGAGACACCGGTAGATGGCGAAGGTAGTTTGGGTCGCTCGCATAAACGTCACTTTGTAGATGTCATACGACACCAGTCAGCTGACATTACGCTCCCCTCCTGATTCAGTCTTGCTACCCTGCGGCAATGGTGGACACATGTCTCTAACTACACACACAGATGCAACTTTCATCTTCCTATTTTGGATAAACTAACTGAGTGAATTGTTAAGGGATTTGCTTCACGTCATGAACTCCACTATAGAAATGCATGTTTTTCTACCCTTTCCTTTCTTAAACTATTATTTCATGATGAATTGGAAAATGTGCCCGTTGCTGAAAAGTTTTTAATATTTTGCCTTGACTTCGGCTGCATTGCATTTTCATTTCTTGTGCATCGGGAATGTTTGATAGCGAATGCTAACTGGACGTAATACATGATTTATGTGTCTAATGAATGCTACGTAGCTATTTTGACTGACATAGTACTTACTTATGTACACAACTTTTGTGGAATTATGTGTAATTATCTTTATTGCCATATTGAATTGAATTGCGAATTATTTGTGAATGAAACAAACTACTTTGATTACCTGTAAACTTTGAAACTGTGAATGTGAAATATGAATCATTAGTGTTTAGTACAGTAGTTTAAAAGTTAACCGGTTAGATTTTATATGTATATATATATATATATATATATATATATATATATAGTAAGAGATAGATCATGTGGACTTATAACTTGCATGCTGAAAAAGTGCGTGCGACCCGATACACATGCACAATGTACATAGATACTCATATTTATAAATACAGTAAATGCAGAGTTCCCTCGTTTATCACGCGGGTTCCCAAAATTGCCCGCAATAAGTGAAATCCCTGAAGTAGCCAACTTCATTTTTTTACAATGATTAGATATGTTTTAAGGCTGTAAAAGCCCTCACCGTACACTTTATACACTTTTCTCAGACAGGCAATAACATTTTCTGTCATTTCTCTCTTGTTTAAACATTGTCAAAAAAGTTCAAACCTTAGTTTGAATTTTAATGATCAACCTACACGTCGGACAAGAAATTATTCAGTCACTCATGTGTATTTCACTCCCATGACCGTGCCTTTTCGTCCTGGTGCCGTTACGCTGTACTGTAGCGTTTTTGTATCCTTGTTAAAACATATTGCTGCAGTACTGCTCCTGTTGCAGTCCTCCTCCTTTGAACCGAAGATTCGTTTAAAAGCTAGCAATGACACAGGAGACATGGCAGGGTAGCACGAAAGAGATTGATTGACAATGGTCTCCAGCCAATCAGGACGCAGAAAACAATTGGCGGTGCAGACAGACGAGAGAGGGAAGAGAAAGACACACAACTTCCCGGCCTGCAACACGTTCATACGCTGTAATAAAATAAAAGAAGCACTAAAAAAATTCCGCAAAACAGCGCGGTGAACCACGATAGAGCGAGAGTATATATTTTCTATATTTATAGTAGGAGGTAGATCTTTGGGACTAGGTCATTTTAAAAGTACCCCTGTTATAATGTATCTCCCTTGGGTATCCTTGATGATTGACACTTTTGACCTTGCAGACATTGGCCCAGTGTCCATCACCACCGATCCTATTAAGTTCCAACAGGATCTTCAAGAGCTGTTTGTCCAGGTGGGAGCAGAACACATGCAGTGATTATTGCACCATTGACAAAGCACAATATTATCTCACACAAAGCCATGCTTCAGCCAGCATGTGTGGAGTATGCCGAGATAGGATCAATATAATGCAGTGAAAACAGTAGAATGATCCCAAAAGAAACTCAGGAATTCCAATTTCAAGGCAGAATATTTGTTTAATTTGGAGAGAAACCTATACAAATATGCTAATATTAGCCACCACACCATGTACGGTTGTAGAAGCAGACAACTGGCACAATCATTATTTGGCGCTATTTGGCGGAATTTGTCTTTGTCTTTTCATGAACTGACTTCTTAATAAGTTGACCTTTTGCTGTGGTAGTTGATGAAGCGCATTATATGGTTGTCGTTCACATAGGGTGGTGGCGACTGCCCTGAGATGAGCGTTGGAGCCATTAAGAAAGCACTGGAGGTTTCGCTACCTGGATCCTTCATCTATGTCTTTACCGACGCGAGAGCCAAGGACTATCGCCTGAAAAAAGATGTTCTGCGGCTAGTGCAGCTCCGTCAATCACAGGTAAATGTCAACAACCTTACAAGGGCGGATGCAGAGGCCTTGAAGATTATGATATGACTGATTGTGTATGTTAACGTTTAGTTCATGACAGATCTAGCTAAATATGTTTATACAATGTACAATGAGTATGGATGGGCTCAAGAGATTTTAGAAAATATTGACCTAAATCAAGGGTTGGTACAGTCCAAACTCACTAGAGCAAGGTCCAAAAGAATGTGGTGATACACAAGGACGAACACCATGCAAACATGTCTAAATCCATGCATCCATCTTCTATGCCACTTATCCTCACAAGGGTGGAGGTATGCTGGAGCCTATCCCAGCTGAATTTGGGCAAGAGGCAGAGTACACACTGGCCTGGTCGCCAGCCAATCACAGGGCTCTGTATCTAAATCCTCAAGCAAAAGTTAGAAATACAAAAAGTTGTCATTCTGGAGGCTCACACAAGGAACTTGATGAACTGGCGCAGAGAGACAGGAACAATGAGTCTGAACTTGAATGGAGGGAATCAGTGAGGCAGGGGTGGACTGGGACAAATGTTTGGCCCAGGACATTTTTGGCCCAGACTGGCCCACTATAATTTGTGCGCATATACTGTACCAACTCACCCCATTGATGCACGGTATATACAAACACGCAAGCCCTTAATAACACTACTATACTGGAAAAATTCTGTTTACATTCAAGAGCCTTGAATCAATAAATGAGCGTGAATCAATCTCCTCTTGGATAGAATTTGTATCCTTCCAGTGACAGCCACTTTTCTGGCGAATTTCAAAAATCTGCAAATAAATTGACACCCATAAAAATGTCGATTTTGGCTCAAAACAAAAAACAAAAATAAAAATAATATTTTTTGATGATTGCGAATGTACAGGGTTCCACCGTAGTTGTAATAAATCACAAAAGTACCACAGCAATTGGAGTGTCATTGCATGTTTATCTCACAAAAAAGGCAACAAAATGTGGTGCAGACAGACATTTTTCCCAACTTGCTCACTCACAGCCCCTGTAGGACAAAAGGAGTTAAGGGACAAGTGGAATAAAGTTCTCAGAAGCAAACATAGGATGCTAATTATCCTCTTATCTCTTCCAGGTCGTTTTTGTGCTAACTGGGGACTGTGGCGACCGCTCCCAGCCGGGCTACAGGGCCTACGAAGAGATCGCAGCCACATCCTCGGGGCAGATCTTTCACCTGGACAAGCAGCAGGTCAATGAGGTGAGAGCAGACACTAGAAATGTCAACACGATAATAGAGGTGACGTCTGATTGGTTACTCAGCATTAATCAGGGCTCTTGACTTGAGAAACTGAGGGCACACATCAATCAGATGTTTGACCTCCGCTATCTCAACCATTTTGATGCATGAGCAATCAAATTAAGATTGCCTTCTTGCTGTGACATATGTGAAAATCCCTTAAAGCGACGATTCTCAATTGGTGAGTCGTGACCCAAAGGTGGGTCACGTAGCCGTTTTCGGTGGGTTGCGGGTTACCAAAACAATACTGTTATGACCTGATGTCCATGAACGCACCTTGTGCCAGTACTATTCGCTTGCTAAGCCACCACGAGTGCGTGCCATGTTTACGGGCAACTTCGTCAAGCTTGAGCGGGAGGTAAAGGTCATCAAGTTAGTAGTGAGTGTAGTAGTGTTTAGACATAGCATTGTATGTACAGTGTTTCAGGACTCTTCTTCCTTGTACTTTGCAAACATCAACTGCTTGTATTGTTTCTTGAAATCACTCATCTTATTGCATTGTTTGAGTTCCTTGCTCAATCCGCTCCATTATTTGATTCCACACGCTGAAATGCTGAAGGTTTTTAGCGTTGTTCTCGCGTATAAACTTTTTAAGTTTAATTTTTCCCTGAGGTCATATTTCTCCTCTGTTGTCGAGAAGAATTGTATGACATTTTTATGTAGCAGATTACTGTTTGCTTTATGCACAATTTTAGCTGTTTGAAAATCAACTAGATCATCAAATTTTAATAATTGTGATTTTTAGAAATAGAGGATTTGTATGTTCTCTATATTATTATGGATTATCCTCACTGATCTTTGTTGCAGTATCTTTAGCGAGTGAAATTAACTTTTTATTATTTAGTTATTTCCCTGTATCTCCACACAATTAGTTATATACTGTATGGTAATACCAGGGAGAAATAGAGAATATGGAGTGATTTATTAAGGACAGATTTTGCTTCATTTAATATTGATTTATTTCTCTGCACTTTATGTGGTATATTTTGGATGTGAGATTTCCAGCTCATCTTTTCATCAATAATGACCCCCAGAAATGTGTTTTCGCTACCCCTTTCAATGTCCACTCCATCAATTTGTATTTGCGTCTAAGTATCCTTTCTGCTATTACCAAATAACATTATCTTAGTTTTACTTAGATTCACGGATAATCTGTTTTTATCAAACCATCGTTTTAGTAGTCATTTCATCTATAACTTTTTTATTAGCTCTTGTGTACTTTCTGCAGAACAGAAGGCAGTAGTATCGTCTGCAAATAATACTAGCTTTAGGTCTTTCATGGCTTTACAAAAGTAATTTATATAAAAGCTTCACAGTTTTGGTTTTGGGTTATGCCACACGATATACAGTATTTTAGCATGCTGACGTATATTCTCCTAGCTTCACATATTACTTCCTGTTGGCTAGATAGATTTGAACCCAATTCAACACTTGGAGTCTATCAGAGGAGTGCTGGAGAGTACCCCTGCTGGTGACTCCATAGTTCTACTGGGAGACTTCAACGCCCTTGTGGGCAATGACAGTGTGACCTGGAAGTGCGTGATTGGGAGGAACAGCCTCCCTGATCTGAACCCGAACTGTGTTTGTTATTGGACTTCTGTGCGAACCACAGTTTGTCCATGACAAACACTATGTTTGGACATAAGATGTCCACAAGTGCACTTGGCACCAGGACATCCTAGGTTGCGGGTCTATGATCGACTTTGTTGTCCTATCATTAGACCTGCGTCTGCATGGTTTGGGCACTGCGGGTGAAGAGACGGGCTAAGCTGTCAGCTGATCACCATCTGGTGATGAGTTGGATTAGATGACGGGGGAGGATGCCGGACAGACCTGGCAGACCCAAAAGTGTAGTGAGGGTGTGCTGGGAGCACCAGAGTCTCCTGTTCGTCGAGCCTTCAACTCTCACCTCTGGCAGAGCTTCTCCTGCATGCCGATGGAGGATGAGGATATCGAGTCCGAATGGGCCGTATTCCGTACCTCGTTGAGGCAGTCAATCTGAGCTGCAGCCAGAAGGTGGTCGGTGCCAGTCGTGGTGGCAAACCTCGAACCTGATGGTGGAAACTAGAGGTTAAGGCTGCCGTCAAGCTGAAGAAGGAGTCCTATCGAGCTGAATGGCTTGAAGCAGCTGACAGGTACCGGCAGGCCAAGCGGCATGCGGCTGCGGCAGTGGTCGGGGCAAAGGGAGGAGTTTGCTGAGGCCATGGAGGACGATTTTCGGTCCGCCTCGAAGAGGCTCTGACAAACCATTTGACACCTCAGAAAGGGGAAGCAGTTCCCGGTCCACACTGTATAGTCAGTTACTGTCAATAGAGACTCAGTTCCAGATGTTGATCTTCATAATAAATCCTAAATCCTTTAGATACTGTACTCCAAATGTTTTAAGTGACATGTCAGTGTGATTAATTATCACTGCAGACTGGGAAGGATGCTAAAGCAGCTTTGTTCTGTCTCAACCTGCTTTTGTTGTTCGAATGCTGAACCTTTCATTTCCCAGTGTTCACTTTAATTATGAATACATTGGTCGCTTGAAGTCACAAGCCACACAGACAATAATTCCATGACAAAGAAAACTTTGAAATGCACTGTAGTTCCATTGCGTCACAGGGGTTACAATTTACTTGGACAAGTTAGAAAATCCCTTTTATTCATTCCAATAAAATCATTGCAAAGCTGACGCTGGTAGTATGAGACGAATGAAGGCTTTTTCATACTGGAAAGAGAAGCTCTGTCTGGGAAGCCAAAGACAGCATATCTCACTTCCTAGACAGACATAAAAGAAGTGAACAT
This sequence comes from Dunckerocampus dactyliophorus, assembly GCF_027744805.1. Lineage (NCBI taxonomy): Eukaryota > Metazoa > Chordata > Actinopteri > Syngnathiformes > Syngnathidae > Dunckerocampus > Dunckerocampus dactyliophorus. The sequence continues at coordinate 20,346,791 of NC_072822.1, read as the reverse complement.
TACCTCAACAAGAGACAGTGGTATCCTGCACGTCAACACATCCTGGGCAGTGCTGTGCTTGAGCTAACAGCTCTGTGTTCATGTGGCCTACTGAACCTCTGAACTGAAACGTGTTTGTGTGTGCGGGTAGGTCTGTTTCATGTCAAGCCAAGCATGAATGTAGCCAAACATACAAGGCTTGTGTGGGGCAACTTCAATCTCACTCAATAATCCTGCCAAAAAATGTAAGGAGTGCCTGTATGTCATTTTTGTGTTTCTGTATATTTAAAGGAATAGGAGACCAAATTCACTTGAGCTATCAGACCTCAACCCCTCACGGCTTTTGCTAAAACGTCACATGACTCAATGTAAACATGCATACATTTGAGATTTTGCCAACTCATGGCACTCGGGTGGCATGCTTTCACCAAAATGCTTTTTTTTAAAGTCTTGAACTAGGACAGATCAAGACACGTGCATCCTTCACTCCTCTGTAAATCAGTTGGTCGTCAATAATAGGAGACTCAGCTGACATGAGTACTACTACATAACCCATGAATATACTCTAGTTTGGACCATATTGCAGGTTTCCTCGAATGACCTGAAAACGGTAGTCTTGAGCGTTCATCGGAAAATGACAACAGTGATGTTTCAGCTTTCAGCCAATGTCAGCACTTACAGTAGCGTATTAAAGCACAATATAATAAAGATCAGATTTTGCGGCATTTGATTGTGCCATTTGTGCGTTTTTATTGAGTCTACGCATACATTCAGTTTTTCTGTTCAAGAAGTCTTTAATAAAAGTGGCCTCATGATGTTCTCATTAGGTTGATGTAGAACTAAGGTTCCCAAAGTGGAGTATGCGTACCTCCAGGGCTACACCAATTATCATAGGAGGAACGTGAATAAAAATGAAAAACCCCGAAACTTAGGCTTTATCGTTGGTTGTATACATTAGCGCTGTCGTAAAAATTTGCTATAGGAGGAAGTGACGTAGGTCTCGCGCATGCGTAGAACCGATTGCGTTTCTGGGACGGATTGCGTCAGCTTAATGTCCACAATGAAATAAGCTAGCAGAGTGTTAGCAAGCTGTGTTAGCCTACATCTCACTCCCTTTTAACATACTGTACATTTAATCAGCACAGGTGAATGTTTAGCATGTATTAGTAAATCAGTTAACATGGCCTTTAGTACATTTCTTACATTCTCTTGCATAAAATAGTGAATTGCATACTACAGTATATGTCGACTTGCATGGACAACTCAATAGCAGTAAATATTACACTGGTAGTATTGAACAGAAGCAAGACATTTGCAAACCTTCAGAGTTGGAGTTATGTAAAGCTCTTGTTGGGTTAGTTAAAGTTCTAGGAGTTCTAGAGGTATTCCTGCCGGTGCTCCTGGTTGTATGTATTTTTGTACTTCGGATACTGCTTTATCATGATTCTCCTTCAATTTGGTATTAAATTAATTTGCAGATTTAAACCATTGCCATCGTGAGTGGACAAGAAAGTGAAGCTCAAATTCAACCCATTGAAACGGAAGGATGCCAACATTAAAAAGGAAAAAAAAGATATGTAGGATGATTACTTATCTATTTATCAGTGCTAATGTTAAACTTTATCAAAACGTGACCGTGCAAAATACACATCCGGAATGACTCAAATTAATTAACCAATTAATTAGGTTCAATATTTCAAGTCAATTAAGAAAACAAGGTTTATGTTTTTTAAGTGTGCAGGAGTAATTGGTACATGGCTTCAGGTCAAATGTCTGAAGGGGTACGCGACTGTAAATGTATGGGAACCACTGATGTAGAAGGATTCCAGCAGCTCTAATGATTGTTTGCCATAAAATGAAAACGAGGTAACACTTGTCCTTGGGTCACCTTGCTGAGTATGCAAAACCAAGGTTGCCTTGCAGACACACAGGTGGACTCATAGACAGAAAAGTTCTCAGCAGGTGTTTTGCGGCTCACTGAGGACGACAAGGGGGTCCAGCTGGAATTGATTTGCTCTAAGAATGCTGATATGAATTGGGGAAGCTCTCTGCAAATGCTGAAAAGTGGCGTTTTTAGACTCTTTCATCATTAAACTGACTCTTGGTCTGCAGTCAAGCTGTTATGCTTGAACCCCTGCACAGGCAATTGTACTATTAGCTGCTCAGAACTACTTAAGTGGGGTTAGGTAATGCACCTGGACAAGGGAATACAATGAAACTTCAACCTCTTTTCTGCTAATTTGGCCTATCCGTCATGCCTCTATGAATAGCAAAGGGGGTCTTTCCTGCGGGAGCCCTGTAAACCTGTTCAACCGAGACACCTCGGATGATGTTTCACATGACTTTTGATCCTCTGCATTCCCACAGGCTGAAACAGGGTGTAGCGGCACAGCTCAACATGCTTCACATATGCACTGTTGCGTGGACAGCAGTCCTCCCATGTCTGTACTCCACTTGTTTTGATCTGCAGTGTGATGGCAGACCAATGCCCACTCTTCCCTGTTCTTTCAAGGAGGCAATAGACACCATTCTGGCCCAGATGCAGGTCACTGCTTAGTAGTTTCCTGCTCTGCGGGTGATGACTGCACATATGGCAGACATTACAGCTGTTTCCAGTTGTAAAGCGTCGAGAGGAACCAGTTGCTGTCAGCACCAGGCAGTCCTGATAGACAAAATCGTGTGGGCCTGACAATTATATTATCAAAGGGTTCCCTTGAGATTTTGCTCATTTTTTTAATGTCTTCAAATGTGTTGCCTTTGGCTTCTTGCAGGGCATACTATGCAGGTTTGTTTCTGTCCTTACAGATGCGGTGTAACCAAAATGCCTCGCCATACATGGTCGAAACAAATGTTACGCAGCAGTTGCTGGTTAAGCATAAGGTGAAGTACAGTGGGTGGATTGTAGCTACCACAATGAGACCGTGAAGTGTCAGTGGTGTTTTTGCTGCTTCTGATTTCATTTTGTCACAACAAAAGGAAAACTAGTCAAGCACCTGTCAAAACAGCAATTCTATTTCTAGAGAGCCACATTTTATAGGCTGTAGCAATGACTGTTTTTGCAATTGAATGCAGTCATAGCACCTAGCATTGTTTTAGACCTTATTAAATCAGCTCAGACAAATGAGAGATAACATGCTCAACAGACAAATAGAGGAATTGTCTGTCTATAACTGATTGAGTAAATGAATACGGTTGAACACCACTGCTTTCTATGCTGAGGCACGATCGTCATGATTCATGAACGCTATGATGCCGGAGACTGCTGCCAGTGTATGAGACGCTCTTTTGGGAATACATGCTTGAAAGTGCAGAAAACTGGATGTTATCAACTTGACAGTCAAGCTGTTTCACTTCTCATTTGCTGAGGGGAAAAAAGCATCTGAGGAATACAGTTGTAATGATGAAGAGGAATGGTTCAAAGACAGAGAGCAGAAGAATGTTGCCTGGGCAGGAAAAAACTCTCAGGGAGAGGTCACGATCACATCCTGTCTTCATTCTGTCTAGCTAAGTTGAGAGGGGGACCTTGACAGATAAAGTTTGACATACTGCAGCTTCACGTACTGCCAAACACCATGACATATCACGTTCTTACTGACTTGTGTGACACTGTTTTTTTTTTAGATATTAAAGTGGGTCGAGGAGACTGTTCAGGCCATGAAAGTCCACCTGCTGTCCTCAAACCATGACAGTGCCCAAGAGAACGAGTGGGAAGTGCCCTTTGACCCCAGCCTCCGAGAGGTCACCGTATCACTCAGTGGACCTGCTCCACAAATCGAGCTCAGAGATCCCTTCGGTATACGAGTTAACTGTACCTTCTTAACAAAGAGCCAAAACTGTTGGACAGTTGGAATTGTACTCTCTACTCTATCTTCCAGGACGTGTAGTTGGTGTAGATCAGGGCCTTACCGAGCTCCTGAATATTCCCAACTCTGCTCGTGTTGTCAACCTGAAGTTTCCCAGGCCTGGAGCATGGAAACTGAAGGTACCAATCTTGGTATCATTGATTTATTCAGCTCTTTCTCTGATGGTAATCAGCTCATAATTCTGCTTTGGTCCTAAAGGTGAGATGTGATGGCCGCCATACTTTGAGGGTCACAGGAGTCAGCAATCTGGACTTCCGGGCTGGCTTTTCAAGCGTACCTGTTAAAGAGTTCAACCACACTAGGGAGAGGCCAATAAAAGGTGCTGCAGGGGTTTATGTTGCCTACTCATCCGATGGATACCACGCAGCGGAATGACTGTATGACTGATTTGTTTGCCTTTCAGGACTTCCAGCACATGTTCTGCTAAAATGCACAGGCCTGAAGCGCCCAGGTCAACTGAGTCATGTGGAGCTAATATCTGGCTCGGGGCGTTCCTTGCGTACCATCCAGGTGCCTCCACCCTCTGACCTCGGCCAGCAAGGGCTGTGGAGTCTCCCAGAGATCCGCACCCCTTCCCAGAGCTTCTTCATTAAGGTGACGGGCCGAGACGAGGAGGGACATCGATTCCAGCGACTGTCCAGTGTCTTATACACGAACATAGTTCCAGGTAAGATAACCTTGCTCCATCCCTGCCTCCAGACATGTCTCTTTTGCTATGCTGCAAAATTTTTCACACCTCATCAATCTCTTTTCTGACCTTTGACCTGCGTTTCCTCCCATGTGTAGATCCCCCAGCTGTTAACATGCCTGATGTGGTGAAGGGTTTCTACATGCAGCCCGCTGTGATTCGCTGTTCGGTGGAAAGCGACATGCCTTACAGGCTAAGATTTGCTAGAAGTGGAATGACACTGGGAGAGGAAAAGTTCTTCCAGTAAGATTTTCTTTTGTCCATCCATCCATCCATCTTCTATACCGCTTCTCCTCTTTAGCGTCGCGGGGGCATGATGGAGCCTATCCCAGCTGACTTTGGGCGACAGGCGGGGTACACCTTGGACTGGTCGCCAGCCAATCGCGGGGCACATATAGACAAACAACCATTCACACTCACATTCATACCTATGGACCAATTAACCTAACTTGCATGTTTTTGGATGTGGGAGGAAACCGGAGTACCCGGAGAAAACCCACACACGCATTGTGTTGGCCAACATGCTAACCACGAGGCCACCGTGCGGCCAATTTTCTTATGTAACATTTGATAATTTATAACATTCTCTCTCTACTATATGCTGCAGTTCTAAAATGATCACTTAATTCACTCCATCATACATGCCCTTAGTAGGGGGCATGCCAGACATGGCTGACATTATTGCCTCATATATCACACTCATTCTTCAGCGATCACACAGTGAATATTCACTGTTGTCAATTAAAGTGTCAACTTTTTGTCGTTTGTAACAGAAAGTGATGTTAAACCGGAATAAAATTTCTAGTGTGGTAACATACATGTTAAATAAAGCTGATTCTGATTCTGTAAATGGTCTGGTTTTAATTAGGTCAAATCCATTCCGTATGTGTGCCTGGGTTACTAACTGAATGTGACTTGAAATAAGATTGTGTTGCTGTCTGTCTTTGAAATCAGAAAATCTGCCACTGCATCATGGGGGATTGACCACGCTTCTGCAGAGGATGAAGGCCTGTACGAGTGCATAGCGCAAAGTGGAGCAGGACAAGGGCGCGCCTTAACCCAGCTAACTGTTAGAGGTACTGCACTTTTCACTCAGTCAAGCCACACTTGCTTACATTTACTCTCTGTGTTGTGGAGGCTGTATTGCACTTTGCAGTTTCTACCCCAGGTATTGGTGGGTATACGAGCCATATATGGGCCATATTTATGTTTTCTATTGGAAATTACTAGAGTAAAAAAATGAAATTCTATTCAATGTTTGGTCTTTATAAAATAAAAAAAAAATATTTCCTTGCAAAGGCATTTACTTCTTGTTGCTGTGTGTAGTGACTGACCAATGGTCCTGTGACGACTGGAACATAACCGACCAATCAGTGGTGCTGCATGAGCGAAATGCCAGTATCCAGGTCGATACTGTCGAGGAAGAGAAAGATATATGCTTCTTAACAATAAGTGGACATTTTGGTAGCCTCTAAAACTTTTAATTTGGTAATGATAGTGGTTTTAGTTTATTTTGAACATGCATACAAGGTCACTTTGAAGCACTGGTTTACAGTCCACGTATTTACCCATATTGCAGCCTTGTATCAGAGTATATCGATATCGGTCTGATATCAGCACAAACCATACATACTCATACATATTATTTTGTAGTGTGCAATGTTAGACAATGCTTGATTATGCGATATTCCTCAAACAGAGAACAATTAATCAGCAACAGTAGGTATGACAAAAATGGATCCATTTACTTCTTGATGCACCTGGGGTATTGTTTTATCATCAATGGAGTGGCGGCTAGGCATAATATATCAAGGTTTGAGGTGCTCAATGAAGCGTTTAAACCCGACATTACTCAACACCGACAGGGGCTGGCTCTTTTCTATTATAGCTAATGACTTTTTGCCATCCCGTGGGATTTTCCCACACTTGAATGTTTGAGGGAGCTGTAAATGTGATTCCTTCATGTCTGTGGCCATGCAAAGAACGCATTATGTGGGTTCTGCATGCTGGATCTGGAGCTACTGGATAGAGGTGCTGGATTGGAGTCTGGAATGGTCTGCTTGTATTACAGCATCATAAATAATACATAGAGAAATTCATAAATAAATACAGCAAATAAATAAATATATAAATGAAGTAGTCAGAAGTAATTAATGAGTTATAATTGACAGAGACATTGTTTTAGTGATACCGTAAATGAGTACAGAATATATAATACTTTAACTAATCATAAAGAATGAAAAATAAATAGTAAGCACAGGAGTAAATTTGACATAAGCCTTGTCAATTGAATATGTTTGGCATAATTTGTGTGTTAAACAGATACATATGTAATGGATGATAGATAATGCCTTATGTAGTAAGAAGGATCTGGATAATGATATCAGACATTATGGTTCAGGATTCTTCTTTCTTATATTTTGTAAACACCATATGTTTGTGCTGCTTTTTCAACTGACTTATATTAGTACGTTGTTGGAGTACTTTGCTTAATCCTATCCATAATTTCATTATACATACCGATATGTTAAAGGCTTCAGTGTTGTATGCGCACAAGTGTTTTCAGTTAAAATTTTCCCTCAGGTCATATTTCTCTTCTGTTGAGAAGAATAGTTTTACATTATTGGGTAGAAGGTTGTTATTTGCTTTGTGAATGATTTTAGCTGTGTGATAGTGCTGTGATGAGGGAAACACAAAGAAGTGCATACAGAAACTGTATTTTACTGCATGACACGGCTACACGCGGTTCTCATGTTATTGTGCAAGCGGAGTCAAAGTAAAGGTTTGACATCATTTCCACACATTTATGCCTGTGAATATTCTCATTCATCCAGGTCATTGTATTCTCAGGGCATCGATCACAACTGGACTGTTCGGGTTGTCTCACCTCGAGCAGCCTACCACTTCTGTCTGGACCTGCCTCCTCCTTTAGAGGATAAATAGATTGGATCTTGCACCAGGCTATCAGACTAGAGCTGTCCTACTGTATGTAGTCTGACTGGTGTGTGTCCTGCCTAGTCTTTGAGCATGAACTAGACTAGACCTGTCCTATCGAGTCTGACTGATGTGTGTCCGTCTTTGAGCATGAACTGGTGAAGACTGCTCGGATAAGAGGTGAAACGTCTTCAAAGACAACTTGAGCAGTCCAGTTGCGATCGACTGAATGCCCTGAGAATTTCGACACATTTGTGTTCATGTGGGTGTTGTCGATGCTTCTTCCAAGCTTTTATATTTTGGTCGTGTCTCCTTCAAAACAGAGCCTCCTCCTGTACTGAACCCAGCAATAAATGTGACTTCATTAGTGGGAAGTGTGGCGGTGCTATCCTGTCAAGTGGAGGGCTCCATGCGCTACAACTTGACCTGGCATCGAGCAGGTCGCACCATCCGAGCCCGCTCAGGGAGAGTGAGGCTGCTGTCCAACTCGTCACTGCAGATTAACAGCGTGCGGACTCAGGATGCTGGGCAGTACCATTGTGCCGCCACCAATGCTCAAGGAGACACCAGAATCACCGTATGGCTCTTTGTCTCAGGTATGGTATGAAGACAGTCCACAGGTCATCTGTCTAAATACTTAACACACCGGGGGCTCCTGGTTTCCCTCAGCATGCTGTCATCTGGTTTCCATTTCCACATCCTACTGTTGGATTGAGTCACATCCATGTCAGAAAATGTTTCTCATGATGCACATTAAGGTTTGTGGTTTCTATTGTGGCATGACCTCGGGCGTTTCAATGCTGCTGGATTGCATTGTTTTCTGATGTTAAACTTGGGTCGGTAAATTATAAATGATGTATCGAAAAGAAGTGACTTTGAGCATTCTTTGTTTCATTTGGACTCTAGAGGCACCCTCTGTGGTAGTTCACCCCCAGAACCAGGTCTTTTCCCGAGGGGATGAAATCAGCCTCGTCTGCTCAGCGTCCGGCTCTCCCCCTCCAAAGCTCTTCTGGAGCCATGGAAACACGTTCCTTGCTAATCGGCCGCGGTAAGAGGACTCTCAGCCCACTCAACACCTCAGGCACAAAGGACTCATTACATTCCACTTTAGCTAAAAGAGATTGTCACATCCTGTTTGTAACATTGTGGAGAGTTCTGGTATACAGTCTGTTTTTGCCAAACAAGCACTTCATGTTCCTGTGTATGTGCTTATTGAAGGAAAAATATATGACTTTATACACAAGAGAAACAAAAAGGTTTTGCACTAATGTCTGTTTTACAGTACATCTGTAAATGTAATCAGTGCGAGACAGCATTGTGAATTCTGCCAATTACCTGATGCAGGTTGAGTCTACACCAACAAGGAGTTTTGACTATAAGAGGGGCTCTCCCTGAGGATGCTGGGAACTACACATGTCTGGCAAGCAATGTGGCTGGGACTGCATCACAGTCTGTCCATCTGTCTTATGCAGGTAATTCATCATGTTCCTGCATTAGTATGTTCAGGTTAGAAACTGATGACAAGACCTGCCATTATAAATGTCCTTTTAATAACAATTTAACAATTAGCAACATTAGCAAGGGGGGCCACATTCTGCCCAGCAATCACCTCTGGTTTTACTCATATTGACAATGTTGGGTATTACAGTAAATTTCAGATATGGTTATCGGTTAGTGGCTGTTGGACACCACGACACTGATGGGCCGAAGCATGACAATAAGTTGGCTTTAACGAGCCTGATCCGGCAAGATAGTGAGAGTCTTGCAATTGCATTGAATTGTGGTCTTTCAGCTCAGCGGTGGTTTTATTGACAGTTTTTATGCCGGAAGCTTAGGTTATGTTTATACTAAAAAGGCTGAATCTTTCACTTATACTTTATCTTAGTCGTACTTAGATATGTTCAATATTGGCTTTCATACCGATATTGTCCAGCACTTCACTACCGATGATCCACTACTGATATCAACCGATGACGATATTTGCAGCAGCGCATCTTTCAAACAAATGTCAGGTCACATCTCCTGTAATGAGTAAACACATTATGCTTTTACTATGATCCTACAGGATGCATTTCACAAATACACAGTATAAGTATTAAAGGAAGACATTGTACTCAAATCTCAGGCGAAACTTGGAAATAATTCCAAACCGTGGACATAATGAGCTAGCAAGCTTGTTACTGAATGGAGCACGGTGTCATCACTTGCCTGCTGATGTTATTATTGGCAGGAAAAACAATACCAATTTGAACCTATGTCTCATTTTTAAACCAATATCACGGTGACATCCCTCATCGTACTATTTTTCCTCAGAGGTGCCTGTCGTCACAGTGGTAAAGCAGCTTCTACTTGTAGCTGTTGGGGGTGATGCTACTCTGGAGTGTCGGGCTAGTGGAATTCCCCCTCCTCTCGTCCACTGGTTCAAAGGTAACTCACAGTCTAAAATGGTCTAGTACATGAAAATGTATAGGAATAGTTGAAGACCAAGAACGTAGGGCAGTGCTTCTCAAATAGTGGGGTTGTCCCCCCTTGGGGGAGTGTGGTGAACTATCAGGGGGAGTGTGAGAGGCAGGGAGGACTGTCAATGTTACTGCAGACCTGCCAACATGTACACATTTATTGTACTCAACATGCAGTTTGACTTTTGAATATGCTTGTATGCGTCACAGCTCTTCATTTTGTTCCCTGGTTTCAGTTTCGCGTTCAGTCTGTACAGTACAGATAAATAAATATATATGATCAGTTTCTCAATAGTATTTCAAGTTGGGAGGGCGTGACAACATTTCTGTTCCCTGGGAGGCATGACAGGAAATAATTGAGGACCACTGTCCTAGGGGAATTGGAGGTGGGTACTGCTCCCTTTGTTGAGCAGGATGTCCACCGCGGGATCCTGCACATTAGAGGAGTACAGGACGTGGATGCTGGTCAATACAGCTGTGTGGCCAGCAGCCCTGCTGGGACCTCCTCTGGTACAGTCAGTCTGGAAGTCGGAGGTGAGATCCGACAGCCTTTAAACTAAAATCCAACAAAGGAGTATGTACTGTATGCTTTACCACTCTTCTCTCCACAGCGGGCCCTTTGTTCTCTGAAGCACCGGCTGACATGACAGCTAATGTAGGGGAGAACATCACCCTCCCCTGTGTGGCTCGAGGTTTCCCGCGACCAACATTGACCTGGTACACACAAGACGGCAGACCCATCCTCACAAGGACGGACACCCACAGTAGAAAAACACAACTCCAGAATGGATTCCTTCTCATTCAGAGTGAGTTAGCCATGGATCGTTATACAGCTTTGAACTCTTACGGCCTTCTGCCTGTTAAAAGACTCATCTTGGCCACTGTAAGTCTTTTGTGCTTCTGGGACCAACTGTTTATTATAACCTTTGTCTAATACTGGAGAGAAATTGTGACATTTGCACGAGCTGCCTCTGCCACAGTTTTTGGCATCTATCAAACATATTGAGGCTAGTGCGCTTTTTTTTTTTACCTGCATTTATTTAAGACGTGTTTGTCGGCCTCTTCCCTCCAACTGCTTTAAAGTTAAATGTCTTGTCATCATCTGTTTCAACTTTGGCTCAACTATCGAAGCACATGAGTGGAATAACATGTTCATCTTCCAGCATGACTGAGTGGGACATGTGTGTCAGCAGGCTGACAGCACAGCCAAACCCATTAATCCCGTTAGTTTCTATTTTTAACTTCTAATTACAGTGCAGTCAAAACATTAATACCACTTGTTATTGGATTGCCGACTTGTTTTTTCTACATTTGCAGGCCTGCTGCTTATCGCAACTGTGCAGAGGGTGCTGTGTTGCTCTGTATGAAGTGCCCATATTCATGTTCAAATTCACTACAGGTGTCTGGCTGGATGATGAAGGGTTGTACATCTGTGAGGCTGAGAACCAGTTCGGAAGCATCAAAGCTGAGGCCAGAGTTAGTGTCACTGGACTAGGTAGGCTAGATTAGCACATGCTATGTCTTCTGTTCTGGACTCTGACCCTGCAAAGTTGTAAACACCTCTTGGTTCTTAAACCATTACTTGCAGAGCCCCCTCTCTTAGCTCAAGGTGCCCCCATCATCACCACTGGTATTGCTCAATCCTTGAGTATCCCTTGTATGCTGTTGGATGGTATACCTCTCCCAGAAAGACACTGGTCCCAAAATGGAAAACCTGTAAGACTGGCTTGTGCCTAATTCTAAAATTGCTATTATGTTCTTTAGAGTTTAATCATTTTGCATTAATCATTTTTTAATCAGAGTTTAAAGATTTTTTTCCTCTGCAAAGGTTCGGCTGAGTAGGAGAATGTTTGTGAGGAGTGATGGAAGTTTGTACATTGAGAGAGCCATCCCAGAGGATGCTGGGACATATGTGTGCACGGCAGTGAATGTAGTCGGCTCCATGAACATCACAGTGAGCCTGGAGGTGCATGGTAAGTAGCCTGCATTCTCAATGCCGTTCTTGTTACATTTTAAAGACAAGGCATCATAGAAAACAACTGGATGTCAGTGACCTGACCACCTGCTGTCATCATAGTGAGATTCTCCTTTGAGGCGTGGGGTCGGTCTGCTCATAAGAACATAATGACAGACAAGCCAGATTATGGTTCATCATCAGTTAGTAATGAAGAAATGCCTGGAGTGCCGATACAGTCAGCCTTTTAAGGCCAGTGATAATTCGGAGGGCCTGACAAATAGTCAGCTGTGCTTTGCGGCCTTTTTCCTTTACAGTGCCGCCTGAGATCAACGCTGGGCCCTACCGCTACATAGCCAATGAGGATGTAGCCATCACATTATCATGCAAAGCCAGTGGTGTTCCCAAGCCAACTGTGGTCTGGTCTAAGGTAGGATGTCATACTCACACATCCCTTACCATGTGAAAATGAAACAACATTACGGCCTCAACTCAAATTGCAAAACATTACAACATGTTGTATTTAAACAAAGCCGAGCAAAGTCAAATGTGATGGAAATAGGATACACATTTTAAGCAGTAGAAAGTGGATGGATGGGTGGGTAATTGTCACATCAGCTATTCCGCAGATGTCAAATAGCTTTTTATTGCTGGAGGTTTCCTTCATTTGCAGAGGGCTTGTTCATTTTTTGTAAGTGAATTTGAATACATATCTAATGAATTTATGAATAATTATTCATGATGTTCATTATTATGTGCTAATTTTAAGATTTTAAGATTTAAATTTTAAGATTTGAAAAATGCATGAAAAATGTATGAACTGTAGTTTACTAGGTGACACTTGTGGATTCGCCCCCGTCAATGGCCCCCCTTTTTTTTCAGTCATTTTTTTCCACAGGAAACATATCTCCTTCACCATAAGTTACATACAGCTGAGGTGTACAACATACATGTACCACTGTTAGAAAGCTAAGTTTATGTCTTTATTCTTCACTGAAAGCCGAGAATTGTTGAAATTTCATACTTTGTTCAGCGGTCCTATGTGACAGAGTTTTCTTTTTGCGACGGAAACAGTAACTTCAACAATTAGTTCGGCCTCAAAACTTGCAGCGAGGTGAACACAAGCTAATACATTATTGTAAATTGTTTCTGGAATTGTAACCAGCAGTGTGAATAATGTAGACCCGGTTTGGGTAAACCTCTCTAAGGCTTCTCTACCCTGCTAGCCTCTAGTGTTGGGCTGAAGACCAGGCGAAGGTCTACATTGTGATTCCGATGCCATATTTTACATTATCTGTCACTAGTTATGAGTACTTATACATTTACTAATGTGTATAATAAGTATTTGAGACATATTTAGGGTTTAACCTGGATTGTATTGTGAGTGAACAATTAAAAAGATAAGGTGAGGGTTCTGATGCTGAATCTACAGTAGTCTAATGATAATAATAGACACTTTTATTATTTCAAAAGTAGATTCGAAATCAGAAGAAAACATCACCAGCAAGCTAATGCATAATAGTTCTTACTACAGTATGAACTGTCAAGTATCTTCTTTATAACTGCACTCTCGTGTCGTCTCTCATCCCAATGTAGATGCATCTGTTCATACTGTACTCAGACATGCACCTTTTATGGTTGTCTTTGCACGCACGATTGCAGCTTGTTTAGCTGCATTCTGTGTGCTTACCATTGCTATCATTTGGTTATACAGAGCTTTCTAATGTTTAAAACATGAATGCCGCGCAAAGGCTGTGCTTTGCTTATAAATGTCACTTACATGTCGGGGCTTTGAGCCAGATTTCTTTTTCCATGCTTTTTCTCAAACAATTTCAGCAGGCTAGTGCACAGTCAGGTCCTTGCTGTTCTTGCCAGATAAGCGTGAATCTGTAAAAGCTATTTAATGTTCAAAGCAAGTGCAAATGCATTCTTATGTGTTCGTACTGCGGATAGAGAGCGGGTTAAAGAGGAGCCTTGTAATTATATTATACATCAAAGGTTTGGCTCTAAACCTGAAATGGAGCTCAGCATCCCTGTGCTCTCATGTGCGGACAGCTTCGGTACATTCTGGTGTAATACCTGCTCTTGCTTCAGGGACGGGAACCCCTGCCTCGGGACAGTGCTTCTCTTCAGGTTGACCCTGATGGATACCTCCACATCCTCCACCCCACCACTGACGATGCAGGAATATACATCTGCACTGCCACCAGTCCTGTGGGTTACGCCAGTCAAGAGATCCAACTCAGTGTTAACAGTAAGGCAAATAAATGTCTGACCGCAGTCACCCTAACACAGCAGTTTCCATGAAAGCTTACACTCACTGTTTTTTTTTTGTTTTTTTTTTCTTTTTCCCCAGCCTTGCCTAAGATAATGGGTGTGAGTGGCCATGACAGCACTGTGAAAATGGCAGCAGAGGTGGGAACTGAGGTAGTTCTACCTTGTGAGGCCCAAGGGAGTCCGTCACCACTTGTCACGTGGAGCAGAAATGGGCGTCCCATCCCCCCTGTCACAGCCGGGTAAAGGAAAAGTTTAGCTTACTTTACTTCACTGCTCACCATGCCTTAGCTCTGAGCTAACATTTTACTCAGACCGTACACAGGAGTCTGGCTGCCATTCATTACAACTCAGGTTCGGGGGTCTCTTTGTGATGCCCTTTGAAGCTTAGCTTGGCAGAGGAGGAAGCAGTCCGCAGGGGAGCTGTGTGCGGTCTTGACTTGCTAGCTAAACTGAGAAGAAACATCTGTTGCTGCATGGCTCACTTTCATGTGTGGTCACACTGGCTGCAGACAAGCAAGACGCCTTGTGACACAGACAAGATAGATAGATGACAGACAGTCAGATAGGAGGATGACAAGGGGGGTTGAATGCTGCAGTGGTGACTCAGAAGCAGGATGTCTTGTGTATGGGGCCAGGAAGAAGGGAAAGGTGGGTGGTGGTGTGGGGGATGCCAGGAAGAGGGGAGGAAAACTAACTGACAGAGGAAGAGATACAAGCCCTGTCTGCCTAATGTTGGGAATCTCCTGGGGTGCCTCAGCAGTAAAACAACACGCTGACTCTTTACTAGTTGTGTCTGATGAGAATAACACATCTCTGTGAACAACCCCCACATGAGCCCGTGCTCTGCATATGTAGCCCCTGCACACATGGAAGTTGTGTGACAAACAGTCCAGAAGAGATGGAGGCTGATTGTTGCGTAACGTGACTTAGGGGGGGTCACATTTCCATCCATCCAAGATTCATGACACAACTATAATGGTCTGGTGTTCTCAAGACCTGACCCTTCCTTACCAGTTCATCTTTGTGTCAGACTATGTACACAGATGACTTGACACAAATGTGCGGACTGATGGATAGGCGAGGTGGGGCGGGGTGTGTTTCATGTCTCATGTGCTTCTGCTTGTAACCCAGCAGAGAAGCACACAGTCGTTTAGCGGCATTGTAGAATGTTGCTGCTTGTCTTCTATTGATTCTAAGAGTTGAATTACGCCACAGCGTGGGATAGATGAAAAAATTTGTTCTCCAAACCCTTTTTCCACTCAAATAAACAACTTATTGTTACAATTCAGTTGCCTAGCAGAAACACTTATGTCCCATAACTGGGAGAGGTCTGTTTACATTTGTGTATTTTGCATTTATACAACTTCACTTTGATGCAGTTCAGATGAACACAAACTCTTTTCAAGTTCCCAGCCAACTGTCACAGCTCTTGAAACATCGAGTTTTTATGAAAAACATGTTTGTTTGGCTCTCACAAGCAAAGTAATGGCGACATTTGGCCACATTTGCTATTTTATTGCAAATGTAGCCTATTTGCAATTTCATTTTAATATTCCCGGGCGGATGGCAACATAATGTATGTGCATTGTTGCTAGTGCCACCGTTAGGCTTTTTAATCCTCAATGATACACTGAACAGACAGTACCTTCTGGACGAAGACATTTTGATTTTGGCATCTCTGTGACCTTTCCCAGGGTGACATCATCAGCTTAAACTCTGGCTACCCTTTTACACCGTAATTACCTCGGACAATGGTAACAAGTCACTGGGGACATCACTCGACCCTGGAGGAAGTCTGTGCTTCACTCAGTGCTTTCGTTTTTTTCATCCATTACACAGGCAGCTCACAGTTACCTCACAGAATGCATCCAAACAATGGAATTTCAGTGACCCAATCATCACTTTTACTTCTATTTTATGCATATTTTGGGTGTCCTTAGTATATATTGTAGTAGGCCCAATCATTCCTCCAGACTATAGTTTTGTTGTGTTAATGAAACAACTAAAAATGTTCATATTGCTGACAGACTACTATAAACAGTAACGTTCAAATCATCACACATGATAGACATTATCGTTTGTGGTGAAAAAAGAACACTTGAGGAAAATCATCCCTCCAAAAAGGGAAGACTTGCCTTCCACTGAGGCTTTGTTGACTCAAAGTCTTGTGTTTTCTCCATCTCTTTGCCCTCCACCCCTAACCACTCCCCAGGTTCACTGTCTTACCCTCAGGCTCCCTGAAGATCACTGACGTACGCCTGATTGACAGTAAACTGTACACCTGCACAGCACTGAACTCAGCCGGCAATGTGTCCCTAAGCTATAATTTACACATCCAAGGTAACGTTGTCATTAGAAAGTCACATCCGCTAAAACGTGCCTTTAAAACAAATCATGTCCATGGAACTCATGCTCATACATCACTTTTGACATTTAGTATCTCGACTAAATGTATGAAAAGGTAAGTACTGTAAATACGGTAAGACCTGTATTTAAGTTGTTCTTTTGTCCTCAGCCAAGCCCAGGATTCAGCCCTCACCCCCTCTACTAAAAGCCGTGCTTGGCCAAACAGTCACGCTGCCTTGTGTGGTCCAGGGAGAACCAAGCCCAGAGGTCAATTGGTTTCACAATGGTCTTCCTGTTGAGTTCAAGAACACTTCACCACTCACAATCCAGCAGGTCAGACTAGCTGACAAGGGAACTTACCAGTGTGTGGCGAGGAACAGCGCTGGACAGGAGACTTTGGAGATTACGCTGGAAATTCTCGGTGACTGCCGGCAACTCCTGCTTTCTCCACCTAGAGAAAGAGTACAAAGCAAACAAAGCCATTTGACTTTGCATTTACCCATTTTTATGTCCTCACAGAGGCCCCGTCCTTTGCAGAACCAGGAGATGCAATCATGGAGAAAATAGCGAACAGCAAGGTCATCATCCCCTGTCCTGCTGAAGGTACAGAACCATTCACACATAAATCAAATGATAAGGTAGGGAAGTAGTTAAGTTTTGTATTTATGACAGCTGTCTCTCTGTACACAGTCAAAGAACGTATTACTGTCAACATTTCAACTGTCAAATTTATCCTTGCACTCATAAAATAGATTTCCTTTATCCTGACACCGAGAGACACACTCAATTTAATGTTTCTGTCTGGATGAGTTAGCCTTTCGGTGGGATGTAGTGAGTTCGCCATTTCCTGTCACAAAGATAGCGCGTGTAGTTTTTGTCAGCAAACACTGTGACAGACCATGCTGAAAGTGGTGTTTGTGTGGCTTTATGCCATGGTAACCAGATCAACTGGTGAAGGTGAGGGCCGTGTCTAATGTGAAGCAACAGCTGGAACATCCGCCTGCCTGCTGCCTCTTAGAGCCACATCTGCTTTCGTCTGCGTCTGGACGTGCTGGGAGAGGAATCCTAATTACAGGCTGCTTTAAGCAGATAAAGGGCAGCGATGTCTGAGGTGCACCATGATGCACAGGAAGAAAAGATGTAGCCATCAAGGCATCCCTGCATCTATGTCAAGCAGGCAGGCTACGCAAGCTCACCTGAGGGCTCTCATAGAAATGTGTGAGCTTTGCACAGCCTGAGAGGCAGGCGGCTGCAGGAAGCAAGAAGCCCCAGGTTGTTCTTCACATAACTTCCTGCATTAGGAGGCACGTTTTCTGCTTGAGGGCACCAGCAAGAAATGCATCGCATTTAATAGAGATAATCATTTAAAGCAGGGGTCTCAAACTTGCGGCCCGCGGGCCATTTGCGGCCCACCAAATTGTATCATGCGGCCCGCGACTGGACATCAAAGTAGTGTAACTGCAGCCCGCAACATCCGAGCAAGCTTAGTGTTACTTACATACTTACAGGGGCAAATAAACACCAACACTGAACTAACAGTGGTGTTATCACATGGATGTATTGTGAATTGTATCGTATCGTGAGGTACCCTGAGATTCCCAGCCCTACTCCCAATACTTGATGCGGCCCAGCCTCACCCAGACTCTACCTCCACTGGCCCCCAGTGAAATTGAGTTTGAGACCCCTGATTTAAAGGGATAGTTTGGATTTTTTGACAAGAAGTTGAATGACATTCCCATCAGCAGTGGACTATATCAACAGTGACTTACCTCCCCATTTGGTCCTGCGAGTCCAGTTCTGGTTGGATTTCCGTGACGAGGAACGTAGTTCTGCTTAGTTGCTGGGGCCATTTAAGTAAAGAGTTTGGCTTCTCAAAACAATATGCGTTCAAAAGAGTAATACATATGCATCATAAAAATGCCTCTTCAAAAAAATCTGACTTCACAAATCGCTCTGTCTCCTGTCGTGTCCCTGCGCATTGTCTCTCCATTCGTGTGTATGTGATAAAGATGCTCGCATCTTCGTCTTCATCAAATTTTCTATAGAGCTTATTAACTGTAAACATGTGTCCAGAAAATGAACACGTGATAGCGTCACGTTGGTTTTCTGGGTCGAGGAAAGGTACTGTCTACATTTCTAACACCTCTGGAAATAGACAGCATTTGGGGTCACTCGGCTGGTGCGTAGTACTCTCATCACGAGTCCTCTACCATAGAGTGATGAGAGTGTGTTGGGGGAGAGACCCTCCTCCTCTCCACCTTTTCCCCATTCCACATATCTCCAACTGACCACTTCTAGCTCTTATGCACCCACTAATCTGTAGAAAACATCTGTTTCAGGCTCCTGAGTGTGCCTTTGAACTGCTCTTACTGTTTAACACTCGTCTGTGTGGTAATAAATCTTGATAACAGTAGCCCGAATCTTTCATCACACCTTAATTCTACACATTGGAGTGTTCTTTTTCTTATGTGACTGCGTCCATGAAATTTCAAAAACGGTGGCAGTAAAACAAGACGATTTTAGGACGTCCGCTTCTGCTGAACGTAACGCAGACGGTATAATTTTGAACCCTTGAAAATGGATGCGTTCTACATAAATTGGCTGTAAACTTCGTGAAATTTGGTAAAATCATAAAACTCTGTCACTAATACTTCTGAACCTTACTCTATATGTAGAAATTTGTCTATCTCGGCTGGATGCCAAATGCCTGTAGAGAAGCAAAGACAGTTTTTTTTAGGATAATTTGAAAGCATACCTCTGTGCCCTTGCAGGTTCTCCACATCCCAAGGTGCGCTGGTTCAAGAACGGCCTGGAGATACATTCTGGACAATCAGAGTTTTCTGTAACAAGGGATGGAGCTCTTGTAATTAGTAGAGCATCTGCCAGCCACAGTGGAGATTTCAAATGTGTGGCGACCAATGAGGCTGGCTCTGCCGACAGGAAGACCAGATTGAAAGTGAATGGTAAGACCTTGTCCCAGTTTTTTGTCCTGCTAAAGCAGAGCATAACACAAGATGGTGTCCCTCTGTTTTATTTCAGTTCCCCCTGAAATCCAAGATGATGGCCAGGCACTAAACCTTACTGTGACCTTAAAGCAGCCTCTCACTCTAGGCTGTGATGCCTTTGGGATTCCCTCCCCGACAATCACCTGGACTAAAGATGGTCATGCTGTAAGTTTGTGACGTTTTGGTCCCATTACTGCACAAATTGGAGCAGCATGTTTAAGTGGCTCTACAATGCCATCATGTGGTCGTTGTTGTAATTACATGATAACGCCAAGGAGCCCGGTGGTAAATGGTGATTTCTGTCTGTCCAGGTGGACAGTCCTGGGTTGTATCTCCAAAATGGGAATCGGCTGCTGAGAATCTACAGAGTCCAGCCAGAACACGCTGGAGTTTTTGGCTGCACAGCTCAAAACTCAGCAGGAGAAGCACATAGAGAATATCACATTGTGGTGCAAGGTGAGCACACACTGCAGCACATTGCAGCAATGTTTGTATGGTACGCTTATAGGCAGCAACATTACAGTATGCACATCTGAGCAGTCGATTGATGTAGGGTTGTATCTGAAATTCTGCCTTTATAAAGATAATAATCTTTGTTTCTATTGTCACTGCCAGTAAACAGTGATATAGACAGTGAGTCAGACCAAAACAGCATCACCACCTTTAAGTTTGTTATTGTGGTTGTGTGTGTGTGATATGGGTTCAAATCTCTGTTGGGCATCTCTGTGTAGAGTTTGCATGTTCTCCCCGTGCATGCATGTGTTTTCTCTGGGTACTCCAGCTTCCTTCCCACATTCTAAAAACATGCATGTTAGGTTAATTGGCAACTCTAAATAGTCCATAGGTATGAATGTGAGTGTGAATGGTTGTTTGTCTATATGTGCAATTGCGATTGACTGTTGACCAGACCAGGGTGTACCCCGCTGCTTGTCCGGGATAGAGGATAAGAGGCATAGAAAATGGATACTGTAGTTGTAGTTTGCAGTGGTGCACAAGTACAGCTGAATCATACCGAGAGATGTAATACTTTGCAGGTAATCAGCAAAGCTTCTCGGTATGAAATATTGCAGCTCTACATTGATAAAGAGGCAAAAAACAGCATTATTTTACAAAGGCAGCATTTACATCTCCTTTGCTAGATTTCATTATGCCTCACGCTCTTATCAAACACATTTAAAGTATAAAATGTATCGTACTCACCACTAATGAATGATAATGTAAGACGATTAAAGAACAGGTGGTGTCGGAGCCGCGGTGTAGCCAGTCACAGCACACTACTATGATGCGTTCAAGGGCCGCTGAAGCAGTCCCAATGGTTGACGAAAGCCTAAAGACATAAACGTACAAATTGTGGGCTGTGTAACAGTGGTACATGTATTCTGTACATTTTACATGAATTATCACTTATGAGTAAATGAGATGTGTTTTCTGTGGAATAAAGGGTGTATTTTCAGAGATTTTTTTTTTAATCTGTAAATTTGTGGGCCCATTGAAATCTGCCGTTCTTCCACACTGGTTACATTTTTTTCGGTTGCTACTTTAGTGATTAGTGCTTGGGTTCAAGGTTGTAAACCTTTGGGTGAACACTGCGTTGTTATTTGTTCTTCTATTGTTGCAGCTCCACCAGTAATCTCAGGAACGTCTAAACTGCAAGAGTTAACTGCCATCCTGGGCCAAGAAGTGGAGTTTCAGTGCAGAGTTAGTGGGCGTCCAGCACCCATTGTGGAATGGAGCCGCGATGGAGAGTATGCATCAATCAGTTCCCAACCGTTTCACTCCGTACCAGCTCCAATGATTTGATATACTGTATTGGTCCTTCCTGTTCTCAGGGTTCTTTCCCGTGATGGGGATCCACATGTGGAGTTTCTGGAGGATGGCCAGGTACTGAAAGTGAAAACAGTCCGGCTGAGAGATCAAGGACTTTACCAGTGTCTGGCCAGCAACAATGCAGGGACTCAGATACGCCAGTTCAGACTCACAGTGCAAGGTCTCAGATTTTCTCCTGACTTGTGATTAAGACAAAGCTTGTTTTATGCACAAAAAGTTAGGTGCATTCATAATCGTGTTGACAAATGATAAAAATGAAAAATGCAATTTAAAAATGACTAGCTTTTTAGATAATTATAACCCTGAATGTGCTGTGGCAGCAGTGTTATTTTAGGTCAAAATATTTACAATATTGTGTTCCATGAAAGGATTTCTTTCTCTCCAGCTCCGCCCACGATCAAAGGTCCCAGTGAGACCTCAGAGGTGTCAGTGGTACTGGGTTTCCCTACAGTCCTGCCCTGTGACGTAGATGGTTCACCCACACCCAGTATTACCTGGTTGAAAGACAACCAGCCCATTGTGTCGAGCCCCCAGCTGACCTACACTCAGGGTGGGCAGGCTTTGAGGGTGGGCGCAGCCCAAGGAGACAGCACTGGCCTCTATACCTGCCGTGCCTCCAATCCCGCTGGCACTGCTGTCAAGCACTATTCTCTCAGTGTTCTGGGTAAGACTCTACAAGTTAATGAGACCAAATCAATTGTTTCAATACATCTGATTCTTTTTTTTTCTCCCTCTCAAGTGCCTCCACAAATAGAGGGAGACTCTACAGCCTTAGGCACTCGGGGAGAAAAAGTACGAATCAATGGCAGTTTAACTCTCTCCTGCCTTGCTAAAGGTTTCCCTGAGCCCAAGGTTGCCTGGTTCAAAGATGGGCAGGTTCGTGTGACATTGCGTATTTGAAATGACTTTTAAGACCAGACGTAGTGCAGCTGCTAAAGCTATCACGAGCACACCATATTTGTACAAGGAAACCATCTCCTGGAAACAATCTAAAGTTATTTACCCTTTAGCTTTTGACAGGAAACAGTCATGTTGGCATTCAGGCGAGTGGATACTTCCTGCACATAGAGAATGCCATGTTGTCCCATGAAGGCCAGTACACCTGCGTGGTCACCAACTCTGCGGGAGAAGACAAGAGATACTTTCATGTTGCTATACAAGGTGTGTACAGTCAAAGCCCATACCGTACACGGTACATGGTAAGTTACGACACACTCGATGAGCAAGGCTCTGAGCTAACCGAAACATGGCCTCGTCTTGCTAGTTCCTCCAGTCTTCCACCGTGTCACGAACAGAGAAGCAGCATGGGGTCTGGAAGATCGGGAGGTTGACAAGAATGAGGACATGGTAGAGAAGCGAGAGGTGGTACTCAGCCATCCCATCAGCCTCTCCTGTGAGAGTAATGCCATACCACCACCCAAGCTTAACTGGTATAAAGATGGACGGAAGCTCACCAGTGCTGATGGAGTGCTATTACTGCCAGGTGACATGTGAGCTTGCATGTAGTTTTCCATGACCAAATACGATACCTACCTGCATGTCTTGCTTTGTCATCTCAGGTGGACAGGTGCTACAGATTGCCCAAGTACAGAAAGAGGATGCAGGAAGGTATACCTGTGAGGCCGTCAATGAGGCTGGAGAGGACCATATGCACTTTGAACTGGAGGTCTTGGGTACGCATGAACATTGGTATTTTGTGTTGTAATGACGTAGCTAAAGGATGAGTAAGTAAGTAAACATTTTACATCTTTAGTATCACCTGTGATCATGGGCACGTCAGAGGAGTTCTTGGAGGAAATAGGAGCAGTGGTCAACAGCACCGTGGTCCTCCACTGTGATGTGGCAGGACATCCAAGTCCAGCTGTCTCGTGGCTTAGAGATGGACAACCAGTTCACACAGACTCAGACCATCTCATTAGTGAGGATAGAACACAACTCCAGGTAAGGCGGTGTTGTTACAGCCATTGAACAAATAGATCCAACACTATCTTGAGATATAACTTAAATCCTTTTATTCAGCTGCTCAGTGTGAAGGTTTCAGACATGGCCGGGTACATGTGCGTAGCTGAAAACAAGGTTGGGTCAGTTGAGAAGCTCTTCAGTCTGACAGTTCAAGGTATTAGAATATTTTAAATCCCTTAGTATTTGTCATTACTCAAAATTATTTATTGAAAGAATAATGACTTGCTGACTCATGTCACCTATGTATACAATATAACTTTTTCCCCAGTACCACCGAGAATAATAGGCCCCCAAGAGGAGGAGCATAGCGTCATCGAGGGTCACATGGTGTCGTTGCTTTGTGATGTCCAAGCCTACCCTCCACCAGAAATAACCTGGACCAAAGATGGGCAGATACTCCAGTTCAGTACTGGTATCCACATTCTCCCAGGTCAAGCCTAGAAACAAAACCACAAATATACAGTATGAACCAGGGGTGTCCAAACTTTTTCCACAGAGGGCACACACCGAAAAATGAAAGGATGTGCGGGCTCCTTTGATATTTTGTAAAGCAACACATTTAGATATGCTAAGAAGTTATATATACTGTATTTCAAGAAAAAACTGCATCTCAGATTTGTAAGTACGAACTTCAATGTTTGCTTTATTTATTTTGTTTTGTTTGTTTCTCATAATATTACAACTTTAAAAATAACATAATTTTTCTTTAATATTTCAACTCCATGCAACTAAAAGTACTTTTTCTCCCCCTAATAATATTACAAGTTACAATATTACAAGACTTTATTCTTGTAAATTTTCATCTGTTTTTTCCATTTCCATTTCTTTTGTCGTTATTTTTTTTCCCAACTATTTCAACTTTCTTCTTGTAAATGTTCTTCTCATAATTATGACTTCATCCATCCATTTTCTATACCGCTTCATCCTCATTAGGGTCGCGGGGGCATGCTGGAGCCTATCTTTGGGCGACAGGCGGGGTACACCCTACACGCCAGCCAATCACAAGGCACATATAGACACACAACCATTCACACTCACATTCATACCTATGGACAATTTAGAGTCGCCAATTAACCTAACATGCATGTTTTTGGGAATGTGGGAGGAAGCCGGAGTGCCCGGAGAAAACCCACGCGCACACGGGGAGAACATGCAAACTCCACACAGAAATGCCCAGGGGAGAATCGAACCCAGGTCTTCCCGATCTCCGGGCTGTTCCTGTATTGGCCAACGTGCTAACCACTAGACCACCGTGCGGCCAATTATGACTTCATTCTCATAATATTTTGACTTTATTCTTGTAACATTAGAACCTTTTCCGCGACCTAGTTAAAAAAAATTACAACTTTTCTGTTGACTAAAATGACGTTATTTTTCCCCATGATATTATCCTCACAAAATTACGACTTTCTCTTGTTAGAGTATAACTTTGTTCTTTAAATATTTTGACTTTGTATGTTTTAAAATTTTATGGAAAGTTGTGTAAAATGTATAGACTATATATGTGTATATATATATACAGTCAAACCTGTCTTAGCAGCCACCTTTATAGAACGGCCACCTGCCTATAGCAGCCACTGAAAAATCCCCCGCAGCAAATTTACGTTATAGACCCTGTGTATAGCAGTCACCTGTCCAACGCGGCCAGCGGCCACCCATTTTGTCTCCCTTGGTCAATATCTGACTGCATATAGCGGCCAAATTACCAACTCAATTAGAAGCTTTATGAAAAAGTTTCATTTTTCAATCAATGAAGCCGTCGTGTGTAGACTTTGATTACTGAGTCCTAGCTCAGTCACAATCATTCACAAGATCCACACAAACTGTCAGTTGTTCCACATAAAAAAGCCGTCTTCTTTTGAGCTTGCTATTTCCTGGTCAAACATGTAACTTTAAGAGCATTTGCACCAAAACATTACCGCAAAGTACACTGGGAACAGGACATGCTCCCAGCGACGCTACAATAAAAAAAAAACATAGGCTAGCATGCATGCGGCAGCGGGAGCAAAACTGAGTTCGGTTGTACTTAATTGAAGTATTTTAGAATGTACTTACGTTATTTTTGATCAATCCTCATCCACAAATCCATCAAAGTCCTCATCTTCTGTATTCGACACAAAAAGCCGTCTTCTTTTCCGTTCGCTACTAGTCTGTTAACTTGTCAGTGTTATTCAGCTCCGAAGCAAAGAAGGAAACTTCTCCTGTTGCTTCTGCCAACTTTTATTGAACGCGGCCACCAGACAGCAGCTCAGAACACACACACATCTCTCAGCATCGTCTCTCCTTCCTGCTTGCCCACAAGGCAAAGTTTAAACAACCCCCACTACATAGCTGTCCAGGCAATGCCTGTAACAAGTGACACCGTTTATTTCCTGGTGTGAGACAATGTGCACAATGTGTGTCAATACTGTAATGCCGCTTGTTGTGGGGAAGGAGAGACTCACGTCGCCGATGCACTTTAATGGCTTTATTAACAGCGGAGAACACTGCAGGACTTCACATCCATGCCAACATAAACACACTTCCCAACTCTCTCCAAACTCACAGCTAGCACTGAGCCTAGCTCTCCTGCTCGGGACGCCCACCGTCACTTCCCGTCACTTCCTGATGAACTAAAGCTGTAATGACACTCTGCCGTATGAAAAGTAAAATATTAAAAACAAGCGTAAGACATTACTAGCACAGCTTTGTTCTGTGGGTCGTGGATATATTCTATCAGTTATTATTAAGCCTCTAGCTTCCTTTTAGTAAGTAAAAACCTTGGCTATGATTGCACTACATTGTCATGTAGACCTACAAAGTACACTTGGAAGAACATGAGGTGAATAAATGCATTGCAACTGATGTGAAACTGATGAGGGGTAGGATTAAATAAGCTTTGCTTCTTCCTACTCCTTTTTGGACATGCAAAATTGTGAATTGTACTATGTGATGTGCTACTGTTTGACTCATGCATGTTCAGGATTAAAACCATGAACCATGATAATAACAAGCCTAGTAGTGCTGTACAACTTTTATCCGCAGTCTGCAGTGCCCTCTACTGGTCAACATTATTATTATTATTTTTTCCCCCTTTTTTTCTTTTTTTTCCCTCTACTAGTCAACATTCAAACTGGACGTCAACCTGTCTATACAGGCCACCTGTCTATAGCGGCCACTTTTGCAGACTCCCTCTAGTGGCCGCTATAGACAAGTTTGACTATATATATATATATATATATATATATATATATATATATATATATATATATATATATATATATATATATATATATATATTTTTTTTTTTTTTTACTTTATTCTTATAAAATGACTGCTGATTTTTTAATTTTTTTCTCTTACTGTGTTGTTTTTAGTTGTCTTGTTATTTAAAATAAAATACAATAAAATAAACAGCCATGGGCTGCAAATGCTCCCCGGGCCACACTTTGGATACCCCTGATGCAAATAATAGAAGTTTCATCTGTGCTTACCTTGTAAAAACATATATTTTTTTGTTTCATTGGCAATATTGTAGGTGGCCAGATGCTGCAGCTGCCCCGAGCAAGAGTCGAGGATGCAGGGCAATATGTGTGCACGGCCTCTAACTCAGCTGGCCAGGACCAGAAGAGTCTTCTCCTCAGTGTTTATGGTGAGCCATCTGCACAAGAGCTTCATACACAGATGATCCAATCTCAAAGCATTGTCTCAGCAAAAAAAATGTGTTTACCACAGCTGTGACAGAGGATAGTTGGAAGTGAATCATGGCAAGTTGCAGTGAATCACAATGAGATCATGTTCTCTATGTAAATGCAAACCAACAGTCCTTCCCACCCTGAAGTCTCGCCTTGATGCTGAGTCAGACTTGGTGACCCCGCAGCTTGGCTCCTCTGTCACCCTGCGGTGTGAGGCCCACGGGGTCCCTGAGCCTGAGGTCACATGGTATAAAAATGGACTCCAACTGGTCTCAGGGAATGGACTGAAGGCAGATCGCCACCAACTAGAGATCACAGGAGTTCAGGTCAGGAAATGTTTGAGGCTGCAAAGAAAAACTAAAATTAAACTAGCTTTCTGGCAAATCCCAAAAGTCATGCCATTACTCTCACATTCTCATTCTCTGGAAATTCCAATTTTGCTCCCAGATGGCGGATGGTGGTACCTATACCTGCAAAGTGTCCAATGTGGCTGGCCAAGTAGATAGGACATTCAGGCTGACTGTTTATGGTGAGAAAGCCGTTTGTGTTGTTAAGGTCACATGGTAAAGACAATGGAATGGTGTGGTATGGTTGATTTGTTTCGGACTTGCTTAACAAGTTACATGAAGGAACATTTGCACAATTCAACACGTTTGAAAAGAAGTGGGAAGAAGCGGAGTTTATATAATCCTACCCGTCTCCATGTCCGTTACTGATAATTCATGTTCATGTTCATGTTGACATTTACACAGTATTTTGTTTGTTTACATTTTGTCATTTAAATTTTGTACTTTGTTCACTTCCTGTGTGAAAAGGACGGTGTTTGTTCAGTGTTAAGAAAAACTAAAAATATTAAAATAAGGGTAAAATAAAATAAAAATGTATGCAATACATTTTGTTTTCATGTTCAATTAAACATTCGGAAAAGTAAAGTTAAAAAAAAGAAAGAAAATAGATAAGTTTGAATAAGTGAGGACTTTAATTAAAGATAAGTAAAGCAAGACATTGAGAATATATTTTTTTGCAAATGGCGCTCTAAATGCCTTGATTTTTCCTCTGCTTCCTAAAGTCGAATGTTTTTTTGGCTATGTCTGCGTTGCGTTAGATGCTCACTGATGCAGACGTTTGTTCCTTTAAGCTTGCTTGTCTGCCTCAGCAATGCACCTTGATTTTTTTGTGGGTGTATAAATGGTGAATAAATAATGCTGGAAGACTAAAGTTTAAACAACTGTACAAATGTACTTGAACAGTTCCACCTGCCGTGGAAGGGCCTCTCCAGGAGACCTTAAACTACACTCTGGGCTCTCATGTATCTCTGCGGTGTGAGGCTTCAGGAGTCCCCATGCCAAGCATCACATGGCTTAAAGATGGAACACCTATAGGTAAGAGGGAGACAAAGACATAAGAAACCATGGCACCGGATAATGTTAGATAACATGTCCGCTTCCAGAGAGCAGCCTGCAGTGGCAGTGGTCAATTAGAGGGAACCGTCTTGAGCTGGGACCTCTTACCCTTTCCCATGCCGGAACTTACACATGCGTGGCCAAGAATAGCGAAGGGCAGGAACAGAAGGAGTACATGCTCACAGTGCAGGGTAAATTATGACCAAAGTTAAATGAAAAACGGCTACTGTTCTTGCAGTACATTTATGCAATGGATTTACTTTTTGCTTTGTCCCACTCAGTATCCCCTACCATTCTGGACTCCGACAGTCCATCTGAGGTTAGTGCAGTCATGGGAGAAGAGGTCACGCTTGAGTGCAAAGCAGCAGGAAACCCCGCACCACACCTGAGCTGGCTTAAAGATGGCGTGACTTTGGAAGGGTCAGATACTCATCACATTGCGTAAGTAATTGCCAGTCCTCGTATCTTGGCAGAATAATGCACTGTATGATGTCGTAGCAATAATAAATTATGTTTCTTTACAAAGTAGCTCAATTTGTTTTATATTCTAACAATTTGTATCAATCTTTGCCATTCCCAAAAGGTTTGGTAAATAAACTACAAATCATTAGCACTCAAGGATATGGTCGTGAGAGATGAATGGGTGGAGAGACAAACAGATTTGTTTATGGTACAATCATGGAGAACATTAAGAGCAGCTGTTTTACAGCTGTTCAGTAGCTTTTTGATAAATGGAAGTTTAACAGCCTGATAACTGTGTTTTTCAGTGTGAAAAAGATGTGGTGTGGTGGTTATGATGTGAATGTAATTCTGGTGTTCACATCATTTATAACATGTATGTTTTGTGCTTGATTTTTACCAGTATGACTCCGGATGGCAGCACGCTAACTTTATTGAGGCTTAGTCCTGGGGATTCTGCAACATACACCTGTTTGGCCGTCAGTCCTGCCGGCCAGAAGAGCAAAATCTACACCCTCATTGTCCTTGGTCAGTTTTAACATTGAATAAGTTAAAGTAAATAGTTTTTGTAATAATATATACATATTTTGTTTGTCACAGTACCACCATCTATCTCTGGTGAGACCACAGAGCCCCGAGAAGTGCAGGCCACACAGGACAGTGCTCTCACTCTGGAGTGCCATGCAGGAGGAAATCCTCCCCCTCAGATCAGCTGGCTGAAAAATGGACAACCCCTATTTCTCTCACCTCGTACACGCCTCCTCTCTGGTGACTCTGTGCTGAGGTGTTTACAGAACTGATCATTTTGAAATATTTATTAAATTATGGAAGTAAGTGATGCTGACTTTTCCATTTTCTCATCATTTAGGATTTCTCCTTTGCTGTTGCCAGATGCTGGAGTTTACACATGCATAGCTCGCAGTCGAGCTGGTCTTGCTGAGCTCAGCTACGATGTCCAAGTCCAGGGTACCATTGACATTTAACTTCTAACTAGGGATGCTCTGATCAGGGTTTTATGCTACCGATTCCGATACCGATCATCTATGAGAGAGATCGGCCGATCACACGGATTAACTGTACATTTTTCAATTCATTTATGATGAGCGCTATTGGTCAGGGGTGCCGTTAGACAATTCTAAGGCCCCCAGGAAAATAGGTAATTATTCAAAAATAAACATTTAGGAGGATTGTCTTTTTTTGCCTTAAAGAAGAAATATCGAAAATATTCTTTGACCCTTTGTGAGCTACTTAAAAACAGCTGGTGAGATAGGAGACCCCTGTCATGGTATCACCATCATAAGGCTGGACACTATGTGTTTATGTTCATTAAACAACCACACACAAATAATGTTTTGAGGACAACACATAATGACTGGAATGACAACAAGAGAGTAAAGTTATTCAGTGAAACTTGAAAAAGCTAGTTCGTACCCTATCTGATGTCCACTTCCGCGTGGGACAAAAACGAGCTCCGACTGAACCAAAATGCTTGTTTGTTTTAAAAACAAAATGTCACTGTGGCAAAAAGTCACATTTGGAGTCCGAAGACGAGAAGCTAGGCGGATAATTCTAGCTAGCTGCCGCCAATGTAAAGTACAGTCAGTGACAGCTAGACAAAGCGTCAAAGATGCAAGAATAGTCGAACGACAATAGATATGGTAACATGCCATCATCGATCGGTGTAGCCTGTGCCGAGCTCAATATGAGATACGTCATTTTGTTGGCAACTCTTTGTGACACAGCAGACATGTAGGATTTGCTGCCGCACGCCGATCGTTTTTTGTGATCGGCTTTGAAAGGCCTTTGTTGACATACGCCGATCACGTGTTTTTCACGGAAAACGGCTGACATTGATCGGTGGCCGATCTATCGGAGCATCTCTACTCCTAACAGTTCAGTGGATCCCTGCACATTCATGATTCAGCTTTCATTGAAATTCTGATTGCGATTTTTTGCAACCAAATCAACTAAATCAAGTACTTGCGGTTTTTCACTATTCGGTGGTGGTGAGTAAAAGGATGAAAGGATGGTAACCCCTGCGAAAAGCAGAGATCTCACAAACCTATATGCTCCACAGTGCCCCCTGGTGTGGATCATGTGGAACCAGTGGAACCAGTGACAGTGGTTAAAGGCTCCTTGGTAACGCTGACGTGTGAAGCCCGTGGTGTCCCTCCTCCAACACTGACATGGATGAAGGATGGCCAGCCTTTGTCACTTCATCGGAACCTTCTGCTGGATGGACAGGAGACACGGCTGCAGCTGCCTGATGTGGCACCTTCAGATGCAGGCCTTTACAGTTGTGTGGCCAGCAACCAGGCTGGAAGCAGCACAAAGAGTTTTAACCTCACCGTTCTTGGTAAGTCTAAAACACCCAAAATGAGAGAAGTTAATTTGTACAAATGTATATTTCTGGTTTTATCGTCTAACTTTGTTCTGTTATATATAATCTTGAATACACAATAAAGAAGTACATTTTATCTTACAGTTTTTCTAAACTAACTCTAAATTATTATTTTTAATAATGCCTTTCCTTATTATAATCCAGAGCCTCCAAAGATATCCCGCTCTAATGGTGCCCCAGAAGAGCTGACCATTGCAGTGAACAGCCCACTGGAGCTGCAGTGCCTGGCAGAGGGAGTACCACCTCCCACCCTAAGTTGGTTGAAGGATGGTAGGCCCCTGGAAGGGAATGACATCATTCAGGAGGATGGACAGATTCTCAGTATTAGCAAAATTCAGGTAGAAACCAACAATCTCTGACAACTACATGTAAAGTACAGTGCTGCGTGTGGACAATATGACAATATAACCATAACAAACTGTATATATAACAACAATTTGTTAAACACAGACATTTTTACGGGTCTCTTAGATACTTTTTTTCCATTTCTGGGAGGTTTTGGAAGGTAACTGCCATGAAAAGTGGGGATCTACTGTATAAAATTATGTGGTCCATTATTGTGTCGTCCTCTGATAATTACCCAATGGAGTGTAATTTAACATATCGTCTATTTTCTTGCAAAACAAAAAAACCCCTGTAAAATATAACAAAATGTAGAGCATAAAAAAGTGAAGAGAGCATCACATTATGGAAGAGACAGTCAGCTTGATTACGTCTTTCTCTCTTCCTCAAGGTTGAGGATGCAGGTCTGTACACCTGTTTGGCCAGCAGCCCAGCTGGAGAGGATGGAAGAAATCATTGGGTCCGCGTGCAAGGTAATAGAAACTGTTCGTGCATGTTGCTCAGTGTCTTTCACATACAGTATACTGTGCGGTTATGTGCCACATTGTCTGAGCAGCTTAAACAGTGCAGAACATTGAGTCAAAAATATGTACGTTGCGCAGTATATTGTTTTAATCAGCATGCTGATGTCATCTGAAACACTCTCATTGAGTGTTTATACAAACGGTTCACGTTTCAGTCCCACCGACCCTCCTCGGCTCCGAAGATGTGAGAACGCTGACAGTGCCAGTTAATGGACATTTGACCCTGGAGTGCTTGGCTGACAGTGACCCCCCTCCTGATATAGAGTGGTACAAGGATGAGGTCAAGATGCAGGTATGTGATCTGTAAGCAAGGTACTGAAGTAAAAAAAAAAAAAAGATTGTAGATTGTCTCCTTTCCCTCATCGTCTTTTTATGCAGCTGGGTGGTCGTATTCAGAGGCTTGCAGGAGGACAGTACCTTGAGATACAGGATGTTAGAACTGAGGACAGTGGCCAGTACAGTTGTGTGGTCACCAACATGGCTGGAAGCACCAGTCTGTTTTTTACTGTGGAGATTCTCTGTAAGTTGATCTGTTAACAAAGTACAGATTGTTTGATGTAATTCTACAAATGTAACACAATCACTTCTTTCTGCCTCTCCAGTGCCACCAAAAATAAAGGAGAGCAGTGCGGTGGTGACAGCACATATCGGCCAAGATGCAGTTTTACCCTGTGAAGTCGAAGAAGGCTTGTCTCCTACGATTATTTGGAGGAAAGATGGCTTCCCCATAACCCACGATAATAATAAGTAGGTTTTTGTGTTGACATTGTTAAGAGGGGAAGTGAGCGTTTCTGTAATCTAATCTCTAAAGATCAATTTTCAAGCTTTTCGAACATTTTGTAGCGCTGGTTAATTTTATATTTACAGGAAATCATGTATGCTCCATATTTTTATTTACTTGATCATATAATAGATATTTATGTAGAGTCAATCCTTGCACATTTATGATGCAGTATTCATGGTTCAGTAAAAAATGTTTTTTGGGGAGGGGGGTTTGTAAAAAAAAACTTTTAAGATATTTTTTTCTGAACATGGCATGTTTTGTACAGCATAAAATGTACAGCATCCATGTACCACTGTATTCCTCGCCTCTTCCATCTTCCCGCTTCTTCGTCTGCCGACAAAATTCCTTGATAATTTTATGTAATCGAGGTACTGCGATTATTTGAGCAGTCGTTTCACCCATACGCACAATGACCGTGTGCTGTGGCACATTCAATAAATTCAAAAGAAAAATGAATTCATTCTAAAATAATTTGGCCTGTTTTAGGTACACCACGCTATCTGAAGGCTCCTTACGTGTGCGCGGCGTTCAGCTGAGCGATGCTGGCCGCTATCACTGCACGGCATCAAACCAGGCAGGCTCAGACCACAGGGGAATGGACCTTCGAATTTTTGGTAAGACAACACATAGTTGCTGTTTTTCAGCACATGAATCAATGACAAAATTGTCATCAACATGCTGGAATCTGCTCTGTGTCCTATTAGTGGGTCCTTCAATCAGCCCAGGGCCATTCAATGTGACGGTAACCACAGGCGTCAGGGCTGTCCTGAGCTGTGAGACAACAGGTATACCACCCCCTAAAGTATCTTGGAAAAGGAATGGCTCCCATCTTGACATCAGCCAGCATCCTGGTGCATACAGGTAAACATAGGATTTTGCAGCTTCACTGGAATGCATCACTGACCCTACAATCATCAGAATAGTACAAGGCATAGTTGTGTGTTTTTTCTTTGTAGGGTACTATCCTCTGGGTCCCTGGTACTTTTGTCACCATCCAATGAGGATGAAGGTTACTTTGAGTGTACGGCTGTTAATGATGTTGGGGAGGAGCGCAGGGTCTTTGAGGTCAAGCTGCAAGGTAGTGATATTGAGAGTTGTACAATAACTACACCGCAATTTTAAATGAATTGGTTACATTTTATCTTCGTTCTTGTAGTCCCACCATCCATTGAAGATGACGTCACAGCCACCACAGCTGTGAAAATGTCTCCCGTGGAGTTACCGTGTCATGTTAAAGGACGACCTCAACCTACCGTAACCTGGACGAAAGGTGGAGCCCAACTCGGATCCAGAGGAGGAAGTTATCGTGTCCTTCCTACTGGTAAGACAAGGTCTCTACAGTTGTGTCAGAGTGTGTAGTGAGAAGAGAACAAAACTACTTTATTCTTCAAACTTAATACATTTCTCAGGCAAATGTAGTATTTTTACTCTGCTATCTTTCGTGGCCAGATAGTGACATTGGGTCGACCGTCGTCCCTCGTTTATCGC
Organism: Dunckerocampus dactyliophorus; assembly: GCF_027744805.1. NCBI lineage: Eukaryota > Metazoa > Chordata > Actinopteri > Syngnathiformes > Syngnathidae > Dunckerocampus > Dunckerocampus dactyliophorus. Next base: position 20,312,422 of record NC_072822.1, on the reverse strand, counting down.
GGTTAATTGGTTCCAGACTCGATTGTGATAAATGAATTTCTGCAAAATAGGATTAAATATTAATAAATTGAATATTTTCATAGTTAGAGAATATAAAACCTATTTATAACCTTCTAAATACAGTTTGTAGCATTATTAGAGCCCCGTAGACATGAAACACCCCTATAGTCACCTTTAAACTTGTATTACCCTATATAATAGAAAAATAAGCCTTCTTAGACATAAATAAGATAAGATAGACTCACACGTTAGCATTGACAGCTCCTGCGGTGGCTAATGCCTAACGTTACTGTCACCTAGAGACCAGTGTAGAATAGTACTCCAATGCCACTGTTTGCACCACTGTTTTTAAAGAGAGACTCATGATGCACTTCAATCGCTTCAACAAGCAGGGTACACATATGCAGTGAACAGTCACACAGCAGCTGCTGCTGTCGTCCAGCAGCAGTCAACTATAGCTAGCTGACGTCACACACGTCACTTCCGAGGCCCCAAACAAGTCAGAGATACTATATTGCACTTCATATCTTTTGAATGCATTATATTTGGATTTTTTGTTCATTTAGCCATTTTTATGCTTGAAAATGTTTAGTTTAGACCAAGAAGACATACAAATGTGCTTAAATATGCATAATTCTTAATAATAATAAGCTGTATTCCACCACGAAACACCGATTATTTATTAATTAATGCAAAACCTTGACAGAACGAGGGTGCGATGTTCGAACCGCAATGTAGTGAGGGATGACTGTATAAGTAAATAAATTTTACAACAGTATATTATCCCACACGCGCGACCCTAGTGAGACAAGCGGTATAGAGAATGGATGGATGGATGGATATAATCCCACTTATTTCTATGCAGGGGTGCTGGAGATAACTGGTGCATTACCGAGCCATGCTGGCAGGTACACTTGCTCAGCACGTAACCCTGCTGGAGTGGCACACAAACACATCTCTCTCACAGTGCACGGTGGGTGAAGCGCTGGAACAACATTATTTGAGTAAAAATATCATAAACAAATGTTTAAACATAATAAACACATTGTAATGTGTCAAAAGAATTGAACAAAATACCTGTGTCCTGCTATTTAATAGAACCTCCACAGATCAGGCCAATGACGGAGGAAGTACAAGTGGTGTTACATCACGGGACTATCCTGCCCTGTGAGACTCATGGCTTTCCAAGACCATCCATCACCTGGCAAAGAGAGGGTGTTCCCATAGCAGCAGGTAACATCTAAACATACGGCACATCATAAATGCTCTTGTCTTAACAAACAACATATTTGTTTTGTATGTCATTTTACAGGTCACAGGCTGGCAGTGCTCTCAAACGGTGCCCTTAAGTTTTCTCGTGTCACCCTTGGCGATGCAGGAACATACCAGTGCTTGGCGAAAAATGAAGCTGGTGTGGCTGTGGGCAGAACCAAACTTGTATTGCAAGGTGAACTCTCTTAGGAAAAAGTGTAGCCGTTTAGAGAGACATGCTTACCACTTGTGCTTACCACTCATCTAATCCTGTGTTATCAGTTCCACCGGTGCTGAGTGTGCCCCATGTGGAGTACACTGCGGTGCTGGGCCAGCCAGCCAGTATGGAGTGCGTAGCTGATGGTCAGCCCCAACCAGAAGTTACTTGGCACAAAGACAGGAGGCCCATTGTTGACAGCGCTCATATTCATATGTATGCAAATGGTACCTTGGTGATTACATCTACCCAGCACAGCGATGCAGGCCTGTATACATGTACCGCCAAGAATCTTGCTGGCAGAACCAGCCACGATATGAGACTGATTATTCAAGGTGAGTCAAGGCTCTCATTTAGTCCACTCATTTAGTGGATGACTGTGAATGCAAAACTGTTCCAGAAAAAAAATAATCTTATTTGTTTTAGTGATTTAGGATTAAAACAGGACGACATAACTAATCTTGTCATTGTGGTTCAGTCCCCCCCATGATTCCTCCTGGGCAAGCAGAGATGTCAGTCATTCAAGGATTTCAGGCCTTGTTACCCTGTGCTGCTCAGGGTTCACCAGATCCCAAAGTATCATGGGAAAAAGATGGCGAGGTCTTGCTCAGCCTTCCTGGCAAATTCACTGTCCTGCGGTCAGGGGAGCTGATCATTGAGAGGGCTGAGGTGAGCCTGAAAGCCTTTTTGTCTGCGTCACGAGCTTCAAAGTCAGTCTCTGTGTGAGGTCTAGGCATGACTCCTGTTCACCTTTGCTTACACAGCCAGGAGATGCTGGTGTGTTCACATGTGTGGCCACCAATGCAGCAGGTTCAGCAAGACAGGACATTCACTTGTCCGTCAACATGAGGCCTGCCTTCAAGGAACTACCTGGTGATGTAACCTTGAACAAAGGACAGGCCCTGACTTTATCCTGTCATGCTCAAGGAACACCTTCTCCTGTCATCTCCTGGACTGTTAACAACATACCCTACTCAGGTACTTGTAGTAAAAACAAAGCAAAACACTGTCTTACAAATACATGTAATGTGTAGTCATACTAAGTAAAACAAAAATGTGATTCGCTATTTCAGCCAAGTCCTTAACCATGAAAGACGTTGTCTTTGATTATCATGTTTTCCAGGTGCCACTGTAGATGAAGCAGGCAGGAGCACTGTGATAATTAACAATGTTACTATGACTGATGCTGGGACGTACGTGTGTATTGCCGAAAACAGTGTGGGCTCCATCCGAGCGCTCTCTTTTGTCCGTGTTAGAGGTAAGCTTTAACTGATTAGATGAAACAAAGGGTCATTTAATCGTCACAGAAGATGATATCAGCTTCATCTATCGTTCTTAGTGCCTCCAGTGTTGAAGGGTGAAGCTCGCACATCTCAGACAGTTATTCAGGGTGGCTCTGCTGTGCTCGACTGCCCGGTCCATGGAGACCCCAACCCCATCCTCCACTGGCTCTGGAATGGGAAACCCCTGCACCGCTCTGTCCGCATGCAGACACTTCACAATGGATCATTGGTCATTTACAGCATCACTGTAAATACAACCCTTACATTGCTCCTCTATTTCCTAAACTTCTTGAGGAACAAACGTCTTTCTCACGGGAGCAGTATCGAATGCAAGCGTCACCTGCTTCATTGTGTAACTGTCCTGCTTCCACCACAATCTGATTGGAGGCCATACTGTTCGAGAAGCTAACTGCATTAGCAACTGAGGGAGGAGGTGAACAGAGAGCTGGATGTTCCCAGATTGTGGCCTGCTTTGCTTAGGCTCTAACCTTGTTATGTTCCTAACTGCTGCTGTGATTGCACAGCCTGCAGCTGAGGCGTTCTCACGGTCAAATTTGCTTCTGCCCACTCCAAAAATATACTCTTATTACTCATGTAAACTCTCTGCCCAACGGAAAATGTCAGCCTTTATATTGTGTTATATATTTATTTAAAAGAAAACGTTTTGGCCAATTTTGTGCTGATGTGGGTTTTCTGTGGGTATTCGGTCTTACTCCCATAGTCCAAAAACATGCATATTAGGTTACTTGAAGACTATAAATTGAAATTTTAGTGTTAATAGTTTTCTGACTTTAGTGATCCTGACCAGTGCAGACAATAAATGGATTAATTCATTTATAGCCGTAGTTTAGTCTTCAAGGTTTGTTTTTTCTGAGATAAAATAGTGTTCATTACTCTGTCTGCGTCTTCTTCTGTCTCCACAGGCTGCAGATGAGGGGGAGTACCAGTGCGTGGCCGAGAGTGAAGCTGGGTCGGCGGAACGGACCATTACTCTGTTAGTTCAGAGTGAGTTTGGAGCTTTGTTTATAACTAAACAGTGTGTAATGAAGGGGCAGCATTTGGTTCTGTCACACAGCCTGGCCTCTCTGCTTTGGTAAATACACTGGTACCTTGCGTCTGTGTAGGCTCTAAGTCGTACAGGAGTTGTCCGTCGAGGGAAAGGCTTCTTGATACGTCATCTGTACTTCTGTGAAGAAGGTGTCGGACGTTTCGCTCCTCATCCGAAGAGCTTCGTCAGCGAACTAATAAGTGCTGGTAGCCTAGGCCTTAAGTACAGTAAGAGTGGGCGGAATTGGTGTGCCAACACCCTCCTCCTAAAGATTTTGGCCAAAGAAAACAGATGGTTTGAAAGAGGAGTAAAGGAAGCTATTTTTGTCAAACAACAGAACCCATCATTGAATCGGAATGGTGGTTTGAGGTTTAATTTGGACCCTGTGTTCATCGGGTTACTGAGACCAAAACCCACAGCTCTTAGTCTTGCAAATGAGGTGGAGCCAGGGCCGAGCCAGAACAACAGATGCTAACGAGCCAGTATCAGAGTCGTTCATACCCAACTCAGGGAGCTACACTTCCCTTTGATCGGAGGTGCTAATGTGAGGGAGGATTAGACCACTACTCCGCCCAGGCTTAGTGTAAGGAACCAATAGTAGGAGGGTGTTGGCACACCAATTCCGCCCACTCTTACTGTATTTAAGGCCTAGGCTACCAGCACTTATTAGTTCGCTGACGAAGCTCTTCGGATGAGGAGCGAAACGTCCAACACCTTCTTCACAGAAGTACAGATGACGTCTCAAGAAGCCTTTCCCTCACTGGTACCTTGGTTTTTCTTATTTATTCATTCCAGAAGGTCCAACAAACAGCCAAATGTACTTAAACCGAAGCAATTTTTCACATACAAAATAATGTAAATCCAATTAATTTGAGCCAATATTAACAAAAAATCAATTTTTGTTATAGTTTTAAATTCAGAAAATAATGCAAAATAAATATAAATGATGAATGAAATTGACAAATGAACATGAAAATTAAAAATTTATTGACTCATGTTGTTGTTGCGTTCAAAAAACGAAGTTTGACTGTATCTCCTTTCCACCAACCCTCACCTGACTCTGTGATTTGCTTTAATTCGATGTTACCAATAATTTTTCTTTCTGTTCCTTGAGCATTCCTCTTTTTTGAAGTCATGACATCACTAATAATGATTACATTTCTACCAAGGGCCACATTAATTTTGTTCCTCTCTCAGTCAATGGAGGCTACTCCAACTGGCAGGATTGGGGTCCTTGTAGTAGCACCTGTGGTCAAGGCTTCCATGAGCGCCTTCGATTTTGCAACAACCCAGTACCAACTAATGGTGGACGGTCATGCAGCGGGCCAAGCATCGACTCCAGGAAATGTCAAGCTGGCCTTTGTCCAGGTAGTACTGCCACATTAACAGACTGTGTGTATAGTAGATATACCATTTTGAAATACACAGAAACTTAAAGGTCAAACACAATCTGTTTGGGATGCTGGTTGACCTACATCATATTTCAAAAACAATGAAAAATTCACATTAAAGTCACTTGTTCCACAGTCGTATCATTAAGATTAAACCTTAAGATTAAACCTTAAAATGGATAAGAAGGGTGTCGAAAAGTCGTGTCACAGTAAATTTCCCCGCTGTGGGATAAATAAAGTACAAATACAATACAGTACAGAGGCGCCACACGCATCTCAGTTTTAACATTGTGACATCATTTTAGTTTGATAAGGTGTGGCTAGTGTTGGGATTAACTGTGTTAACAATAACACCGTGACTAACAGGTAAATCAAATTAATTACTATTTCAAATGTTACAACATTTTTAGTGACACTAGCATGTGCACTATGTGGCTTGTTATTATGCACTGATATATACAGTGTGTATATATATATATATATATATATATATATAAAATATATATATATATTGATCTGGATGTCGCTTCAGTCACCCTTGTTCACTGCTACTACACAGCAAGCTAAATAGCTAGTCGAAGAGAGTTATGGCTGCTCATGCTCAGGAAAACACCTCCCCTAGTGTTTTGGTAGAGAATTGCAAGTCACGAGCCCTAATCTCATGAAACATCTCTTAAACAAGGTGAATTCCATATTCTTTTACATATAATTACTTTCCCTGGTAACTAATTACATTTATGAAGTAGTATTTCCATTACTAATTCAATTGTTTTGGGGGAAAGTAAATAGTAACTATACCTAATTACTTATTTAAAGTAATTTGCCCAACACCGCTTGTTGATGTTGTTTTGGAATAAATGTAACAAAAAAGCTACAAAAATTCTTCCAGGTGGTTTTTAAACTGTACTCCCAAGAGAGGTTCGGATTTTGAGATTTCCAGTGTATGTGTAATTATCCCAACAAAAATGAATGCAAGTGTTTTAAACGCGTTTTGTGAACGCATTTGTGATATATTCTTTCCGATGAAAGGTGAAGCCCCTCGCAGGACCAGAGGCAGCCTGATAGGCATGGTAAATGAGCGGGAGTTTGGAGTGTCATTCCTGGAGGCCAACATCACAGATAATGAGGAAGAGGGCAGCAGCACCCTGCAGGCCCGCCTGGACAACATCCCTCCAAGCGTGGGTTAGTAGGCACACACGTGGACATTAGTAACACAATGAAAGGAATTACATCTTTGACTTCTATAGCACCAGAATAGACACATTTTAAGACTAATATTTGCCTTTGAATTGAACAAGCATTTGAAAATGAACAAGCAACTGACAATTCTACAGTACGTTTATTTAAAATCGGCTGTATTTAACCCGTATCTTATTGCTCATGTGGTAGGTCCCTTGCTGCGTGTACTGGTGTCTGTTTTTGCTCCCATCTACTGGACCACTGTGCTGCAGAGTGGAGCCACCAGAAATGGCTACTCCTTCACACAGGGCCAGTTCAGGCAGGAGTCTCAGTTGGAATTTGACTCAGGTACAACTTATAGACAGATGGACAACAGATTAATGATAACACCATGCCAACAGAGTATTAAGATGCACATTTAGGATTTTCAGTATTATTCTGATTCAGGATGTCTAAGCCTGGTGTTCACATAACAGCCAGAAGATGGAGCTACTGACTACTATTAATATTCAGGTGTGTCTTTGACCAGCATTCTCCAAACCCTCTCCTTGTTTTTCCTCACTTTAACCAGGGGAGGTCCTTCGTCTGACCCATGTGGCCAGAGGACTGGATTCTGAGGGAGTTTTACTGATTGACATTGTAATCAATGGATTCGTTCCTCCTTCGTTGACAACCGCACATATAAGCCTCCAGGTGGGTTCAGCCCTCTCCTTATTTAAGATTTCTTATGAACCCGAGGGTTTTGAGCAGTTCTCTGATCTGATTTACTGTCCTGTAGGAATTTGACGAGTCGTACGTGCAGACAGGCCAGGGACAGATGTACTCCTGGTCATCACAGACCCACCAGAGAGGAGGTAACCCCATGGTGCTGCGTTGCAACCACAGCATTATTTACGAGGGTCAAGAGGAGCGTCACGGCCCTCTCCTCCAGCTGCTGAAGGTTTCTGGGATGAACAGCGTCTACAATATGCTCACTCTAACACTGGACTTTGACTTCACTGCAAGCCTTCTCATACCAGGTCTGAGAAAATCAATTTGGGGGAAAAAATGTGCAAAAAAGGTGTTCACGCCGAGTGCTTTTCTTTGTAGATGGTCATGGTGAAACCTGCCCTAAAGGCTTTGTCCTTGACACAACCTCATATTGCGCTGGTAGGCAACCTCTGCCTGGTTTCTTGTTTGGCAATATTTAACTTTAAATGTACAGTATGTAATTGCTCCACTTTATTATTGTAATTTAATGTGTCGTTATGATTAGATGAAGACGAGTGTGCCCTTCAGTCTCCCTGCTCTCATTCATGTAACAACATCATGGGAGGGTTTTCCTGTGTCTGTCCTTCTGGATTTACCATCTCCACAGAAACCAACACATGCCAAGGTGAAACAAACACAGATGGTCAATGTTTCCTTTTGTCAGCATTGGGCACTCTAGCTGTGGTGTTTTGTATAATACAGCTACCCTTGCTCACTCACTGAACCCTACAGATATTGACGAGTGTGTGCAGAGTTCACACATGTGCCACTACAACCAGCAGTGTGTCAACACAGTGGGCACATATCACTGCCAAGCCAAGTGTGGAGCGGGATTTAAGCCCAGCATCACCGGAACCAGCTGCGAAGGCAAGTCACGATTCATTTGTGTTTGATATTTTAAAGAAACGTAATTTATCATTTAATGTGAGAGATTTCAAAGGACCACAAATGCTACGTGACAACAGACATGATCCTGTGGTAATTACCAAGCAGTTTGATCTGGATGTCTAATTATATGTTAAAGATGTGGACGAATGCCGTGAGTCTGCTCTATCCCCGTGTCAACATCAGTGTCTCAACACACTTGGCTCCTACCGCTGCATTTGCCACCCGGGGTACCAGCTGTCAGGACACCACTGCATCGGTCAGTCATTTAACACAACATAGGTTGCTCCACAGAGCAACAAGCTTGCTAGCTCAGTATGTCCGCAGTCTGGAATTATTTCCAAGTTTTGCCTTTAGATTGTAAATATGCGATTTGAAGTGATTGTACAGCACTGCGAGGAGGGAGGAAGGCGTCTTTCTTTAATACCACACCCAAGGAAGAATCACCCAAAGTCACACAAAGCTAGCGTATCTGCAGCAAAATAACAAGCGACCTGTGCTGAATGAGCCCAGTTTATCATTTCACTGATTGTATTAGTCCAGAGTTTCATACTTTGCACTTTACTTTGTGCCACATGGAAATTTGCAGCTTTCCAAATTGTATCGTTGCCTGCATTATTTAATTGGATTCTTATTTGTGAATGAAGACTAACCTGTCTCCTGATAGAAGGAGAACATGTTATTTTAGTTGACTATTGGTTGCTTAAAGTAAATGCAGTGGTTCCTCACAATAGTCCAGTTCAATTATCGCTCCCTCACTATATAGCATTTTTTCCAGATATTAATTGATTAATTAATGATCTCTGTTTCGTGGTAGACTATGGTCTATTATTAGTGAAAACATGTTGAAATACAAGTGATATGTAGTATTCTGGGCACTAGGCGTCAGTAATGACACAAAACATTGAGACATTACCATACATTACATTACCTTAATACTGCATGAAGTCAGCCGTGGCATGTCCGACATGATAGAGTGAAAAAAAGGTTTTCCTTTTATTCCGTGTGGAAGTGGTAAGTTTTGGGCTTCTTAAATTTAGAAGAAATAAATTTGAGAGTAACTGGTTAGCTCGCTAGCTTGCTAGCTAGCGGCTTGCAGCATAATGGGCTCCACACACGCGAGGCGACGTCGCCTGTATTCCATTCATTTTCAATGGAACCTCCGTGACATGGCGATTATTGAAAGTCTCTGTCCAGCCAAGCAACACGCAAAATTTGTGTATGTTAAATTTGCGCTCTTGCATGTCATCGTGCACACTCTGTCGAAAAATGTAAAATTTTTCAGATGAGGAACATTCAGCAGGAGTTTCATTGACCGACAAATGAGTGGACAGGATGCCATCCAGTACTCTCTCACAGGTAGACATAGAGACAAAAAAAAACTTGCCGTGTTAGATTTCCCCAAATTATTTGGCATTTCTAAAAACGAATATAGATATCTAAACAAAAAAAGCAGCAGCATGAGAACTTGTTGGCACCAGAGTAAACATATAGATTAGTTTACATTAGTTTAGACCGACATTTATGTAAGTTCATCTCCGATACTAGCAAGAACCAGTACTAACAAGAGGACTCAATTAACACAGACCGCTTTTACTCCTCTGAACTACGTTGATGCCCCAAAATTCCCTACAAATCTGACAGCCAATCAAAACCGTGGGAGACTCATCATTCGCTCTGGATGTGAGTGCGTCGCTCACCGCTGTCGCTTGCCACAGCCGCTCGTCGCCTCCCGTGTGCAGGGTTTTGTACGCGTTGGCGATGACTTTCGCAAATCACAGTCATTTGTCGCCTCCCTTGTGTTGTGTGCCCATGAGAGTTGACATTATGACTTCATGCAATAAGACAAAAATACATTTCAAGGAAAAAAGCAGTCATGCTACCCTAAATGAGATGTTGCATAGGTGACTAACGCAACACGATCCAGTTACAGCTCTGTCTTGTCAAATGCACCGCGCACGTGAGTGAGGCATGGCCCTTGCTGTCTCGGGAGGGGCTGTCGCTGTGTGTGACTGGCCAATCACCGAGCGTTAAGAGTGAATACCCAATGAGGATTTTCTTACGAGCTTTACTCGTTTCATGCTCGTACTTGGAAAAAATGCATTATCCTTAACGGATACTCATCTAAAACCAGTATCTCGCTCATCCCTGTTAAAAAACTTATTTAGAAGGTCATAAACAGGTTTTCTGTGCTCTAACTACGAAAATATTCCATGTATTGACATTGAATCCTATATTGCGGACATTCATTTATCGCAGTCGGGTCTGGAACGAATTCACTGCTATAAACGTGGGATTACTGGACGGCACTTTTCGCTAACTTACTTTGAATATTGCAGTATTTGTCTTACTTTGGAAAAAAAAGTATATATTTGTGAACTGCATCAGTGGCATCACAGTAAAAGAAGCATAATGTCTTCATTACACAACGTTAGTTTGAGGGAAGAGCTGCTTTCAATATCAGTATTGGTAACGAAGGGCTGGGCAATATCAGTCTATTGGATATCGGTAAGAAAGCCTAAAAGAAAGCATCTCTAGTATCTAGTAGTCTAGTAGTTTTATGGGGTTTTTTTATATGACAAAAGGCTGTTTTAAATGTATGTATTTTTATTTCACAGATATCAATGAGTGTATGAGAAACGTGTGTCCAGCTCACCAGCAGTGTCGTAACACAGACGGAGGTTACCAGTGTTTCGACAGCTGCCCTCCTGGCATGACCACAGCAGAGAGCGGAGCCTGCGTGGGTTAGTGTCTGCTTCCTCACGTCATTCATTTTTAGAGAATTCCGACAGGCATGCCAGTATTCTACACTACAGAGGTTAGATTATGCAAGACTCACGTCAAAAACCCCAAGACATTTTGGAAACACTTAAAATTCTTGAGTGGGTGAAGATGAGGAAGATCCCGCTGGCACTGCATTTGACATTGTGTAACAGAGTCCGATTTCACAGGAAATCTGTTACAGTGCTTAGTTAGCTCAGGCTTCTGCTTTACCTGCACAAAGTCAGCAGAGGCTTTGTTGAAAGCGCTATCATTTGTAACAAAAATAGTAAAGAGAAGATATTGTCATGCATGCAAACCAAGTGGTATAGAGCATCTTTGCTCGTCACGTTACAGTTGGAAAGGTACACGCTGATAAGGCTGTATTTCCACAGTGCACTGAGAGATGATGATAGTTGCATCAGGTCCATAAACAGTGTGACATGACACTAACGCAACCAAACAATGAATGCCGTCTAAGCAAGATGAAATATCCGAAATCAAGGTCAGAAATTTTGTTAAATTTAATGAAATTATATTTTGAAGTTACAATAAGCTCTCGTCGCTTCTACTTCCTCCTTTTCAAACATGTCGTGCCAATGTAACCGTGTGATGTTCCTTAATGTAACGGCAGCATGTCTGACACCTTGTCAAAGACTGACATTTTTGTGGATGTCTCAATTACTCCACTCTATATGTGCACAGTGGAACCTTGGTTAGCATCATTAATTCATTCCAGGAGGTCCGACTTTAACCGAAACGGACATTAACCGAATCAATTTTTCCCATAAGAAGTAATGAAAATTCAGTTACTTCATTTCAGAAAGCCAAAAATGTTAACACATAACACGTGTTAATAGTTTTATAAGTATAGTTTTAAATGCAGAAAACAATTCAAAATGTGTTTAAATACATATAAATGATGAATGACAGGAATGAAACATTAAAGGTTACTATTACCTTCATTCTCGACATGACTGAAAACAGGAAGGTGATGGTGGTTGATCTCACTACCACATCATGTCTTTGGGAACATCTTCAATGCAGGTAAAAGTAATCTTCAATGTTCATTTATTCCTTTTATTCATAATTTATATGTATTTACCATTTTTTTCTGCATGTAAAACTATAAAAACGTGTTTTGTGTTAACATTTTTACATTTTCTACCGTTGATGATGTCATAGACGGATGATGTAACTTTCGTTTCCGGTTGCAAATTTGTTTAGCTCGTCAATAGGATGGTAACAAGGAAGGATGTTTTGTGATTAAAAAAATACATTAAGAACAAAGTTGGGCTCACGCAACGTATTAATAACATATTGTACACTAACTGGAGAGTGCATGGAAACCGAGGCGTAAATTTTCTACGTTAACCGAAAATACGCTAACCGAGGTTCAACTGTACTAGTATGTTTTCAAAACCTGAGATATATTACTTAAAATAAGCAAAATACAGTAATCTTGTAATAATCTAAGAAGCAAAGAGGGTGTTTTGGCAAGCCAAATTTTCTGTTGCCAGAAAGAAATATATCTAGATGTATGTACTTATCACTTAAGATAAGTCAATTAGTCAAGCATAGAAAGTATCTAACTATCTTGTTAGTCCTAAATACAATTTTTGACCTTGAGGTTAGTTCTTTAATCTTGTTTATATTTCAGATTTTGCTGTGTATTTGATTCAGTTGTTTTTACTAGTTTGACTTACTTCTGTTGACCAAGCAATGGGTTGTAATGTATACTTTTTCAGGGTACTTTTTAGGGTTGCTAAAATGTGGCAGGGGTCATCATGTCTTTGTTACTAACCTAACTCGACGCTGGGAATGCAAAAACTGCTTTGTGTGCATTTTAATACTTTATTTTGTTGTTTTGTTTTGTGTTTTCAGATATTGACGAGTGTCAGGATGGAAGTCACATGTGTCGCTACTCTCAGATCTGTCAGAACACAGTCGGCAGTTATGGTTGTATATGTCCCAGAGGTTACCGATCCCAGGGAGTTGGGCTCCCATGTCTGGGTAGGACATTGCTTTGTCTCTTTGCAATAACAAACTCAAATGAGTGCCATACCTTACAAGTAATTATTCTGTTGCATACCTTTTAGACGTTGATGAATGCCTGCAGACACCAAGTCCTTGCGTCTATCAGTGCCGCAATGTGCCTGGTAGCTTCAGGTGCATGTGTCCGCCTGGAACAGTGCTTCTTGGGGATGGACGCTCTTGTGCTGGCCTGGAGAGAGGACAGACCTTCACTAATGGAACGAGAATTAGGGCAAGACTTCGGCCACAGCTCGTGTCATCCATTGGCAGACCGATTCTGTCCCGTCCTCATGGAGTTTCTCGCATTACCCGGCAGAGCTGCCCTGTGGGATACACAAGCAGAGACGGCACATGTGTCGGTGAGCGTGCATAAAAAGCTTTTAGAACAATATATCTTTGACTGTGTGTGCTTGGGAACTGACCACTCCCAATCTTCATCATTTTTCACTGAGGAATTGCTATCCTCCTCAAGAAAGTTTATCACATATCACAGGTTACAACACTATATTCTATACTACACACTCACAGACATCTTGTCATATTGTGCGTGTGTAGATGTGGATGAGTGTCTGCTCAGGAACCCGTGCCAACATGAGTGCCGAAACACTATTGGCAGTTTCCAGTGCCTGTGTCCTCCAGGCTACCAGCTGCTACCCAACGGCAGGAACTGTAAAGGTACCAGAAAATCAATTTGCAATAATGATGTATTTACTTCGATTACTACAATTCAAGTCCCCTTCCTCACTTAGACATTGACGAGTGTTTACAACAAGGCATTCAGTGTGGTCACAATCAGATGTGTTTCAACACGAGAGGAGGATACCAGTGCCTGGACACTCCCTGCCCTGTATCGTACCAGCGTGGGAGAAGCCCTGGGTAAAGCCAGAAATGAGAATTGAGATCAATTATTAAGATTTTATTGTGAAAGCACTAAAAATGGTTCCTCGTATGTTAAAAGGACTTGCTACAAGCCGTGCTCTCTGGACTGTGCCACAGGAGGATCATCTCTGCTCCTGCAGTACAAGCTCCTCACACTTCCCTCTGGCATACCAGCCAATCACAACGTAGTGCGCCTGTCAGCGTTCTCTGAGTCAGGCGTCCTGCAAGAACGCACATCTTTTATCATACTAGAGCAAGAATCCGAGACAGGTCTGATGGGCCGCATGTTTGGCATCAGGGACGAGGCAGGAAGGGGAATTATCTTCACGCAGCAGCTCCTTGACAGACCAGGACTAGTGCGGCTCAATGTGCAGGCCACCACCATTTCGCAGCAGGGCCGTGTGACCTATCGGAGCATTTTCATCATCTATATATCCATATCGCCGTTTCCCTACTGAGCATCCCTAGTGACATTGCTCCATAGAGGCCTCAAGATCATTTTAAACCGACAAAGATGCTCTGCAAAGAGAACTATAAAAAAAAGTTTTTAAAAGAGAACATGGTCGGTCAGTCAGTGAAGACAGATCTGCTACTGGCACATAATGTAAAGACTAAAGAACTTATGACTAAAACATAGTGAAAGAACTAAATATTTGTTTTGTCCATATGCTCGACCACAGAAAAGTGAATATGTCCAAATATATTCTCCGTAAAAATGGAGCGTGCAAGGCATCTGTCATTTAAGCACTGATATTTACCACCACAGGCTTGGCTCTTTTAGTGTTTAAATGTGTTAGTTTCCATTGGAGGATGTTTAATGAGGGGGAATATATGCCCAAGTAGGCCTAACAAGAGCGTGTTTTAACCCCTTCATTAGTAGTGACATTAGACAATGTTTACTCTTAACATTTGCCTATTTCTCCCATTTATAGTATTTATTTAAACGACTCGAGCCACGTGTTTTTACAGTATGTTGACAGTGATATTGCTTTTTTGTACTCTTAGCATTTTGTTAGAATGTAAATATGTTTAAAAGTGCCTTTCTGAATGTATCACAAACCTGAGTGGACTTCATCGAGGCCACGATTCAACTGGTGCTACAAAGAACGCAATTTTTACAGGCGTTGAACTGCACTTACTGGTTGCGTAGTGCAGCTAAAATGCATTCATGACATGATACACAATACTGATGTGTGATCTTGTGGTGCTGATGTACAAAACAAGCTTTAGAGTTTCATTTGCTACCCATTTAGCTTGTGAAAGAAGTGTTGACCCTACTCAAAGATGTCAAACAAATATTTTACTGTAAATTGTATGTCGAGTATTTTAATAAGAAATAAAATAAGGCAACGCTTTTTAAACTGTTTGTTATTAACAGCAAGTGCTCACATCAGCAAGCAGATGACCAATAACATAAATTTGTTTGGTTTTGTGTGGCAGCAACAAATATTTCTCATCAACCCTACATCCAAGTGACCCATTAACCAGCAACCATTTGATCAACAAACCCACACTCATTCAGACATCTGTTCCTCCTTTGGTAAATAAAGTGTTGGTTAAAGATGAGGTGCTAGACATCCAGATGAGAAGCAGCTTTGTATTAGGGAGCTGAGAATAGACTGTAGCCTGAATGCAACAAAAGCACAGAGGTGCTCTAAGCTTCGGCTGGCTACTGAGGAAAGAGGGGAGGCAGGGATGACGTCATTTAAGTTCCACAGCAGCACTGTCAGGTCAACGATTGATATCTGGGAAAGTAATAAGGAAAACATTATATTCAAGTGTGCTGGTCTCCAAGAGCCTTTTGTACACATGCGAGAAGGTGAACAATTTAGGTCATATGGTACATATTGGGAAATGACCATGCTTATCAGATACAGTTGTTGCTGTTATACAGTTAAACAATGAATATGTGATTGACGTGTAAAAAAATAACACTTGCCATCAGGGCTTCAGCCATTTTTGCTGTATTGGCTTGATATCGGGTAACTGACTTGGCTATTGAAGAATTTTCCATATTTGTCACTTCAAAATGTCTTGGGTTGTTTAGGGACTTGCCTGTACCGTGAAGTGACATCCTGTCAGGTTTATAGCATGTGGCTGAATTTGAGCTAAAAGTGTGGCCCTATACATGTACCACCATTCTGGTAGAAGGTTGTTTTTTTATAATCTTTTGCCAAAGTCAAATCTGGTTTTCCTGTTCTTAAAGATTACCTCAAAGTTTCACCTTGTTGTAAACCCTCTACAGTCATCCCTCGCCAGATCGCGATTCAAATTTCGTGGCTTCACTCTTATCACGGTTTTTCAAGAATACATTCATGAATAAATCATGCTGTTTCGTGGTTGAATACGGCCTGTTAGTAAAAAAAAAAGGTATGCATATTTAAGCAAATTGTATGCATTTTAAATTAAGCGTTTTCCAGCATGAAAATGAAAAGAATGCCTGAACGAAAATGCAAATATAAGGCATTAAGAAGACGCATTGAAATCGTGATGTGCCGTATTCTATACTGGTCACTAGGCGTCAGTAGGTGAAACATGCAAGCGGCAGACTTGACTGCCAGAACAAGAGGCTTTTATAGCAGGTTTGAATTATCTCACAATATCTCGCACAATATTCATTCATTCATTTTCTATGCCGCTTGTCCTCATTAGGGTCGCGGGGGTATGTTGGAGCTTATCCCAGCTAACACTTACACCCTGGACTGGTCGCCAGCCAATTGCAGACAGGCACAATAATAATAACATAATAATTATACTAATAACAGTGGCTGCTGTTGCGGCCGTAATCCATCTAAAACTCAACTTTACACCCCAGACGTTCACATGCCAGGAACACATTTATTGCAACACACAAGCATGAGTATTATTTATGTGTTAAATGGCTTGTTTTCTCTGATTACATTTACTACATTGGGTGATAGAAATGTAAAGGTATGGGTGTTATTTGATGTCAAGAGGGCTCTCATACTGTTAAAAAACCTATTTAGTAGATAGTAAACCGGTTGTCTATGTTCTAACTACCAAAATATTTCAATCAGTCCTACTTTGTGGAAATTCACGGTCGGGTCTGGAACCAATTAACCACGATAAACGAGGGATTACTGTATAGCAGACAAACTGCTGGCTGCGGTCAGGCCCATTTGGCTTTTTAATCTGACTTGCCGGATGTTTTCAAATCTTTTTTTTAAACCTTTAACATCCAAGATCTAACTGGCAATAGGGTTTGCAATGTATTACCATAAATCATGAACCACGAAAATTATTCCAATGATTTCTGAAGTGAGAAACTCTTGTCATATATAAGGGCAGTGGCGACACTGGGGGACGATTTTGACAATTTGGCTCTGTAGTGTAGAACATTAGTTCAGCCTAACCGCCGTTTCCGCTTGGACGCATTTCACTGCAGCACACAACTTTCCGTGTGGAGGAGCTGTCAATAAAACCGCCTCTTCCATGAACTGCAAGCGGTAGGTAAGTTTTCCATGATTACTTTGGTCGGTCCCGGTCAAGTTTTCTCACTATGTTGACTTTGACTTCAATTTTGAAGCGTGATTCAGAACATAAATCTGTTACTACTGGAAGCTCTTGGTAGCAGCATGAGTGGGCATGTGAAGTCTAGAGTTAAAACAGGAGTGCTGATCGGCATCCACCTCCGTATTATGCCCTGCGTGGGTTTGGCCACCATGATGGGGCGCAGAATCCAGAAACTATGGATTGAAAACACGTCCTCGTCACAATGCTCAGCTATTCATTGCTCAAATAGATGGTCCAAAAGCAGTGGCGGAGCTACGGCCAGTGGTGGCCACCCCTGGTCACTCTCTGGCCACCTAGACAATTCAGGTATCAACTTATTGCCACCCGTATGTGAGTAATGTCTCACCTTGGCCCAATGAAACATTTCCAGCTCTGCCACAGTATGTGTTATTACAGTAATCATAGGGACTACGTCACAGCAGCTCCAGGAAGACGAGTCTTTGATCGAAAGCAGAGTTGTTGTTGAGGACGTCGTCTGGGAAGCAAACAGAGAGGAACGTTCACATACTCTTGACAATCCATGTTTTATAGTTCATATTTTATTTTGTAAATCCCACATCCTTTACTCTATCCAGTACATTCTGTGTGTCTTACTGAGTAAAAACCTGTCAAATTCAATTCTGGTTTTTGGTCTTTTCAATAACATTTTGAGCGTGCAGTAATGCAGAGCAACCTCCACATATTTAAAACACTTCCGAAAAAAATGGACCCAAGCACATACAGTACAGCAAATTGTGTAACATTTTTACAGCTAAAAGACCCAAGACCCACAGACAAGCACCAAGTGAAGGCCTGGTAAAGCATCTCCTGGGAGCAAACTCAGAATTTGGTGATGTCTATAGCTCCAAATTTTGCATTTACAATTATGTCACTTTGCCCAAATACATTTGAGCCCTTGAAAATGGAGGTCAGCTGCAATAAAATGGTTACACTGTAATTTTAAAATGATAAACCTCTTCAATTGATTGATGAAAGCTTATATTTAGTCCTAGGATAATAAACTCTGTTATCACCTAAATACATATACCTCTAGGCTTAACTGCATACTGCACATTGATTACTTCAACACTGTAACTTTTTAGAGATGTAGTACTGAGCAGGTAGAAATAGAAGGCAGCACACCCAAAGAAATCCAAAGTAGAACTCTAAAGGGACTGAGACCGCGGTATAAACACTATTACAATATATTTTTTACAATAGCCATGATATTATTTTATGACACTCTCTGTACGGTTTTCACTGTACCATTGTTGCAGTAAAACCAACAGTAATATGCAATATGTCTCTTAAATCTTTCAGATACGGATTTGAGCTCCTCTTTTGTGATTTCTTTGATGGGAGACCATTCTTGAAAACCAAAAGGAATCTGTCTTAAGTAATACCTTAGCTCCTCAGCAGATGGAGCAGATATTAGATATTGTGCTATAAATATTTTAAATGTATCATCAGGGCCTCTGTGCTGGGTACTGTTGGGTCTCTTTGCTGTCATCACTGTCAAACGTGAGCTGCTGGTTGTAATAACTGTTGAGAGTTGACGAGATAAACAAATAATGCAATGCGATTCCTCTCGGCAGGAGGACTATTCAACATCATCCCATGTACTGTATAAATACCAGTAGTGAGTGGTGCATTTCATACCTGGACCTTCAGTGGTGACTTAAGTGACCCAATCCACATCTCAGTACCACCACTATCACATCACAATTATACCAAACATCAATAACATACAAAAACGCAATATGACAACCTGTGGCATCACAGACTTGGGGATGACTACCATTATTACTCATGTAAGAAATCCAATGAACCCTTTATCTTCGAATATCGTCTTTGAACAACTCCACACCTCTGTGTTACAACATCATCTGGAGCAGTTCAGAATCAATATTTATCTAATAACATGACAATACATCAGACTTACCACTCGGTCGTAAGCACTAGTCTGGAAAACTTCCAGTGGAAGTTGTCACAAGCCATTTCCCGGGCTGAAATATGTAATATACAGGGTGGTCCCCTGTATATATATATATATATATATATATATATATATGATTTGTTTATATGATGGTGCATTCGAGCACACTGCGTAACTCTGAGTGTTATAGGCATATTTATGGGCATAAAAATTACTTGAGTTTTATGGAACATAACTCCACCAAAATTGAGGGGATCTATTATCCAACATAGTAACTTTGTAACTTTGCATGGAATTAGTTAATGTCAACCATGTTAATGCTAAATGAAACAAGACTGAATGTTCATGTAGTTAGTCATTCTCAAAGCAAGTCCATTTTCGGCGTTTCATTTCCTGGAAATAAGTAAAAGCCAACGTCAAGGCAACTTGAGCTGAGTGTGTTTGTTGATGTTGAATGTTGTGTTTTGCCTAGAGTTGTTTGGCTTTTGCTGCTTGTCTGATGTGGTCATTAGCTTGGACGCTCCTTTTTACTGGTGCCTGAAAATTACGTGCGGACTTTACTGGGTGGGTGGGGTCCTTTGCAATGTGTGTGTGTGTGTGTGTGTTTTTTTTTAACTTGCTCTCCCTTATTAATATACCATCAGTATTAGAATAATGAGATAGATTTAATATATATTGCAGTAAAGATTTAATAGCGCTTTAAACAGTTAACACTGCATCATTGTGTTTTCCAGGTAAAACCTTTATAGGGAGACACCTTCCTGATACCTTCCAAAACAAAACAAACCAAAGCTTAATTTTTTTACATTGGGGCACGCATAAAGCTAATGAAAACACTATGCTCTGCAACTTGTCTCTGAACCATGGCTAATTAAATTAATTCAATCAGTATTACAAATAAGATTTTATCAGATAACGTCACAATAACACCGCCTTTGCAAGTAAATAGAACAAGAAGTGTTACAAAATATGCCATCAGAATGCCAATGAAAGAAAATAAAAAAAGAACACCGAGCACCTTTGCCATGAACATCAGCAGGCCTTCACACAAAGTTGGCATCCAGTGAGTCATATTAGTTTGATAAAGGTTAAAAAATTCACCAAAACATATGTGATGCTTTAAGGCTGACTGGAGGCCGTTTCCATGTGACTATAAAACAACAATATTGGGGCAATGAATGTTTGAGGCTGTGCAATGGCTACCAGTACCATCTCCCCCACTGCTTTACACAGTCAGGATATCTCTAACGAGCACAGCTTTAACATCTATTAGTTGGTAGGACCATCATTAACAAGTTCAACATGCAAACAAAACAATTATGCACACACACACTTTTTCCAAGGTCAAATCCAAGCACTTTTCAAGTACTGAGGTTAACTTTCCAGCACATTACCACCACATTATACAACTATATCAGAGTTAAAATGATAGTGATTGAACAGGATTAACACTTTATTATTAGTTTACCAAAAATAAAGGAGCTGATAATATTTAATGAGCGAGCATAAGTTTAGTATACTAGAGGGTGGCGTGGCTCAGGTGGTAGAGTGGTTGCTGGTTCGGTCCTCTGTCCTAGTATCTTTGGGCAAGATAGTGAACCCCCTTAATGTTGTGTCAAAACGCTTTGAGTACCTTGAAGGTAGGAAAGCGCTACACAACATATATTGACAATAGTGCACAAAAACAGAGTAACAATAGGAATAGCACAGCAAATACGTTTAGAATTACAAATTAACTTTTGTCTGTTGCTTCTTTGTGTCTTTGTTTTTGTGACTGTTTTTAGATGGGAAAGGGGCCCACAGCACCAACCTGCTTCTCATTGAGAAGAGCTGTACAACACTTGAGATTTCACACTTTGTTCGGTGGTCCTTGAACGTGCCACGGTTATGTGCTATGGAGCCCAAAGTGAAACCTATACAGAACTTACTAACTTACTTGCTGCCACAGCTGAATAAATTCACCAAATAGAAGTGTTCTTTAAAGTAAACACATACTGTACATCTACTGTATACCAGGGGTCGGCAATCTTTACCATCAAAAGAGCCATTTTACCTCTTCTTCTAGTAAAGAAAAATAGCCTGGAGCCACAAAACATTACACAGCTTATAAACTTTTTCTTTGGAATAGAATAGAATAGAATAGAATAGAACTTTATTGTCAAGGTCACAGAGTACAATGAAAATCTGTCTGCCACTCTCTCCATTGCAGCATAAATCACTAAACATAATCTAAATAGAAATCGAAATAAAAAGTACAGTCTAAAATCTAAAATACACATCTTAAATATTTCAAATAAATTATGACATTTCAATGATAAAAAGTGTGGAGGCATAAAAGTATCCAAGAAAGAGTAAAGTTGCACATTGTTGTTTGAAAATGGCACTTGTAATATTCCCTCGGGGGCCCTTTGTTGGGCCCTCCCCACCTGGTGTGTGATGTGGGTGGACCATGTACAATCCGCAGAGATGAGGACCCCCAGGAACCTGAAGCTCTCCACCCACTCTTCCTCCTCTATGTCGATGTAGAAGGTGGGGTGCTATGTTCGCCTTGTTTTCCTGAAGTCCACAACCATCTCCTTGGTCTTCTCGGTGATGAGGTTCAGGTTGTTGTTGTCACACCATCCCCACAGATGCTGGACCTCCTCTCTGTAGGTTGATTCCTTGTTGCCGCTGATCAGGCTGATGATGGTGGTCCGCGAACTTGACGATGGTGTTGGTGGGGTGAGAACAGCCATGGTTGAAGAGAGGGTAGTGGAGGTGGCTGAGGACACACCCCTGTGGAGTACCAATGTTCAGGATGAGGGTTGAGGAGATGTGGTCCTTAATCCTGACGTTCTGGGGTCTGTTGTTGAGGAAGTCCAGGATCCAGGAGCACAGTGAACCGCGAAGCCCAAGGTTTCTCAACTACGCCAACAATCCGTGGTGAAGAACAGTGTTAAATGCAGAGCTAAAGTCAACAAACAACATTCTCACACAGTTGAGGGCTGTGTGCGGTGATGGTGATGGTGGGGTCTTCTGTTTGCTCTGTATGGAAACTGGTGTGGATCGAGGTCAGCAGGGATGGCCGCCTTAATATGGGATGCTATGAGTCTTTTAAAGCACTTGTAATGATGGGGTCAGAGCAAAAGGGCGGTAGTCGTTCTGACAGGTCACAGTGTTCTTGGAAGATGGTGGTACCTTTCCTATAACACCATCCGGACCAGGTGCTTTCTCATGTTGACTCTACTCAGGGTTATTCTGACTTGGTGCTCTTCTGAGATTTTTCTTTTTAGTGGCATATTCATTGTTGTGGATAGTTTACCGCGAGGGTAGCACACTCAACAAGACGTTGTTTTCGTGTCTCACTGCACACACTGGCCCAGCTCCTTCTTCCCTTGCTCATCCAATCAGCAGTCAATGTAGTCTAGATGCATTCACGGACTTGCACCAAAGCAGATATTTGAAACTCTTTTCGAAAATTTCCTCTACTTCGTTGCTAAAAAAAAAAAAAATCACCAAGCTTGACGAAGGGAGACGGAACGAGGAGGTTGACCCCTGATCTTTACCTTTGTCACTCTAAATCAGAAAAATCCCAGTCGACATCGCACCCTTTTGAGAGCCTCTCTTCAGTCGTCCGTCGTTTATCAACGGTTGACTGGTTCCAGACCCGACAGTGATAAGTGAATTTCCGCAAAGTAGGATTCAATATTAATAAATGGAACATTTTCATAGTTAGAGCATAGAAAACCTGTTTAGGACTTTCTAAATACTTTTTAAACAATATTAAAGCCCTGTGGACATGAAATAACACCCCTATAGTCATCTTTACACTCCTATTATTCTTTGTTTCCACCACATTGCTAATGCAGGTTACGGGATCACTGCAGGGACACAAAAGACAGACATGGCTTCAATCATAGCATAGGGAGCTAACGAGTTATCCTCCAATTTATTTATTCTAAACTTAAGAAAGGGTTTCAAACGGAGTGGGGAAGAAGTACAAAGTAAAAAGCCCAAAACAATGTTTTGTGTCGTTACTACTATATACAACCTGTCTTGCAATTTTTTGGCAATAGTCAACCATGAAACACTGATCATTTATTAATGAATACATATTTGAAAAACTGCGATAGAGTAAGCAAGCAATGTTCGAACCGCAATGTAGCCAGGGATGACTGTATTTTAGTCACCAAAAGTCTGTCCACAGATTTGTCGCATCCAGAGCGGTTTGTTTACTCGCTAAATATAGTGACAAAGTCGCTAAGTTGTCAACAGCGATCCCTCTTGCTACATGTTTTTATTCTCCTGCAGCCCAAGTGCTTATTTGGTGTGTTAACAAGCAGTGTTACACCATTTTAATGTGTTTCTGAGCGAGGGCAAACAGGCAGTGCCAAATTTATTTGTTGCAGACCACAAATGATGTATAGGAAACACTGCAGTACGACCAAAAAGACTGAAGGCTTGCCGAAGGGCACCAGACAGCAGGAAGACAAAGTTTGTGACACAGCAACAGAGTGTAACATCATAGGCAGATGTTTGTTGTTATCTAATCCTGTTGTGCGCCACCAAGAGGCCAAGGGGAGCTTTTAATGCTATGTCATATTGGTCATAGTGTAATGGGATTAGCTTGTCAGTGTGTACGTGTGTGACTGTGGGTGGAGTATTTTAAATGTGGGTGGCAGGTCTCAGTCTAAGCACTGACAGGATTTGTTATTGTTGTCATGGAACTTTGTTACCGATAGGCCAAAGTGCCACATTACTGACATGACAATATGGCAGAAAACCAGCACATGAGGTCAGTTCTTCCCGAGAAGAAAGACTGACGTGTCCAAGACATTTTTCTTTGTCAGGGGTGTCACTGGAAAATAACAATTCAACTATTTTTTCAAAGGCAGTCAAGTCCTAGTCATGAATATGAGTAATGCCGCAGTTGCAGAAGGCTGTCTAAATAAGTTTTGGGAGTTGAGTAACACAGTGATGTAGTCATGATAGAATTGTAGTCTCTTCCTTAGCCAACTGGCTATGCATGCCACGTTTAATTCATTACAGTGCCGTGTTTAAAAAAAAACTGACTTTTCTATCTGTCGGAGGGAGTTTGGAGTACTCGTTAGATTCTCAACATTTGAAATGTCCTTCCATGCTTGTTCTCAACTTCTCTTCTTCAAATGAATTCACAGAGGGTGAGGTCACACCATGCCAAGAATGCAAATGCAAGCAGGCTGTGCCTTGTAGTGACCAAATGCAGACACGTTAGCAACACGCTTCAGAGCGTAAAAAATGTCCGAACATACACTTTGTCAACACTGCACGCAGTCCTGAGACAAATGGATGAAGCTGGAGCACATTTCCAGATGACATATTACATTTCTCTCTTCATACGGTTGTCCTGTCAATAAAGATAATGATAATAAATGCATGCATGTTCTTAACCAGAGCAACCATATGCCCTGTTGAAAATTACTGCACAGATGAAAAAGAATGGCTGGCTAATATTTACTTGTCGCCATAGCAACAGTGAGCTATAAAAGCCTCAAGAAGTAGGTCAGTGGCAAAATACACAAGTGTGCAATAATGCAGTTTTGACACCCACATTAATGAAAAGGTTACTTGCTTTTTGACGCACATGCCTTGGCTTGTTAGCTTCCTGACCATGCATTCTGTTAAGCTATCTTTTATAAGGGTATGTCTAATTGTTTGGTAGAGACCAAAATAGGGCAGAAGTGTCACTGAGCACGGATCATAGCAATATGCATAGGAACAGGAAAGTGCTTAAGGAAGCCCGGCCCTCAGAACTATTGGCCTCCTCCGTGGGGCAATAAAAAAAACAAGCACAGTGTGCAATATATTCCTTGACATCATTCTTTTTAGCCAGCTTGACAATGTTTCCCGCACACATGTGGGAAAAACTCGCTAAATACACGAGTGGCTTCAGGAGCGGTGCTGGGCTTTACAGCCTTGTAGGTGGATTTACAGTATATGGCTGTCTGCAGAATACTAGCTCTCCACTGACTGTTGTGATCTCACCTCTGCAAACCACCTCCACTGCTAAACATTTGCCCGCAGGAGATGCAGTCTGAAGGGAAAATACTTTCATGTGCTCTAAACATGTCGGCTGGAGTGGAGCTGGTGTCTGAGTACATGCGCCTGCTTAGTTTTAATGTGGGCCAGACTGTGACTTCATTGCCACAATGCTGACCACAGTAGTTCCATCCATCCTGCTTCCCAATCTGCCAGCCAAGCCCTGCTTCCTACCATTAGTCCCAGGGGCTGCCGACTTGGGAAAAAGAGATGGGTATCTGAGCCCAACATTTTGTAGCTGCAGATGGAAAGTGGTAAAAGAGCAACACATGATGAAGAGAGGAGCCCACACAGCGTCTTGGTCACGTTCCATAATTAGACTCATAGCTACTGTGCTGGGTTCACATTGACCGATGTCCAAGTCTTACATACAAATTAAACATTTAAATGCCTTCCTGCCAAGGTTTGGATTAGCATTTAATAGCTGATTATGGTTCATGTTGATGCAATTCAAGGAGGCCTTAAAAAGCTGTTTTTTTGCTCCCATGCTGCCCCTACAGTTGGGAAGAATAATTTCTTTTGAAGTAGGCGGTAGTAATAATAATGGAATGCATTTAAGTAGCACTACTGTAGCCACTCAAAGGCACCATTATTTATACACTGGTAATCTACATCTGTGCACAGCTACCATAGGGCAAACATGTGGAACACAAAAACATGGCTGCCAATTCACGCCAACAGTCTTTCCAACCACCGCCAAACATTCACTAACAGTTATACACTAGTGTGGGCGACACTGGGGGAGAGGTGGGTAAGATACACATTAAACACATGGGCGGACTCAGAGTAGGAAGTCTAACAGACAACAGAAGGCCAGCAGTAAAGACCAGGAAAAACTTTTCATAGGCGCTACAGTTGGTGGAATTTAGTGCAGTCCAAGCAGCCTTGTGTAAGCATTGCTCAATTACTGCACTGACTTTACAGGTAATTTTTGAAAAAATATATTGGATTTATGTAATGTTGGTTTTGATAATTAACTAATATAATGCGTTACTTTTGAGGTCCTGGAACTCATTTAAATAAAAACTTGTCAAAGTTAGTGGTGAACAGATGTCTGCACCAACACACAGTTATGCAACTTTCATCATTATTTCAATAAAAAAAAATAAACAAGATGTCTATAGCTATAACAAAAATTATTCGTACACTTGTAGCAGCTAGTTATGTAGAAAAACCGTCAACCGTCAACCGTCCTGAACTCCACTATAAAAATATGTGTTTTCTACAGTTTTGTTTGTAAAACAATTATTTCATGGTTAACTGGAAAATGTGCCCATTCCTGAAACCTTTTAATATGTTGCCTTGACTTTGGCTGCATTGCCTTTTGCATAGTAATTTTCATTTCTTGTATATCTGTAATGTTCGACAGCAAATGCTAACTGGACATAATACATGAACTGTGTGTACAGTTGTCCCTTTTTTGTCGCGGTTAATTGGTTCCAGATCTGACTGCGATAAGTGAATTTCGGCAAAGTCGGATTCAACATTAACAAATGTAATATTTTTGTAGTTAGAGCATAGAAACCCTGTTTATTACTTTTGGAATAAATTTTTTTTAAAAACATTATTAGATCCCTGTAGACATGAAATAACACCCCTATAGTCACCTTTACTCTCCGATTATTCTTTGTTTACACCACATTGCACAGACTATGGAACCACTGCAGGAACACAAGAGATGGCCGCCGCTAGCATAGCCACCGAACTAACTGGTTAGCCTCTCCAATGCATTTATGCTAATCTTAAGAAAGTGTTTCAAATGGAGTGGGGAAGAAGGATCAAGTAAGAGGTCAAAACCTTACCACTTCCACATGGAAAGGGAGGAGAACCTTTTTTCACTATATGATGTCGGACATGCCATAGTTGACTTCATGCAGTGTTAAGGTAATGTAAAGTAAGGTATATGTCTCGTCAAGGTAACATTATTGATGCTTAGTGACCAGAATACTGCATATAACTTGTCTTTAAATATTTTTTGACCAATAATAGGCCATAGTCAACCACCAAACAGCAATCATTTACTAATTAATTATTTTTAGAAAAAATGCAGTAGAGTGAAGGGGTGATGTTCGAACCGCAGTGTAGCGCAAGATGACTGCATAATGAACGCTACGTAGCTACTCTCGACTGACCCCTGATATACATGTACAATGTACATACATACTCATATGTATAAATATACGAAATATATATATTCTCTATGTTGATGGTAGGGTTAGAGGTAGATTTGGGTCATCTTTAAACTAGTTCACAGGCTGAAAAAGTGTGTGCAATTCTGGTTTAGCCACTGAGAATAATCATATGCTTAATTGGGCTTTCTGAGCTGAATGTTTGCAACTGGAAAGGCCTTTTGAGCAACACTACTGCTTTGTGGGTGTGCATAAAAACATCAACAGCTTGAAACAATCCAGCACGTGAACTCTCGAGCTGATGACTCCAAATGGCCCAAAGAAAGTACAGTAGCAGTAGTAAGTTTGATAAAAATGCCAGGATTACTGTATCAGCAGCTCTGAAACTTGGCACTTCAAAATCAAGCAGAACATTTGGCAGAGCAAGCAAGTTTGCTGCCCCCTCAGGATATTTTGTGTCTGCTCTATCATGAGGCCAAAGCCTCCAATTGCCAGCCCTGCAGTTGTACAACATATCCCTTGGCTGAGATTTACTGCCTTGGTGGACAGGTAATTGTCAATCTTGCTGTAGTGATTACTCTCAGACACAGCTCAAGCTGTGTGAGGGTTGTAATAAACAACTACTTTCTCACGCCAAAACTAGAGGCAGTAGCAGTGAAAAGCTCAGCTTAGGCTATCTGCAAAAATAATGCCATGGCATTCAGCCATATTCTACAGCATAGGTTAAAATTAAAGATGTAGCAAGTGAACGATAATTCGATGCAACTGGATATCCGGTTTGAGCAGGGAAGGATTTCAATTCGCCAGAAGAAGCCTCCTGTATCGATAATAATCAGCCATACATCTTTAGATGAATCGGTTGTGGAGACATGCTCGGGTATCGCGAGAGAAGCAATCGGTTGACCGTGTCTTATAAACAACACGAGAGGATTGTCGTGAACGCTCCATAACTTGCCATGGCTGAAGACGGGATTGCTGAAGCGCCGGCTAGCTTGCTAGGGCCACACGCCTCGGCTAGCTATCATCGCGCCAACGCTGGCACTTCATCAGTAGGGTAATTAGGAACGACAACACATCATCAGTAGGATAAAACTAACCTGTCTCACTACGGTCCCGCCAAAGTTTGGAATGTCACAGGATTATGAATTTTTGTGTTCATAGCACCATGCTGTGTCTAGACTATGCTCAGTCTGAAATGTTGTACTATTATCATTGTTATGTCATTTTGAGTATGGGATTGTTTACTTTTCCAAGCTAAAACAACATTTTCACTGCACTCATGTGACAAATACTTCTATTTACTTATCTGTGCTTGGAAGAGATGTGTCATTATTTAAGGGGCTTTGCACTATTTATTGTGTATTATTGATTGGACTGAAGGTTAAGACTTGTGTTTTTCCATTATATTTTATACAGAGAGATAGATTGATGTTTATTGTCATTGCATACAATATACAATGAAACTTAGTTTGGTGGGTGGTATCGTTACCTACAGTATGTATCTAGATTCTAATCGAATCGTCCATCACAAAGAGATTTACATCCCTAGTAGCAGGTAATGTTGTCTCTGCAAATATTTGGCCAAATGACCATGTGTGATTGGGTTCTGTGTAAGACGTGACAAGACGAGACAAGCCAACCACTCCTGCTCATGAGATGCAAAATTGCTGTTGATACATTGAACCTTTACACTTCCCACTGGTTTCACGTAAAAAGACCAAATACATGAAGTTATCAGAGGTCCAAAATGGAGAAACTGATTGAAATACTTGAAACTTGAAAACAGAGACCCAAAGCAAACATGCCTTCCCTGTTTTCAACCAGATGCCCCACGCACCCACGTCTGTAATCACACAGTAGTAAAATGACTTTTTAAACTTTTTAAGTGTTTTTGACAGCTGTTCTCCATTCTGTTTGCGAGTCCTTGTCAACTTAATACAGAAATATCTTAAATATATCAGCAACCAGCAAGTCACTACTGGCTGAACACAACACTCTCATACCAATTCATCCAGGGCTCTATGGTGGCCCAGCATCAGAGCAGGGATGGAAATATCATAGTCATAAATAACTTAACGACACAGAGGCAGGGGGGAAGCCAAGAACATCATCGGGCTGTCGTGATCCTCGCACACAGCAGCAATGGAATAACTTTGTTCAGGAAACCTTGTTACAACCTGATGACTGATGGGAGTCCAACGAAGCACAAACCTTCACCGTCATTCCAAATCATTTGCAGCACACACCAAGCACACGTCAAGTAATTATTCAGGTGCTGGCTCCTCATTGTACACTTTACCAGGACATTTGGACAATTCAATGGTGACAGTTTGGTGAAGGCCCTTCTCTTTTCCAGAAGGACTGCGCCCCACTGCACAAAGCTAGGTCCATAACGGCCGTGGTTGGATGTTTCATGTGGAAGAACTTGAATAATAACATGACCTCACCCCCCCCATCAAATGGATAAATGCGCTTATGGATAAATGCCCAACAACCCCACAGAAACACTCAGAAACCTAATGGAAAGGCTGTGGATTCATATTTTTCCCCATAAGCCAGGGTTCAAGTTACATGAAAGCCAATAGGAGCCAAGCCTTCTTGAAGAGCGTCTGGGCTTTCATAAAGACAATCCATGCATCCATCTGTGTTTTATACATGGTCAACATTCATTAGTTTTTAAAATCTGAAATTACACATTTTATTCGTAAAAAGTATTATTCATGTTACATTTTAAACATTTTAAACCTTGCAATCCTACCAACACTTAAAGTTCCCAGCACTCGTTACCTCCGTTGATGAGATGTGAGACACTGTTTTTTATCAGAATTCAACCACTGTCCAGAGGAAGCTGTCGTAATTTTACAATTAATCAAACTTACTTAAGAGTTGTCAGAGCAAAACACCATCGCTGCATAGGATTAGCTTCGACTGCGCAAATGCAATACTTTCAGTTTCAGCACTCACAGTCGTTAGTGGTTTATAGTTCGGAAATTACGGTACACAGAAAGACACACTATATACCTTGCAATCCTACCTACACCCACTGTTCCCAGCGTCACTTGCTAGCTACCTCCAATGAGTGAGATATGAGATGCTTTTTTCATCTGAATTCAACAGCTGCCGCGGTCCAAGCAGAAGCTGTAATACACTTGATCAAACTTAAGGTTTGACATATCCAAACACGATCACCGCATAAGACTTCAACACGTGACATTAGCATCCACTTAACTGTCCCAATTCACTAATTTCAAAATCTAACAGGGACTACATGTAAATAGATTTTCAGACGTGTGCTTTTAGTTTGACTTAAATTTTCAGCTCATTTGGAGCTGCAAACACATACAAATATATATAATCCTGTCCTGTCATTTATCTTTTTGTTGATAAAATACAGTAAAAATGGGCATATTTAAGACAGACACAAATGGCTTGATCATAATTCATTCATTTGAAAACTGTGACAAATCTGATTAAAAATTGGAGTCATTTGACAGCCCTACTTTAAATGAACGATCCAGAAGAAAATCAGGTTTTTAGGCATTAAAGGCATAAAGTTGAAAAACATACTGACTGTATATAATAAAAACAATTAAAATAGAGGGTCCTTTTGAATGAATCTTTCATCTTCTTCGCCAAGTTTTTGCTTTTAATCACTAGCCTATGAGGCTGGATATGTGTAGATGAGGTCACTGGAAACAGTGCTTGGGCACAATTAACACATAAAGCCCATTCTGACTAAAGGATACATTCAGCAAGTCTGATGAAGAGTAACAACACGGGTGTCAGAAACGCCATTGAAGGCTGATGAAAAACAGACCACTTTGCAAAACAGTAAGGTGACAGCTTTTACTTTTTATACGCTATCTTGCATCTTGCGTGTGCATGGTTTGCGATGAGTTTGCGATGAGTTTCGCCAATCGCAGTCGTTTGCCCATTATGATGGTGATACTATCACAGGGCTCTCCTATCTTGTCAGGTGATTTTGAGTACCTCACCAAAGGGTCAAAGAATATTTGCTTCAACTCTTAGTAGTTGGAGCTGGAGCCTATCCCAGCTGCCTTCGGGCGAGAGGCGGGGTACACCCTGGACTGGTCGCCAGCCAATCGCAAGGCATCATTCACACTCACATTCATACCTATGGACAATTTGGAGTCTCCAATTAAACTAACATGCATGTTTGTGGAATTGAGTTCATAAAAAAAAAATTGCCCTGTTCAAAACCTAAGATGAGCATGAAAAAACAGCCCAAGAAGTGACAACTTTAAACTTTGTTCAGCATCTAAAGTTGTATAAAGAACGCTAAGTTGCACTGATACCTGTAGTGAGGTAATGCTTTGGGTAACCTTATCTTAGCATCCATTTTATCCACCAGTGCATGTTCCCTTGTAAAATAGCTTGGCGAGGCACTGAACTGTGACACTGAAATGAACTTATCTCAAGTCAGTTGCAAACTAAATAATGTGATGTGAGTGTGTTGAAGGTGTCCTTCTGAACAAACTAACTTATGATGTATATAAGAAACAAATGTAAACCTAATGTAAAAAAAAAATAGCATAGCAACTTGGCTGTTTTGTATTCTTGAATACAACACACCACAAAGTGGTGCACAGTCACAGAGCAAAAAGATTGACACTTTCATGTAAGCAGACACAGTTAAAACAAAACAGGTGAGCTAAATATACTGTACACAAAAAGTAATCCAAATTGTTTTAAAAACAATAACAGCGATAGATGTATTATTATTGTTGTTTTTATTATCCAAAGTGAGCTACGATGTAGAAAGATTTGAAATTTTTGCTCTTTTTAGTGTAGATTTTGTGTCTTTTAATTTTATTTTTATACGTAACTCGTGGCTTACACAGAATTTTGCAAGTATTATGCCCATCACTGTATGTAATATGTTATGTTAAGATAATAATAAACTTTATTTTATAAACAGTGCTTGAGTCCTGTTGAGCATGGATGGCTTGTGGGGCCCCTGAAGCAGCTGTCAGGTATTAGCAGGCCAAGCGGCCCGCACTTTCAGCAGTGGTTGAGGCATAAACTGGGAAAAGTTCGATGAGGCCATGGAGCACGGTTTTCGGTCGACCTCAAAGGGGTTCTGGCAAACCATTCAATGCCGCAGAAAGGAGAAGCAGTGCCCGGTCCACACTGTTTACAGTGGGGACAAAGGCCTGCTGACCTCGACTTAGGATATAGTTGGGTGGTGGAAGGAACTCTTAGAGGCCCTTCTGAATCCCACTGACATACCTTCCATAGAGGAAGCAGAGTCTGAGGACATGAACGTGGACAGGTCCATCACCGTGGCAGAGGTATCCAAGGTAGTCAAAAAACTCAGTGGCAGAGCTCCGGGGTTGGACGAGTTCTTGACTTAAACTTTTACTTCTTTAGTTGAGACTTGATTCGAGACTTGGGATTAAAGACTAGAGACTTACATGAGACTTGAAGAACACTGACGTTCTCCCACATCTGCTATCTTGTCATATGTGGCGGGTGCTGTAGTGCTCAAGTAATGTTTTTTTCAATGGATGTTCTTATTTGTGTGCACTAGTGCATCTACACACGCAAATACACTGTACGTGACTAACATTTATTTACAGCTTCTGATAAAAGGTCATTATTGTGTCAGTGACAGGAAGGCACAGCATAATTGCACACTGAGATCACACTCACACAATGTAATTGCAAACTCACAAGGTTAGATCATGACAAAAGAATGGACCCTCATGGAAAAACTAAAAAGGAGTCAAAGAAAGACACGTTCTACCACTCCTAAGACTTAAAAGAAACATCTCTTAGTTCAGACAACTTGAACAAAAGACAACAGCGTGAGCGGTATTGTTCTGGTTAGCATCATCATTGTGTAATCACCAGTCAGGCATTCATGGTGTCTGCTTCAGTGTATTCGTGTCTAGGATGCACAGAATCAGTCTTTTTTTTTCCTGGAACTGTGAGCCCTGGTGGAAACCTCCAGCAGTGCAACCTTTAAGAATGGGGTGGTGCTGAGAGCCATCCATCACAGCTAGTACTGCCCTGGGACATGCTGTGGGGTACGGCAGCAGTGCACTCTCACGGGCTTTCCTCTCAGCACTCACAATACGGCGCTTCTTGAAATCCAATCCACGCTTAAATTTAGCTTGCCCTCTCCAGACTGGGCCAACAAATGGTCATGACTTGGCTGAGACAGAACAATGCATGGCTGTGCTTGCCATGATAAGAAGAACAGCTCTAAAGACACAGAACTCAAAATAACTCTTTAAAGACAGCATCTCGTCAACATACGGAAAATGAAGATGCTTGCAAAAGCAAAAAGGCTGAAGTTCTACAAGCCACCAGCCTATGCAACTTTATCATAGCTTTCATAGAGCTGGAATATAAATTCATATTTTACTTTTTTTTTTAACAATAAAATATTTTACAATAAAACAGTATATTTTTCTATGAACTTTCCAATAGAGTATTAGGAAAGTATGTTGATCCTTAATTTAAAATAATTACTGTAAATACAGTGCTTAACTAATGGAAAAACAATTTCTGACAATGAATACTTTCATAACTGGCTTGGAACAACGTAAATCAGTGAGTGAATCCAGATATCAACAAAGTTATGATTTTCAATGAAATGGAAAGTATTAAATATCTTAAATTGACTTAAAACAAAAAGGTGAAATACTCTGACCTATTTACTTTTCTCTCTGGGACATTCCTCAAAAATGATCTCACAAGGGACAGCAGGGTTGGAAAGCAATAAAATCTCTCTCACTTATGGCTTTTCCATCAGCGCTCTGGCTGCATTGTTAAGGGGTAAGACCTGTTATTTGCGCCCCCCTCTAGGATAGGGTGGGAGTGTTGAGCTGGTAACAAACTTTCAACACATAGGTATAAAGTCTTCCAACATTACAATCCCTACAGCACAAGCAATAAAAGCTTTTTCTCTGTCTAGTCAAGTGAAAACGGAATAAAAAGAGTCTCACTGAATCAAAACTAGCAAGATGGTGAATTTTCAGTTGTGTCATTTAGTGGCTAAAAGCATGTCTCATTCACTCCGAAAATGTTGATGTTGAAATGAAGACAAAGCAGTTAGCACAATTAGCCTTAAAGCTTGCAACACTTAAACTGAACTGAAGTGGAGTGGTGACATAACAACCAAAACTCCGACCCAGACTTTCCATCATCTGGGCACAATGAGTGGACAAACGGATGAGTGTAATAATGTCTGTCTGCAGCTCATGGTCTTTTAATGGGAAATGCACTGTCTGGCCAGTGGAAATAGCTGCTGAAATACTGGTGTGTTGTGTCAAGACTAAATATTGGCTCAAGTACATGGAAGCTATGACCTTCAGCTATTAAGTAACTACCACAATTCTCTTTCAATTTAATATCTGAAATGTGGCTGTTGTATTTTAATTTACCATCATTAGACAGGGTTTTTTTTTCATAGAAAAAGTAAAATGGTTTTTAAGGGACTGTCCACACGGAAACGACAAAGTATTTTATCATTTGAGCCTTTCATCCACACAGAAACGGTGTTTTGGGTGCCCTGAAACAGTATTTTTTGAAAAGGTCTTCCAGAGTGGGAAAATCTGAAAGCGTCGGCTTGTCGTTGCCAGGAAGACAAGCAAACCGCTGCTTTCTGAAAATGTTGATGTCACTGACCCACTGCCATCACATGACCAGAAGTGACAAGCGAATTATTTGAATACTTGGACTGACATGACTCACCTCAGTCAACATTCTCCTGATATTTTTTGTCTTGTACTCCAAAATGACTCACAGAAGTAATTCCACTTTGTCGTCAGTCTAGACAAACGTTGGAAAGCAGAAGATGATAGACTTTATGCACATGCGTTCTTTCTTCTTCTACAGTTTTGGTGTCACGTGGT
The DNA here is from genome assembly GCF_027744805.1 of Dunckerocampus dactyliophorus. NCBI lineage: Eukaryota > Metazoa > Chordata > Actinopteri > Syngnathiformes > Syngnathidae > Dunckerocampus > Dunckerocampus dactyliophorus. The sequence goes on along the minus strand of NC_072822.1, from coordinate 20,277,227 downwards.
TCTGTGTGAGCCCCTGTTCACCGCTAGACAGGTAGCTTTTGTATTACATCGTTTTCACCCAGTGATACGTTCCCGTCTGGATGCAACTAATTTACTAATCCAACACAGTGTGGACATGAACTTTTAACCTGCCAAAAAAAAAAATCCCAGGAACGTTTCAGTGTCGACAGGGCCCAATACGCTTGTTTATTTTTTTTCTATGCACTATCCTGTAATCAAGCCTCTCTCTCAAGAACAGCGCTCACACTTGATAAAACATCTTACAAAAACGCGCAGTTAAATAACTTTTGCGATTATGATGTGCAAACTGCAATGTTACGAGACAGAACAGGACGCATGGAAAATACACGGACATCATTGCTCTTTTGGGACAGCTGATATTTAAACGTTTTATTTATGAGACAAATCAAACAAGAGGCACCATACTGTTCCAATGTTAATCTGGCTGCCAGGTTTATGGAGGGAAACCAGTAAAGTGCATACAGCTGCCAGATGAATATATTGAGTATTTTCAGCAGGCATTGTACGACCCAACGTCAAGTCATGAACAATGACATCTGACTTTTACAATAATCTGTCAAATGAATGTGTACTCTTGGAGAAATTTAACACATGTACAGTAGAGCTGTACACATCTGCTGAGAGCGGGTGACTTTTCAACACTGAGCAGAACACAGATGTGATCATGGTTTCATGTTAGGTCTCACTCACTGACTGAATGTGGAAGTGGAGCCATGTTGGATAGGACCCAATCAGGATAATATCCCTTGGTCAAATAAAGCCAAAATTATTAGAGATGTACGAGTCATGAACAAGTCGTTCAAAACTCACAACTCTCTTAGCATGGACTCCGGAGCGGATCAGCCTTTGGTCCGCCAAATCCACCCCGGAGTCAGATCCGTTTTGCACATGTGCCCCGCAATTGCTCAGCATCGGCTTTCATGACTGTACTCTCATTGAAAGCTGTTATCACAGAGCACCTTCCGTAGCTGAGCTACATCAATTACACCAAGTGGCCGTGCCGTTCCTTTAATAGTGCTGATAGCAAAAAATCTTCGGACCTGTGGTAGCGGTATCACAAGATCCGCGGAGGGTAGGCAAAACAGGTCTGTAATGGAGTCCATTTGCACACCGCTCCGGATGCATTCCAAGTGGATCTGCCCAGGACCCATTTTGGACACACTTTCTCGAGGATGTAGTCCGCCGCGTATCTGTCGCTGATATGTTGTACCTCAGATTTGTTAAAGATAGAGGAATGAAGAACCAACCTGGTGTCCGCATAGTTAGATGTTTAACTGTAGTTTTTTACTGAATCGGAACTCACAAGTACTCCATTAACTCCTTCACTTACTCACCCCTGCTACTGCTAGCTAAATTATAAAACACAACCAGTGAACGTGTCATTAATTCTGCAACTGCATTTCTATGAATGTATTAGCCCCATGGAAGCAACAGCAACAGAGCTGGTCCTTGCCTCAAATCAGTTCTGCCTGAGCTGCATCACGGGCGCTCGACAAAGACTTGAGTTTCACTGACCAATGAGTACTCAACAAAGACTGAAGTTTCACTGAATCATGGGTACACGATGAGGACTTGAGTTTCACTGACTCACGGGTACTCGACAAAGGCTTCACTTTCACTGACTCCTGGGTGTTTTCCAAGCATCTAAAGCTCGGCTGCTGTTGGGAGTTTTGACGCATGAGCTTTGTGACGAGTGACTCGAGGGACTAGAGTAACCGATTCTCTCCAGTGAGTGAGTCATAAGAACTTCAGTCAGTAAAAGAATCGAATTTCCCATCACTACAACATATTGATCAGAGTTAAAATACTCAAAGAAAAAACTTTGATTTGGGCACTGGTTTGTTGGTAAGCGCTGTTACCTCACAGCAAAAAAGGTATTGGGCTGTGGTGTTTCTATGTGTTTGCATGTTACAAATGTATGTTAAGTGAAGGCTTCTGTTGGTGTGTATATAAATGGTTGTCTATCTCTGTGTCTTGACAGGTGATCTGTCAAGGGTGAACACCCTCCACTCAGTCTAAATAATCTAGTATTGGCCCCGGCTTCTCCGTGATTGTGTACAGAAATCTGTGGTGTGGAAAATGGATGGATGGAAATCTGTATTTGTCCATGCATTTTTTATGTTGGGCTCAATGCTTTAAACAGAACCCTACCCCAAGGCTCATGTCTTTCAAAACACGGTCTGCAATACAGAGGTTGAATAAGTCAAAGACTTCAGTTACATGTGCAGAAACCTTTCCAAGTTACAGTACCTTTCCAAACTAAACAGGGATGAATGTTGTCCACATTGAAAGTGTAAGTCTGGCATTTTGTTGTTGTCTGACCTTATATTACAAAAAGCCTGCAGACACTCGGCCAAATTATGAGCTCAACATGGACTCTGTCAGCTGCCGGCGCTGAGAGGATACCTAGTGTACACGTGTTTGTTCAGAAGTGTGGAACTGTTAAGCTTGTCTACTTGGCTGATGTGGTCCAGTAAATTCCTCACAGCTTTATGTAAACCATGTTTGGGTTATGTAAAAATTTCATGAATCCATGCTATGACACTTGTAATATACGGAACTTATAAAATCTCGAAAATGTTGCCCTTTGCTATCAACTAACAGATATCACTTAAAAGCCTGTAAGTAATGTCTACTCTGTTAGCTGTTTTCAGTCCCAAACACAATGCTGAACACATTACCTCATGTACAGTGGAAAATGCAATTCCCTTTTGCAGTAGCTTTGGGGTTTTTCCTGTGAAATTGGGATCTGTCTTTGGAGTAAAAGCAACGGGCACGCTTTGATCTGGAAAATATTACTAGCCGTGGAAGAACATGGGAAACAATAATACGAGAAGGATCTCTTTCCATCCCCTTGGTCCACAGTGATTTGGTGATATGGTTTAGTCTGCAAATGTAATGCTCCTCAACTACTCACTTGGCCCCCATCCTTTGTTAGTCTTTCCCCATCTCTCTGTAAATTTCTGTGGATCAGTGCAGCATGAGCATGAATCCCTCAGGTGGAATACTGTGGAGTTATTCCACACTTTAGGTGGTTGACTTTCAGCCAGGCCAATTCCAAGATTCAGTGACATAGAGTTGTCCGAAATTGGCTATCCCTCTGCCGGTAGAGATGTAATACAGGTAGATGACAAGTGTGTAACTGGAGCGTGTATCCTCTGTGGATAGCTTTCTGTGTTCAGTCAAAGCCTTCCTCTTCACAGATGGAAATGTCATCAAAACATGGAGACAAATGGGGCATGTGGGTCTTCCTTCAAAGCAAATTTTTTGCCTCTGTTTTAAACATGACACAGTCAAAGGTTTCCGGCAGCTGATTAACTACTGTTTTCATAGAGGAAGCCCTACCAAAGGATTTGTAAGTTGTTGCCCAACAAAAATCACTAAAGGGGCAATAAATTGAAAATGTAAACTCTACTTTACCCCTGAGACAAAGACCTCAGTTGAGAAAAATGTAAAAGTGCAATTTGTGGTCCTGTGTTTAATGTAAAATACTGTATGTATTACCCATTGATTTTTTTACATATTGTCGGTACATTCAGAAAGGTCTCATTAAGGGTAATCAAGTATATTTGCAAAACAATAATCTTGTTAAGCAAGTCTCAGGGTTTATGACACTCCTCCTACATGGTGCATACAAGTTCTGGAACACGATTGCTTATTTCAATAATAGCAACTGCATGAAGATTTAGTTCAACAGAATAGCTCAGTTTCCTTTCCCTAGGTCAAAACCGGACAGTTGATCCGCTTATGAACCTGACTGCCCACTGCCAAAGCGCTGCACTATTATCCTTGTAGATTGCTGGTGCTCAAGTGTGGATATTGTCACCATTCTCACATGCAGCGTTGGTAAATGTTTATACACTACATTAACCAGAAGGCTTAGTGCTGCAAACTGGAACAGGACAAGGGTACACTGCTGTCTGAGCTACGAGTCAGTACAAGATGTGTCGTTAGATAAAAAGAAGAGATAATGTTACAGTACATGTTGCTGTTCCTGGTTTGTCTCTGTAAAGCCCCGGTCACACGGCCCGAACTTTGCTGTTGCGTCCCTGGAACGGTGAAAAAAATTAATCACCGCTCGTAACCGCGCACCACCGTTTAACAGAAGTTGGCCCCCAATAAGGCAACGGCGTATTTGCTCGGCCACCGCTGATGACCGCTCCTACCGCTCCGAAAGTTTTGAGCTGCACAAAATATTGCCAGTGGTGAGGAGCGGGCAATTTTCCACTACGCCAAAGTTAGTCACCGCTCCAACAACGCACAGTCAAAGTTTGGCGCCGCTAGACGGAAGTTCGTGGACGCTTGGGTCCGCTACGCCAACGCAGAAATCTTGAACGCTGGACCACTGCTGTTTCGCCTGCTTTGCCCGGGCGGTGATTAAACTTTGCAAAAACTTAGTTGGAGCGGCTGTTAGCGCTTTACGAGCAGACACGGGATTGCTGGAACGGTGTCAGGCGTTGAAGCAGCGATGAAGCAGCGATCCATTGCGGCGATGAACTTTGGTTTGCCGTTGGTATGGAGGTGTCGTAGGCGGAGCATAATTTCGCTATTAATACGGGAAGAAATGGACCAGGAGCCCATTTGGAATAGCCATTGAGTGCAGACCTCAGTTATATCGAATTTGCTCAAAGTTACAGTAAAACTGTACTACCATGGATATGACAAGCTGATGGTGGAGCTGTGGAATGAGCCTTCCAGCACTTCATGAGTTTAGTGTTTGCAGACACATTATATTTATACTGCTACATGTTGACCAGTAGAGGGCACTGTGGGACTGCGGATGGGACCAACAGTGTGAGTGTGGAGCTGTACTGTATGATGCATGTGAGCAGACCTGGCGATTAAAGTCATAAATAACTAGTAGGCTTGTTTATTCGACACCACCCACAGAACAATGAGGATGACACCAGCCCGCATGCGCAGAACGCTGCTCTATCAACACTCCCGTCACCGCTAAACCAACGTTCGCTACCGTTAAACCAACACTAAAGCAACGGCGGCTTCAGCGGTGCACCTCTAGGACAACGCCCGAGTTTTCTATTTTTTTTCCCCATTTTGTGCGCAGTTACGAGCGGTGATGATTTTTTTCACCGCTCCAGGGACGCTACAGCTTAGTTCGGGCGGTGTGACCGGGCCTTACAAAAGTGCCGAAGAGATTTTTTTTTTTTTTTATATAAAAGTTTAAATACCGCAACTTTACGGGAAACTATTTAAACGGGCGAAGTAAAAGAAGGGCGAAATATGGGAGGGTGTGTTCTACAGATGGATTAATACTGGAGGAGATTGAAATGTTATGTTGTTATTTAAATGTTTTAAATTATTAGTTTATTGACTACAGTTATGTAAAATGCTTTCCTCCTGGTGTTGAGCAGGTTTTCCTTGTTTTGTATATGACTGTTGTGCTTTGCGTGCTAACATCTGCCAGGCTACCAGACTGTGACCAAGTGCAGTTTATCCAATATGACAGGTGCTATTGCATGTGAGTTCCACGAGGACTAGTCATCAGATTATTGAACACAGCTTCTCAAGCAGTGTGTGTGTGGTTTAAACTCACATACAGTCATGGCCAAAAACACTGATGGCATGGTATGACTGTAGGTTTGACCTTACAACATCAAAAGTACTAGCTGCTGTTCACTAATTAAGCTACAAAACTAGCCTTAACTGATTCTGATCTTCACTGGTCTGCAGAGGTTCACCATCTTAATAGAAGTACCTGCTCAAACTGTGATCCACCGTGAAAACGTGCAGTGCAAATGCTGTGTATAAATAGTCTGATACATGGTGCACCCTGCATAACCTTCACTAAATGGGAATTCACTGCCTGCCAGTCATTGGTTTATTGGTGTCTAGGTAATTCAATCACACTGTTTAATTTACAAACACCATGTGACTATGTACTATTTGCCAAGTGCATTCAGCTCGCCAGCCATTCCTAGCGAACAGATGATATTAAATAGGGCAATAAAAAAACCAACAGCAAGGTGACAGGAATGGAAACCAGACAAAAAATATTTTTTATACTAAAAAGCAATTACCTCAGCAATTGCATGCAAAGACTTACAGGTGCATTTGCGGAGCTAAATTACCAAAGAAAAACATGAATAAAGGCCTTTTACACTAGCTTTCTGGCACAGTACTTTTTGCCGTCAATCAACAACCATAAGAAAGATAGCAAAACTTACTTTGATGTGCTTAACACACTTTGGTGGCCAGAACACACAGACTTGTACTGAGAGGAGTTGATACACAATCTCTAAATCAGGTGTGCTCACACTCATTCAGCCTGCGAGCTACTTTTAAATGACCAAGTCCCAAAGATATACCTCCTACTATAAATATAAAAAATATATGTATATACAGTATTTACTATATTTACAAATATGTGTATTAATGTATGTTGTACATGTATATCGGGGTGCACGCACTTTTTCAGCATGCATGTTACAAGTCAACATGATCAATCTCTAACTATAAAACATACAAATACTGTATATAAAATCTAACTGGCAAACTTTGAAACTACTATAGTTAATGATTAGTATTTCACATTCACAGTTTCAAAGTTTACAGGTAATCAATAGTTGCGTACATAACCTGAGTACCGGTAATATGTCAGTCAAAATAGCTACGCAGCGTTCCTTAGACACACAGGTTACGATTACATCCAGTTAGCATTTGCTATCAAACATTACTGATATACAAGAAATGAAAATAATTATGCAAAAGACAATGCAGCCGAAGTCAAGGCAACATATTAAAAGGGTTTCAGCAATAGGCACATTTTACAATTAATTATGAAATAATAGTTTACGAAATGGAAGTGTGGAAAACGTGCATTTCTATAGTGGACTTCATGACACAAAGCAAAGCCATCAAACAACTTATTTTCTACGTACCTAGCCGATATAAGTGAACGGATAACATTTGTTGTAGATATAGACATATGCTTGCGATCGATGTTCTAAATCATCAATCAATCTCCAACGGGTAGCTCGTGAGCGTTATGAAACTGACGCAAGGGTCAATGAATATGTGCATAAACACTCTGAAAAGACAATAACACTCTGCTTTGTAAATAAAGTACAAGTATATGATACATGTCATTCAAATGAAACACAAGGAGCTCACCTTTACTTGCATTTTTTTGCTTACATTTACTGTAATTTCAAGTAGCCCTCATCTTGATAACAGTTGGAGACCCCTGCTCTAAATCAGTATCAGATGCTGGAGAGGCGTGACAAAGCATGACGATTTCACCTAAAATGAGCTTTGTGGGTCACTTTAAGTTTACATTTTTATAGGTTGAACTGTGAACCATATCTTGCACAGGAGCAGGTCAGGAAAGGGCTGCTTCTTTTAAAACAACACACAGACATGTGAAAGTACATCATCAGTATAATTGTGCAGCCTGCCTAAGTGTGGGCATATGTGCAAAAATCCATACAAACAAGACAGTAACTGAATAGGAGGAATTCGTTTAAATTCAAGATAAACAGCCTAATTGTAACCTTCGCCGCAGGCTCAAACAAATGGTTTGGTTAGACAGTGGTAAGACACACTTGACTGAATTTGGTCACATAAACTGGAGCGAGTACTCCCTGGGAGTTTCAGGTCAATGGCATTCAGTTGGAAACCTGCTCATTAAGTGAGTTTTGTTTCTTTAATAAAGCGGTAATTCATGGAACAGTTCAGGTTTAATGATAGTTATAATGCCACAAATACATTTGGAGCGCCACAAATGGATTTGGCGCTACCTGTTTGACCTCTCTAATAAACACTGTCTGTGTGTGTAGCTTGCTAACTCCATATAGTAGGCAGCGGTAAGCACTGTATGTATGGTCATGGTCAGTTACGCAAATTAGACGATAATGTCATTAAGCAACTTTTAGGAGAGCCAATAGTCCAGTGTGTATACTGTACATGTTTAAACACATGGCACACATGATTATGGTTATTTGACCAAAAGTCATCTTCCGTATATGTATACCATCCTATTGAAGCCTGATTTCAGCCCCGCCAAAAAAGGAAGTACTGTGTAGTAGTAGTCGGACAATTGTTCTGAAGAGAAACTGCACCTTATTTTCCAGAAAATCTCTCTTATTTTCAAATGCAAATGTTGATAGATGATGATTATTTCAATATTATACTCTTCTTCTCATTTGCATGGGAGGAAGTGATTAAATGGAGCCTGTATATATTGAACATGGACCACTGTTGAATACCTGCATGAACTCTGACTACTTCTATGTCCCTGCTGCCATCCATTATTCCATAAACAAAAGGGAAATGAGCAATGGTCTACCTTGGGGGTGCCGTTCCAGTCATTCCCCAGGATGTCCTCTCCCCAGGACATCAGTCATTAAAGCCAGCAGACCTGAACCTAAATACACAGCTACAGAAATGTGCCTGTGTGCACCACAGTTCAGTGAAAGAAATGCTACAGTAGTGTGACGATATTTTTTTTGTGACTACATATATTTTTTTACTGGAACCCTAGCTCATTGAAGAAAAGATTGATCTCTGTTGCAAAGAAAAAGTGCCTGTCACTTGAACATGTGAAACATCTATATGATTACTGTATACCACCAATTTACATTATTTCTTCCAAATGTGAGTGACATTGTGAGTGACCCTGATGGTATAGTACATAGTTTGCTGTATAATATACAGTATTGATTTTTGACATATACACACTTGCGGGTATTTTTGGTCTTTGATGTCGTCGGACAGTGAAATTGGTCAACTCATGTTAGTCAAATGTCTTTACCATGCTAAAACCTTGACAGGGTAATGAAGTAAATTACGGCTCATAGAATGCTCATTTAAATGGGGGAATTCTATTCCAAAATGCCCTTTACTCCTGATTAATAGTGTGTACCCAAGCAAGAGCACCTGTTTGAAATCATTCCCTTGAGTAAGTGTGTTAATATGGATTCTTTCCAAATGATGTAAGGATGGTGCTGTTGTAAATAAAATTTCATGAGAAACCACATGGTAACCTGTAGCACTCGTGACAAATGGTCCTGATCATTATATTTCATGGACAAAGTATGACGTCAAGTGTATTACTGCATGCAGGTTTGTGAGCTGGTGTTTTAGGCTTTAAAGTAAAAAACAGTGAAACATAGTACACTGAAAATGTTATCAGAATGAATACAGCTTGATTATGTATACTGATAAATGCTCTTAATGCTTTTTGCAGATGGCCACACAGGCCGCTTATACATGATACATGACTAATGAAGTCAGAACTAAATTTGTCTCCTTTGAATTCTCACACATTCCATATTTACTGCTCTCATTTGGTTAAGGGAACAGTTGGGGTGAGCCTGACAGTTCCAGTCTTTCCACTCAGATCATAAATCTCAAATGTTTCCAACCAATGAGAGTGGTCCTACAGTTCCTGTCTCCTGCTTGATGCAACAAGGCTATGGAATATCAAGTAATCTTTTTCCATATTATAGCACGGGTCAAAATATCCATTTCTGATGATAATTTTGTTAACGGACATGTTTCTAATACAGAATCTCAGGGGATGTAGGTGGTAAAAAAAAAAAAAAAAAACGGCCATTACCGCCATAACTGACATACGATATTTGCATTTGTGAGAGGGGTGTCGATCAAACAGGCAAAACAAACAGCTGGAAAAAGTAGACAATGGGTGACAAGGTTGATATGGGTCGGCAGAGAAGTAGCCGTCATTTCTGGCTGACAGGAAGATTGTACATAGCTTTGTACATAGCCTTGCTTAAATAAAGATTGCACGGGTGGCCTCACACACATCAAGGAACTGATATTGGGTTTATCTTATTGCCATGGCAAGCACATTGAGCTGATTATTGTGTACGTGCGTATGTATATGAAAAGTAAAGCCTACACTTTTGTCCCCGCAGTGGTACAATTTTGCGTGCTAATGGTGTAAACTGTACGGGGCTGCGTGCCAGTGCGCAAAGAACATCTTGAAATGTCCAAATTTCTGGCATGCATCATTTTCCTAAACTAGTCGTGAACGCAACATGAACACACTGCAACCAATGTGCTGTAGCATCTTTGATCTTTCTTGTGAAGGCTTTCTAATAACTGATCATAATGCCCAAAGCAATGTCTTCTAGTCAGCAATTCCCTCTCCTACACGATTTGCGTTTTTTTTCTTTTCTAGGTTATGCTTTCTTTCTGCAGCTGCAAGATACTATAGACACACCGTTTCTTTTCTGCAATGAGAGCTTCTTCTTTGGAGTTCAACATATTGTAGGTTCCTTGCAAGTAGAGGAATTAATGAAGCTGGGGTTATAGCTTGGTGTCACACGAGGCAAAGCAGGACTAAATAATACCCACGACTGTGTCACGGACGCGGGAAGTGGTGGTGACAATGTATACCGATGCGGGAACAATGCGTGTTGGGCGTAATATGACGTACGCTAGACGTAAAGAGTATTTGATTTGACTTAGGTGTAAATAAGATGTGCAAGAGCATGGCATTTTCTGCCAATGAGCACCATTTTCGGTTATGAATTGCGTGCCAGATGTGTAACTTATGCGAAAACAGAGAGCGAACAAGTCTTCATGATGTTCAGGTGTGCCATCTAATGACACGCACAATTGAGGGACAATACGGAGTCAAACTTCGTGCAAGTCTAAACACAGACTTGTAGGTCAAACCGCAAAGCTTATGTGATTTAGAAAGTCAAACAGTAACTCAAATTGAAAGTGAATGAAATACCACAGGTACACCCCCCAAAAAAAATCTTATTTAAATAAATGAACAGTGAATTGAACATCTCTCTGGTTGTGCGTGATAGGTTAATAGGAGACTCTCAATTGTCCATTGTGAGTGTGAATGGTTGTTTGTCTGTATGTGCTCCGTGATTGACCCACCTCAGCTGGGATAGGCTCCATCTCACACTGTGACCCTAATAAGGACAGCAGTATAAGCAGTATAGAAAATGGATAGATGGATGAATGAATATAACAGAAATAAATGGTAGTGGTAAATATATGGGCTATTTTGTATGGAGAGTGCTATTGTCAGCAACACTGATTACAGCGGACAGCTTTAAATCAACAAATTTTGCAAGTGAATATGGAACAATTGTGTCACAGAGCCAAAATGCTATGGTGACCAAACATCCTGTTTTCCCAGCACTAGTCCCATATCCTCAGTACTTGTCCTGTTTTCACGCCCTGTCCTGGCAATCCAGTTTTTTTTTTCTTAAGAAACTGATAAAAAATTCCCGTTTTTCATTGGGCCATTAAATTGACTGGGATTAGGGCACTGTGCTGCATAAGACGTACTAGCTGAGAGGCTCCTCGATTTGCTAATAATTATTTCTAGGGCTGTCAAATGATTAGCATTTTTAATCAGATTAATCATGGTTTTCAAATGAATTAATCATGATTAATCACCATGTCACACTGTTACCTTGTATTACATCATCATATTATCATATTACCTTATCATTTTCCCAAGCATTTTAAACTAGCAAAGAGTCAAATTGGAGATACATATATGTTGTTGGAATTGCACTGTTGTTGATGTGTCATGTAAGAATAAAGTTCTAAAAGAACATTAAACACTGTATGACTGTGGGGAACGACACTGTATCGCCGTCTGTAGCCGTGGCTTGTACGTTAATTACACTAAAAATGTATCATAATTAATTAAATATATTAGTTACCACCGTTAACGCGCTATTTTTGACAGTATACATATTTTTGTTTACAACATATTTTTTTAGTTGTAAGCATATTTGGCATTTGTCAAGTAAGACTTGGAAAGAGAGTTCTTATTTTTTTACAGGCCTTTTTTTGTAATAGAGAAGAGATTATCATGATTTAATTCCAGAGATTTTAAGGTAATTTTTCCATCATTGAAACTTATCAAAGAGATATCATTTTAGGTATAATAAAACATGTTGAGGAACTTCTGAGAGGCCTATCTGAATTTGTGTCTTTGGTTATAGATAATACTTTGAAATACAGGATAAGCATTTTATATCCATAAAGAGGAGGCATACTTTCAATGTATTGAAATTATAAGGCATCTTTGAGTAAACTTCGAGTTTCATTTCAGTGTTTGTCGGTAATTAAAATATGGTCACCCAACAAAACGCAAAACAAAATATAATACTATTTGATACACAAAAGCACATAATAGCAATTACCACATAATGTGCTTTTTATCTAGTATCTACTAACTGTACAAGTCCACACTGCCAAGTGATGACACTAGTCAGTTTTCTGTCCTTGAGCTCACCGCTATTCTTTCCAAAGGTTAGCTATGTTAGACCCACTGTATTGACAAAAATAGCTCACTCGTCCTAAACAAACTTTTTGTTCTTTGCATCTGTTGATGAACTCAATGCTATTGGCAACATTCAGCATTTATTGGTTGCAAAACAAGATGAGTGTACATATCTACTTTCTAAACATTTAACTGTAATAACTTTTTCACTTGAACATGAGTGTAATGTTTTCCAATACGCTTACATTCTTCCAAATGGTCAAATTCCAGGATGGAAAGAAAATTAATCATAGCATCAACACTGTGGCTTTGGATAAAACCCAATGAATCAGTTGGTTATACAATCTGCACTGAAAAGGAAGTTGAGTTTCCAGTCACCAAGTAAGATGAATATTCATATTTAACTGCAAAACCAACTGCAGTTGTCATCAACATGGAAAGCGCAGAAAAGCACGAATGGAATAATGGAAGTCTAAGTGTAATACATGGTACATCATATGGGAGTTGATAGTTGCTTTGATCAGACTTCTCTGAAGGATTTACTCGACAGATGTTATGTACTCTGGATTTTCTGCCAGGAATTTAGTCTCTTCGAGCCAGTTGTGCATTCATCATTGTGTCATTTGGTAAACATAATAGTTCCATTCATTAAAGGAAGAAACTAGGGATGCTCCGATCAGGACCGTATGCTGCCGATTCCGATACGATCATCCATGAGTAAAATTGGCCAATTCCAATCATATAGATTAAGTGTACATTCTTACATTTATTTATGATGAGTGCTATTGGCCAGGGACGCCATATAAGGGGGAAGAGTTAGGACAATTCCAAGGTCCCCTGATTGCCAGGGGGCCCAAAAAATAGGTAATTATTAAAAAACAAAAAGGGGGCAGGCCCAAAGTGTTTTTTTTCATGGGGCCCAGAATTTCTGGTTGCACCCCTGCTATTGGTTATATGATATGAAAAAGGAAACCATAAAATCACCTTAATTTAAACAAAAACATGTGTTCTTACTTATCTAATAAAATCAGAAATGTTACGTGTCTTCCATTTCTTTGGTTCAAAATTAGGCCGATCACAAAAGCTGATCACCTTCAGCTCAGAATATAGCAGCCTACAGCCTGTGACGATCGTCCCCCGCCCCACTTTCCTTCACACTACAGAGGCGTGCCAAACCCAAAACAAACATGTCTGTCCGGTGGAACTTACGTGCCGTTTGTGAGAGTGATGTAAATTTTGCACCCTGCAAAAAAGTATGGTGAGTTTTCGAGGCTCACGATGCTCAAACGGCAACTAATGTAGCCAAAAAGCTGGACACTCGCCCGTATGTGCTTGACAGTCAAAAGTCTAAAGGAAATAACCCATAAAATAATTGAATTAATCGGACTAGATGACCAGCCTCTCTCAGCGGTGGAAGACACTGGGTTTGCCAACTGCTCCCTCGCTTGGAGCCCCGCAGCGTGCTACTGGTAGTCCTGCTACAGCTCCATCAGACAATGTGCTGTCACATCCAAAGTCTCCTTAAATTGTTCCATAGAATACAGGGATTTTAAGTAAGAATTTGATTTCAGATGTGATGTTTGAACTATTAACTCATCCACATCTTGCTTTTTACACTAAGTTACTTGTATAACAGTAATATGCCATAATGGAAAGATAGAAAACGACAGAACACACTAAGTAAATGTTAAAAAAACAAATCTAATGTGTTTGATCTTGGGCCTTCCAATTGGACATTTATCTCATATGCATCCGGTCTGCCGGAGAGTGGGAGGATATAGCGGGAGGGGTCGGTGTTTCCAGCTTGGCAAATTTGCCGCTACGTTTATCTAGCAACATTCTTATTGGACACTTTTGGGGACTCTGACATGGGAGCACCTGTCCCTCTTCTTGGCGAGCGGCCGCTGCTGCTGTGGAACCCTACCCCCCACCCACCCAAACACATACACACACACTGGTGGATCCATCTTGAATGTGACATTAAAAAAAGCACATGGAGAGAAGATAGAGGCACGTTCGTTCATATTTTTAGGCATCTTTGTTTTGCTTGTCATGTCTTTTTGTCCCATGTGCAACCATGTAAATTAGACAAGACGGAGCGAATCTATGATGTCATTAAAATGGTGATCATATGGCCTCCTACAGTATGTCTATGATACAGTATGTCAGATGAATACTATTTACTGACAGACATACTGTAACCCCAATTCCTGAGAAATGTCTTAAAATGTATTAATTGATAAAGTATCAAATACGAAAGCATGAAATTCTTCTTCTTTTCTTCTTACGTAAATATGTGGTTTTTCTGACGTGAAAACCATCAAATAAAAAAGGATCCCGGTGGAAAAAGGAAGCCCAATGACAACATGATTGGCTGGGTAAAATCTCCATAACTTTGATTGAAAACAGATCAACAACACAAGACAACAGACAACATCCAAGGCAACAGGACTGAAAGCCAAGTCACAGCTTGCAAAATTCATCTAGCTTTAGCATGATTGACCACACTGACATTGCAATGTGTCATCCTTTCTCCACCAGCACACAAGTTACAGTAGTACAGCTCTGCCTCTGACGTAATGGCATCATATTCTGCGGCATGATGTCATTCAAGTGTTGTTTGCTTTGCCGAGGTCCAACACGTTTCTTGTATTTCAGACAATTAAACAGGGTGGCCAGCCAATCACCCAGACCTGGTCTGAGTTGAACACCTGGATCTACTTCCTATCCTGACAACCTCTTTCCGTCTCTTGAGGCAGGTGTTCATTGTCACCTAATTAGGCTCTGATCAGTGGAACACACAACTTTGTCTAGCACCAGAGGAACCATGCAGTCCCAGACCATATCAATTGTGTTGATGAACCAGTGTCCAGTGGGCAGGGCATGGGGGTGGAAATTCGAGTAGTGTGCATGTGTGTCAGTGAGCATGTGCGAGAGCAGTCTCTTTTGTGTCACTGGGAGGAGGGGTGGAGTACATGCAACACGAGTGTGTTCAATTCAAGAGGGGGGGAGATTTGTCTGCTTACTGAAACTCTGCTAAAAAGTCATCATTTAAGAGTACCAAGGAGTGAGTGAGAGAGGTGCGGCTGAGAGAGACAGCCTCTTAGAGCTCTGAGGCAGAAGTGATGGATTCAGCTCACCAAGAAGTGACAGTCTTCTAACAGGCCAACGGCAGCACTCTGTCACTTTCAAGAGACTCCACCAACTAGCTGAAGTTACTGTGCTGTAGTGTTTCTTAAAATTGGTAAAACCTTTTAAGGTGTTTTTCGGGTGGGGTTATCTGTAAGTCAAGCTTCTGTCGGGCACATGACAGCTTTTTTAATAATAGCCTTTAGAATACTTTTACCCGTCCACTGCTGGAATGGACTGAGGTGACAGAGAGTGAGTAACCAGACTGGGGCAGACCACAGGAGGACGAAGCTGTCTGACTTGGAATGACTTTCTATCAGGAGGAATTACAGTTGGCTCAGCCAGGACAGCAAGGCAACTGAGGGAGTCTCATCAATACAAGTCAATTTAGTTGTAAGTAAAAACTTTGGTTTCATATACTTTGTTTAAAAAAAATTAACTTCACATAAATACTGCATTGATATAAAATAAGTTTTATTGACAATTGCATATTAGTTGAGCATAGTCTGATGTGAAGTGGCTTATTGATTGAACGATGATGTCTAACCTGTTAACTGACTGATCGATTTGGTTGAGGTGAGGGCGTTGATTCAGCGCAGGGGGATGCTGGAGAGCAGGCACTCAAGGCAAAGTAGTCTGATGATGTGAATAGACAAATGGTGCCATATGGACAAATGGTACATCATACAAGGTTCCCCATATACTGCAAGAACTGTGAAAGTTTTCATTAATAACATTGATTGTATCTGCAATTGAATTTAAATGTCAGTGTGCAACTTCAGGATGTTCCCCTGGAGCTCAAGAGGATATGAAGACAGGCACTTGAATCCTGTCTTTGTTTCTGTTGCCAGGGTAGTGTTTGGATAATGGCGCTTTAAGGTAGAATTTTGGAACTTAACAAAACAATCCAGAAGACTCCAACTTCCAAATTGTCCTGTGTACATGCAGGAGACATCCCTTACTCATTAGACTTGATGCCAGTGTGAAATGCTGCACAGTCATCCTGGTATCAGCTACTGAAATATAAGTACTTTTATGGTTGTGGTCACATATATACATAGTAAGACACAAGGAACGAAATTGGTGAGTTGGTGTAGTACATTTCGGAGGTGTGGCACAGAAAAACGATATACAGTCGTGGCCCTGCATCGACAAGGTCTAGGTCTCTCTCCATGTGTGCATGGCAACTCACTCTAATGAGGTGACTAAGAATGTGAGGAATGCCATGCTCAAGCTGAAATGAGAAGGACGAGGGTAAGAGACATCAGCCAGTGAGGGAAAGGTTGTTCACCTTCTAATTAATATACACTAAGCATTACCAAACAGCCTGGAGGGCTTCACCGGTCACAGACACACTGACCTAACTGGCCTGTCATGCTTGATTTAACATTGCGTGAAATTACTCAAAATGAGTAGGAGAGGCTTTCACTGCACTTCTGTCATTCGTCTTTAGAGCCTTAGCTGTGCGGAAGGATATTGCACTTCTCAACACCCAGTAATCATTGCCACTATTGTCCACTCAACAGCACCTTATTAAAC
Organism: Dunckerocampus dactyliophorus; assembly: GCF_027744805.1. Taxonomy (NCBI): domain Eukaryota; kingdom Metazoa; phylum Chordata; class Actinopteri; order Syngnathiformes; family Syngnathidae; genus Dunckerocampus; species Dunckerocampus dactyliophorus. The sequence continues at coordinate 20,260,294 of NC_072822.1, read as the reverse complement.
TGAACTGATGTTACGTCAATAATGAGATGGGGGGGTTGTTAACAGCAGAGGATGAGGTTTTCTGTTCCCTCTGGCGGACTGTGCATGGGTTAATAATAGGGTGTCTCAGTTGAGGCAGATGGGACACCTTTTTGTCCCTGGGGAGATTTAACCCAGTAAGTATTGTTATTTTTAAAACGTGTGTTAATAACACAAGCGCATGCCACATACATGTACACAAACGTACATTTTGTCATGCAAATATTTTTGTCTCAACTTTGAAGTTTAGTGAAGCTTAGAGCAGGAGATTCTAGCCTCACAATTTCCAACATGAGACTCCTGCACAGCAGAGTTCATGTTGCAAGGAGAGAAGCCACCACAGGAGCCGCTAGTCAAGTATAGTCATCAGCACATTACAGAAGACAGGCTCTGTAGCAGAGGTCATCTACTGCATTTGTCCGAGGGCCAGCAGATTTCTCAGCAGATACGGTGAGGGCCAAATTAAAGAGTAAAAAAATATTGTATCCCAAGAAATATTATTTTATATTTGAACTTTCCTTATTTATTAACCTTTGTCTATGGTTATCAAGCTGTCCATCACTGTGACATATGCAGTGTCATAGTTTATGGAGAATAGTCAACAGGCAGGAGAAAGGCAACCTCAAGCATTAAAAAATGGCAACCTCGAAGGGCTTAAGTAGAAAATTGATGCAAAACAGAAATGCTGTACCGGTGTGCCTTTGCACCAAACCAAGCAGTGGCGGGGTTTCTTTCTGGAAATGTTTGTTTTCCTGCAGTATCTCAGTATCTCTGACTTGTTGGTTATTATCCTTGATGTCCTCCTTAGTTGTATATGACACACCTCAAACAACATACTATACTGCAGATGCTACATAGCTCCTACAAGAAAATATGGATGCAGTCGTCTCTCTCCACTATGCACTTCAAATTTTGAGCCTTCACTCTATCACAGTTTTTCAAAAATATACAATTAATAAATTATGCTATTTTGTGGTTGGATACGGCCTAATTATAAGTAAAACAAAATGTATATTTGATCAAATGTTACTTTTTTTGCCTAAATTAAGAATTTTCAAGCATAAAAATTGCTAAATGATCGAAAATATGCATTCAAAAGACTCATTCAAAGATGTTGATGAAATGTAGTATTCTACACTGGTCACTAGGTGTCAGTGGTGTTACTCTAATGTTCGATGAGACACACAAGAATCAAGACTGAAGAATCAAGACTTTTAATTACAACAGGCACAGTAATGCCAAATAAAAATCACTAATAAAAACACGGGCTACTTTTGCGCAAAGCTGAAACTCAACTGTGAACGCCCAATGTCACTTCCTATCCACCTCGCTTTCAAGTCCACTAGGTAACACATTTATCGTAACAAACACAAGCGTGAGTCATATTTATGTCTTAAATGGTTTATTTACCCTTATTTTGTCTCCTTTATTGGGCATTATGAGTGTAAAGGTGATGATGGGGTGATATTTAATATCTAGAGAGCTCTAACAGCGTTAAACATTTTAATGTTAGAAGGTTGTAAACAGGCTTTCTTTGCTCTGACTATGAAAATATTCAATTTAGAAATAAGGAATCCTACTTTGCGGAAATTCACTGATGACAAGTCGGGTCTGAAAACCAACTGACCGCGATAACCGAGAGTTTACTGTACATCCAAATATGTAAATGGGGAAAAGCATAACAGTACCTGGAAGTACAGTAAGAGCTTGTGCTTCAGAACCTTTCAACTTGTTGTTGGACACTATATAATAAATTATACTAGCAGAGTTATGAATTGCAAGGCAATTTTTTTTATAGAGCACAATTTGTACGTAAGGTAATTCAAAGTGCTTTACAGAAAAGAAGAGTAAAATCACTCCATAAAACATAAAATTTTTTTAAAATCAATACATAAAATTCCATAAAACCAAAACATTTTTTAAAGAATTAAAAATGAAGAGTGCAAATAAAATACTTTCAGTTGTCACATGAAGCACCTGAACCATGTGTCACGATGCTTTACTTTACTTTACTTTACTGTTCTCTTTACTTGTCTTGCTTGCTTGCTGCTGTAACAGGTAAATTTCCCCGCTGTGGGATGAATAAAGTACATACAATACAATACAATACAACAGTAGAATAAAAGTGTTTTCAGCCTGAATTTAAACATTGCCAAAGTTGAGGATTGTCACACATCGTCTGGAAGACTGTTCCAGATTTTGGCAGCATTAAACTGAAATGCAGCCTCACCGTGTTTAGTCCTGACTCTGGGAACCCACAGGAGACCACTCCCTGAGCTTCCGAGAGCCCGAGGTGGTTCATGTGGCTCTAACATATCAGAGATGTACTTTGGCGCTAGACTGTGAAGAGACTTGTACACAAGTCAAGCTGTTTTAAAGTCTATTCTCTGAGTGAGTACATTACTCCGAATTCCTGTCTATACAGGGCATGACCATATCATTTACAGAATTTAAAGAACGGAAAAACTAAATCAAGAGAGTCAGTGTAATGGATCTTTTGTTAGTGATCATGACTCTCAATTGACTCACTTTTCTTCCTCATTCCCCCAGGCTTGGTGAGCTGGACCAAATCTCATGGATACCCCTTCAATGGTCCTGCTAGGGCTCCTTCTTGCATATGGATCTGTCTGTCAGATTCAGGGGAGTGTTTCAGAGAGCCACCACAGCAGTACAGTGGCTCAAGAATTTGAGAGTAGTGATGATGGCTTTGAAAGAGAATTTTTATATGCTGGAAGAAGCAAACGTGCTCCTGCGGACCAACAGCAGGACAAGTGCTCTTACACTTTCATTGTGCCACAACAAAAAGTGACAGGGGCTATCTGTGTCAACTCCAAGGAACCAGAGGCCATGCTGGAGAATCGGGTCAACAAGGAGGAGTTAGAGTTGCTGAATGTGGAGCTACAGAAACAAAAGAGGCAGATTGAGACTCTACAACAATTGGTAGAAGTAGATGGAGGCATTGTTAATGAGGTCAAGCTTCTGAGGAAAGAAAGCCGAAACATGAATTCTAGAGTTACACAGCTATATATGCAATTGCTTCATGAGATCATCCGGAAAAGGGACAATGCCCTTGAATTGGCTCAGATGGAGAACAAAATCCTTAACCAAACTTCAGAGATGCAACAACTCACCAGTCGGTACAGAGACTTGGAACATAAGTACCAGCACCTGGCTTCTTTGGCTACTAACCAGTCTACTCTTATTGCCCTGCTGGAGGAGCAGTGCCAGGGTCGACCTCCTCCCCGACATGTCCCTGTGCCACAGCCACGAGCTCAGCCACCTCGACCATCACCACCCCTCAACAAGCCTTACCAGCCACCAGTCCTACCTCGCATCAACAAACCAATCAGCAATGAGATACAGAATGATCAGAAGTCTCTTCCACCTCCAACTATGCCGACGATCACACACAGTCCATCTTCCACTGACAAACCCTCTGGTGAGTCTGACAAAAAAGACAACATTTGTATACATTCTTACAAAAATAATGGTTTGTGTTACCTACATTACATTTTAAAAACTTACTTACTCACGCCAAGTAAAGACAGTCACCAACCGAGGCATCCTGACTGTTCATGAATTGTGAACAGTTGCAATATGGTGTTTCATGAGTCCACAAGAACGCAAGTCAAGACAAGAATGCATATTGACTAATCAGCCCCTCCTACATTTACCCCTCTGAGATGCATATCTGTGAAATACATGAGCCCAAATAAGGGCTCACGAAAAACCTTCACCAAGGCCAAATTCAAGTACTTAGTCCAAACATTTGAAAAAAACCTTTACTGACATCTTACAAGATGATTTAAAAAGGAATCATCATAGTATTAAAGTGTACTGTAACAAGGCTTTTTCAAACCTTAACTCCTTTAACAAACATTGACTTTAAAATCGAAGCATTTTAAAGAACCACCTATGGAAAGTGTGCCTGTTGAAAGAGTTTGTTGACAGCACTGATAGTGTCACAAAAAGCTGTGAGCAAGACAGAAAGCCCTAACAGAGCGCTGAAAAAAGGGAAGGCATGAGATACCGGCAGGCAATGATGTCATTTTTTCCACTTGCACCAGGCAAGAATCAAGTCATATGTTCCAACAAAGAACTTGACTTATCAAGTACAAAAGAGCAGCATTTGGTATGATAGTTTTTGGGCTTGCCACAGCTTTACAAATACATTGTTGAAAATAAACGACTGGCAGAATGGACTGTGATACATCCCCAAATTGTTTGGACCAGTGTCCAGAGAAAGAAACAGCATTTAGTCTTACATTTAGGGTTTCAACTTAGCCCAGATTAATACAGATAGTATAATATGATTTATTTCCTTTTACATGCTACAAACTGTAAATTCTCAAGTGTTAATAGGCCCCACCCTCATGTAGACCTCCTTATGACCCCTGATACGTGCTGTTTCCAACTTTCTATCTTGAAATTCAACACTTTGTTTATGGTGCCAGCTGGCACACTCCACCAAGAGTGTTGGAAGCTTTAACACTTTCACACTCAATTGAATTAGGGGGGCCTGTTGCTGCATTATCGTGTTTTTCCGTGTTAAACATGTTGAAAAATTTAGTGTATGGTCATAATATTGGCAAAAGGAAGGAGTTGTAAAGATTTAAAGCATTCTTCCGATACTCTAAACTTTATATAAACTTTATATACTATATACAATGACTCTCTGCACATTCGCGATTCTTGCCCGTGCAAATTAGCAGATTTTCGGTTTATACATTTACCCCTGAAAAAAAAAAATCCCCAAAATTAAAAATACATTTTTATTAATTATTTTCTCCAAAAATAGTCAGTTTTTCTGCAGAAAATATATCTCATTCATCGTAAGTCCGTAATAATTTATACATACGTGATAATACATGTAAAATGTACCGCATACATGTATCATGTATATGTTTGTCAAGAAATATGATTTGTTGTTGCACTTCTAAAATGTTTTGTGTCCATTACTCTTTTGATTGTACTAATATTAGTTGTTACATATGTACTGTACTTCTGCTATAAGACACATTCATGTCACACAGACTTGCAATGATTATCTGCTTGAGAAGGGGACCCCTGTCTCCAGAACAAGCCCTTCACATGCTCAGACTCAACAGCCTTGGGCGTCTGGGTATTTTAAGATAAATTCTTAAAATACGATCGCTTTAAGATAGCTTTAGCGAAAAATAGCATTTTTACATGTTTATGTCTTCATGCTTTACTTTTTTGTCAAGCGTTTTTTTTTCACACTTTGTTCATCGGTCCTTGAACACGCTTTTACCGTAAGTGTATTTCTGCGAAGTGCTAACATTATTAGACCTCTAGACATGAAATAACACCACCCGTATAGTCACCTTTACACTCATATTACCTATTATAGTAGACATAGTAATAGAAAATAAGACATACAGTAATATAGATTTGCATGTTAGCCTTGGGACAGTTCCTTGTTTTTTTTTTTTTTTTGCTTTTTTTTTTTTTTTTTTTTTTTTTTTACTTCCGGGACGTCTTGCGGTGGCTGATGTAACATTACTGACATCAAGTGACCACACTTTTAGCTATTCTTTCAGTGTTTTTTCTGAATGTATTTTAGTTAATTTTGTCTGTTTTTATAGTTGAAAGTGATTAGTTTAGGCCAAAAATATGGAAAATTTAAATAGATTTTTCAAAAAACGTGAGAGTGAAGCGGCGAAATTCAAAGCGTCCTGTGACTCCGATTCCATCTGTTCATCAGTCATCTTACATTATCATTCATCAGTGGCGAGTACTTACATTTTGAATCAAAATTGGAGGAGAACGTCAACATCTAAATAGGAGGGTTTGGGGTGGGGGAGCAAGCCCTGCGTCAAAAATATATATTTTCATGGCTGTATGAATTACTCGCAGTTTCATAATTTGCTGGTGGTCCTGGATCTAAACTCTGTGGAAAATCTACTGAACATCTCAAAATGATTTCAGACATTTTAAATCCTGCTGTTCAGTATGAATGTATATTTTTAAGCTTTTGTCGGTATGGTTCTAATGGTTGGATCGCTTTTCGATTATATATATATATATATGTTTTATATAGTTCATTCTTACCTAAATGTATAAAAATCCAGGACAATCCAAACAACAGATGCACACAAACAAACCAACAAACAAACCCCCAAAGATCACAACATAACATCCCTAGTGGGAGTAATAAGCCCAATAATGCACTGTAAGGAAATAAAAGAGGATTGAAAAGTTTCCTTGTTTCATCAGTCCGCTGTCAGGGATCCCTTTGCCCTCATGCCAGTGTTTCCTTTGGCTGCACAGCCAACAGCCATTTCCCCTATGAGAGGAAAAGCCAAAGACAATTTTACTGTTAAAATGAGAAGCATGTTGTTGATGGATGGGATTCCCTTAGTTTGAATGTGAAATCTATTTGTGGCTTTGTTGAAATGCTGATTTGCTGAATGAATTTACTGGGCTTTATGGACAGAATATAACCGGCTTTATATAATTCCATTTCACTCTCCAGGTCCATTCAAGGACTGCCTGCAGGCTCTTGAAGAAGGTCACACCAACAGCGACATGTACTTGTTAAAACCAGAGAACGCCAATCGTCTAATGCAGGTGTGGTGTGACCAGAGACATGACCCAGGTGGCTGGACTGTAATCCAGAGGAGAGTGGATGGCTCTGTCAACTTTTTCAGGAACTGGGAGACATACAAGGTACCACCACTTCACAGCAAAATTAAGCACGTCATAGTTCCAAGAGCAGCTGGTGGCTTGTGTGGGGCACTGTGACGCTAACCAGACGTGAGCAAATAATGACTGGGGAATTATTTACTTTACAAAGTGTCTCAGGTGGCACTTGCTTCAGTCATGGTAAAGCACACATGACTCATTAATCCCATCTACATATGTTTTAGTGAGTTTAGCTCTCGCAGCAAATTAAAATGATGTTTTACTGGTGGTTGTGGAAGCATGTCTAGCCTTTTAAAATTTCCTGATTAAAAGCAAAACAAAACATTTGTTTACTGTACGGTTCTCATTAAATTGTAGCAAAGGGCAGAAACAGATATTTCCTAGACACAATTTTTAACCTCCTGAGGTCATAAAATGCATTCATGTGCTAATCAGAAGGAGCGTTTGTGTGATTCAAAACATGTGTAGGGCAGGGAATTGTACAAATAGTACAACTGACTGATGCAAGAACAAAGCCTCCCAAGACAGCGTTCAGCACACAGAATTATGTGCATTGCTTTGTATTCAATAACAAAATAGCAGTGGAAACACTCACTGAACAGTCAATGCCGGTCAGACGTGACTCATAGGATCCATTTACAAAAACGGTCCATTGAATAAATAAACGGAAGGGCAAAAGTCATAGCTAGCTTCATCAGAACAGCCGACCACCCTTCGATTGATAAGATGTGCAAAGCTTTCAAACAGTACTAAGAAATGGATTTTATAATCACACTGTTGGTGTCTTTCTTTCGCACTTCACAGCAAGGGTTTGGAAATATCGATGGAGAGTACTGGCTCGGGCTGGAAAATATTTATTGGCTGACTAACCAGGGAAACTACAAACTGCTGGTAACACTGGAGGACTGGTCCGGCCGGAAAGTCTTTGCCGAGTACGCCAGCTTCCGAGTGGAACCCGAGGCTGACTTCTATAAGCTAAGGGTGGGTCGTTACCATGGCAACGCTGGCGACTCCCTCACTTGGCACAACGGGAAACAGTTCACAACACTGGATAGAGACCACGATGCTTATACAGGTATAATTCATGAAATGAAGTGTTCAGTTTCATATGCAGTGGATTCCCGCATATTCACAAGTCAGCATTCATGGCCCTGCAAATTTGCAGATTTTGATCCAAAAAATATTTTTTTCTTTTATTTTTCCCCCACAGAAAACTCGTCTCATTCCCCCTTGGTCGGTAATCATTTATAAATAAGTGATAATATACAGCATATGTGTGCCACTGTTAAAAAAGCCCAACATTTTTTTTACATTTATGTCTTTATGCTTCACCAATAATGTTTTTTATCAAGCTCTAAGATTTGGCACTTTGTTCGGCAACCATAGTTGTTGTGAGACGCAAAAGTGAAACTTACATAAAACTTGAACACCGTGATTCCAATTCCGTTCCGTTCATCGATCATACATACATGAAACACCATATTGCGATACATTATCATTCATTAGTGGTACCTATTCATTTTACAATTTAAAATGTTTAATAAATTTAAAATGTTTAATAAGTGTGTGAGGCATATTTGAAGGGAGTGAGGTTTTGGAGTCATTTTTATTGCAAATGTTGATCTGAAATCGGAGGAGAATGTCAGCGTCAAGCTCACAGGACGTTCTGAAGGTGGGAGCGGGAGCGAGCCATGTGTCAAATATAGACACTGTATGGACATATCAATTACTCACGTTTTTTCGCCATTCACTGCTGGCCCTGGAATGTAACCCCATGAAAAGCGGGGATCTACTATAGTTATTTTGTATATGCAATGCAACACCTCTTTTAATCTTCCCATCATCTCTCCAGGTAATTGTGCCCACTACCAGAAGGGAGGCTGGTGGTACAACTCTTGCGCCCATTCTAATTTAAATGGGGTCTGGTACAGAGGAGGACACTACCGAAGCCGCTACCAAGATGGAGTCTACTGGGCCGAGTTCAGAGGCGGAGCCTATTCCCTAAAGAAAGTGATCATGATGATCCGTCCAAACCCAAACACTTTCCACTAGCCATCAAAAGTCACATGTTGAATGTTCCATGCAAGAAGAGACACACCTAAAGGTTCCTCAGTGTGTTTACCAACATAAAATAATGCCCTTTTCATGGTTCTTAGTAACGGTATCAGTATATTGCTCAGGTGCATTACTGTAAAGTGCAGTTCACTTGAAATGTTCTCTCTCTCTGTTTGTCATGTGAGCAAATGAGGACACGTTGCATTTATACCACGATCCCAGACAGACTCCAAGGTGAAACAAATGAAAGCTCTTTCTACGTCCTTCAAGTCACTTGTGTGCAACATAACATAAACATCTCTTTTGACAAAATGAACCGATAGGAAACAAACTGTAATCAAACTTAAGCGTCTTGAATACACATATGTGACACCTTTACATCATACTGGCTGGATATCCAGTTGACCTTTGTGTGACAAAAAGTAACATTTTATCCACTCATTAAACCCTATTACAAAGGGAAATTAGATAGATTTGTCATTGGAACCATACAATCTATTTTCTACATACAGTATATTGAGTTGTACCATTATGCAGTACCAGTGACACAGGAAATGTATCCCATGACATTTTTCATCTAAATATGTTTATAATTCATCAGAACAGTAAGGTTTTTTTGTTTTGTTTTGTTTTTATGGGTCTAGGTTGCTATATAGGCCAAAATCATAGTATGGTGTACAAAATATTGCAATAATCCTGTCCCCCCGACAGCTGACTTTGACGTGTTTTCTTTGATTATTACAGTATTCTCTCCAACCGCTTTAACCTTTATTCATGTATTTGCTTGTATGAATCAAGCATTGTATTTACTGTATAAATCTAGAGGTTGTTGATGTCTATGGATCCAATACATTGCGTTTGTACATAAGATATTTGTAATATAAATGTCGTAAATCCATTTATGTTATGTTAAAATTGCAATAAAAGATGTACAGTGAATATTTTCCCTCCTTATTTCATGTTAAAAAATGCCAAGGATATTGACAGAAAAGCAACTTAAATTCCCCCTATGATTGATTAAAATGCCTTTTCAAGATGCCTTGATTTTGGGGACATACTGCAGCCTAGGATAAAGGCAAGATTTATGAGGGAGGTGAGCTGATGAATGATCGCTCTCTTCAGTCTCCTTCTCACGGGAATATTTTTGAGTATGCTGACTATGAGTGCTCCCACTCAAGGATTATTGCCTGACCACATACTTTTTTTCTGTGCACTCTTTATTACCACTTCATATTCTTGGGTCAGTAACCAACTTTTTAGGGAAAATTTAATAAGTTAATGTTTTACATGTGCTATTTCCAAAAATTCAAGAATAAATAAGCCTATTAAGCCTGTGTCCAAGAAAATTGTGAACAATGATATCTAGTCCCATAGCAAATAAATATTGTGCTTCCAACAGGAGCTAATCATACTTTCCACCAGTGGCGTGCAGTCAAGACAGGCAGGTGAGGCATGATGAAAAATACAAAAACAAATAACATATGTGCTTGTAAGGTGCTTGTCACTGAGGTCCTTCCACAGAGGAGAAGCCAGTGTTTTTGTTTTTTCTTTCTGCTGGCATTAGCTAGCGTGAATGCATTTGATTAAAAAATCAATTCCATTCAATATATTTGTATGCTCTGCTGAATGAATGAATGAATTTGACTGCCGAGATGGAGGGTTATATGCCCAGAATCACCAGGAGATGATCAGACTTTTACAACAAAGTGTCAGGACTAGGGCTGTCATCCGATTAAAATATTTCATCGCGATTAATCACATTTTGGCCATAGTTAACTCATAATTAATTGCAGAAATAAGTTTTTATTTATAATAAGTAGAGATGTAAATCTCTTTGTGGTAAATGCTTCAATACACATCTAGATACACAAGTTAAAAAGATACACGATTCAAAAAGTATGCATTTTAAAAACAGAACTATTTGATTCAGTGTATAGATGATACGATTTGATATGATTAGACAATTACATTTGTCGATGTGATCTTACTTTATAAAATAAAGAAGCCAATTGTATAAAGGTGTCATTCTTACAGTATTTTCAAATGTGTGGTGCGATGGTAAAAAAAAACACTCACACAAAAATTAAAAATGAAATAATTTGTAAATAACTACATCATTGTTTTTGTAAAGGAATACAAATTTTGGACATATGCGCCATTGTTTTATTAAAATATATATATATATATATATACACTAGGTCCCCAACTTATGAACATCCGACATTTTTTCATGTATTTTGCCTTGTAGTACTGCAACTCCATTATTTATACTGCTACATGCTTGACCAGTAGAGGGCACTGTGACACTGCTAATGGGACCAACGGGTACAGGAAGCCGCTGGGGAGAGAAAGCTAAATGGAAAGCTAATTTGTAGCTGTATGATACAACCCGGACAGAGCATGTGATTAAAGTTTATGAAGAGTTAATAGGCCTGCTTAATTCTACACCACCCACAGAACACTACCTCTTTTAGAAGAGTCTAACGATGACGACGATTGGTCATTTTTCAATATCTCCTCCTCCACCACAATGATGTATGCTCGACCACTCCTCTTCAAAGGTAAATAACATTTATCATAACGTATTATTATATCATTTTTAGTATTGTTTTTTCCATTAATTATCCTCGTTTAATATTACTACTGCATCCAAAGTCATATTTACATCCATACGCATATACTGTATATGTATACACGTACATGTAGTACCTATATCATTGGTAATATTACCTTTTCCCCTACTTAAGAACGATTCGACTTAAGAACGGTCGTCTGGAACCAATTGTGTTCGTTGGTTGGGAACTTTGTGTAGTTAGACATAACACAATTTTTGCATGTTTAATGCGAGCGGCGTCTTCTTTTCCACAGTCCTTGAACGCACCATTTAACTTTGCAGTGCACCATGATGCACAGGTAAGACTATACTGTATTTTTCTGGTTTTTCTTAAACCTCATATTTGGTCCCAAATGCTGATACTATGTGGGAATGCATAAAGGTAAGATTTGATAACCATACTGAAGGCTAATGTACATATCTGTTGGTGAACTTCTCTGGAAAAAACAAATCCTGTAGGCTCGTACTGGCGGATGGTGGCTCTCATTATTCATTTAGTGCTTTTAATTTTATGTTGTTCCTGTCACAGTTTTGCACAATACATAATAAATATGTTTGCTATAATGTACGTATGTTACGTGTGTGCTGAAAATACTGTATTTCCCGGTGATCAGCTCGCGAGATGCTGTTGCTAGTGAGACCTAATGCTAATTGACACACGCCCCAAAATAGCTGTCCTTGGCTATGCCTGCTCGTAACTAGTAGCTCCTAGCCCAAATTGTAGTTAGCCATTCAAAGCATAAATCCGCAGACGGCTCGTATCTAAAGAAACCCTCGTTAGTTGGGACACTTGTATGCCACTGTACCACTGTATAGTTGACAATTTATAAAATACAAATAACTAAAGACACAAATAAATTTGGTCTTGTCAAGGGAGGCATCTGGTCAGGGCTGTGAAGCTAAACTTACCATTCAAAATATCCTTTTCTTTGCCCATTTCTGCTCAATATTTGTTCCCTCTTCTGGCTTGTCATCAGCTGCCACGCCGCTGTGGTTTCTCAAACTATGGTGCGGGCCGAGGGTCAAACAGGACGTGCACATGTTAATCGCTTGTCAAAAAAATGTGTGCTGTTAAAGGAAACTTCCGTTAACGCGTTAAATTTGACAGCCCTCATCAGGACTTTTCCTGGAGAAGGAAAGGCTGCACGTACTTTATATACACATAAGCGTTTTTCAGTTCATTAAATAAATCAATAAATGGGTGTGAGAAATATCATTTTAAACCAAAGTGAATTATTCTCTTTTTTGGGTTATCTTCTTAATGAGCAACCTGTATTAACATAAAAACAACCTCAGTGCCTCACCAGCCATGAAACTCACTACGTCAGTGCTTTATAGAGAAACACATCATCACTGTATAAATATGGCTATGATGTTAAATAAAGACAACGTTTTTTCATAATTACCACAATGAAGTACAATCTTGAACCCTTACTTTACAAAATTAGCGTAAAGACTGCTCTTGGCAGAACACAATGAAGCACCATCATATAGATCTAGCAGGATAGAAATAGAGTCATGAAATGTGACAGGCTTGGCTTGTTCAAGTAATGCATCCAGCAGTCGAGTCCACTGTCAGCAAAACTTGCCGTCACTTGACTAAAAGTGTCGATAGGTTTTCCAAAGACAGCTGGAAAATGAACCTAGAATGACTTCACAGTGATGAACAAAAACCCCATCATGTCATACTTGGAGACCTGAACATTTCCGACAGTGGAGAATTTGAAAACAATTGCAAATGAATTTCGGTGACGGACAACTGTACAGACAATTTCACTTGTCTTAAGAGGCCAGTGAGCAACAGCACTAAAGTGACATGAACTATTTGAAATCCCTTTGTCCATATAAAACCTAACTCAACATGTTAGCACTTTAAACTGACAAAGTAAGGGGTGGAGCTTATGTTAGATTTCCCCTGTTGTACTGACAAGCACTGGCTGCTGAAAGTGATAATACAGCAAAGCTGTTTCCAAATAGTGTGACGCTTTTGACTGGACAATGATATTAATCACTCCAGCTTTACTCAGTGACGTGGTGAGCATGCAATGCACCGATTTTTCCTATTCTCCAACGCTTACCTTAAAAGCAGTTCACTTTAACCGTTAAATTGTGGTTACTCAAGGATGTTTCATCGTCTCCATAAACAGAAACAACATTGCGTGCCTGAGGACTCACCGGCATGGAAAACCTTTTGCAAGGTTAGCATGTGCAGACCCCATATTTCAACCAACATGGAAAACCATGAGCTGACACATTGCAAAGTCAGCAAGAAGACAACCGCATTTCCTGAACTGTCAAACCTGAACATGAACCTTGAAGCTTCACATCTGCAAAAGTCCATGTCCTTTGACTGTTTAGAGAACCATTTTCCTTCACCCTGTCAGATGTCTTTGCATTCTACTTTCTTGGTAAATCCTTTCATATCAGTAGAAACCACAGGACAAATTGTTTTATTGAGACCTTTAACCACTCACATTTCATGCCACAGCTGTGGTTAGTGATGCAGTTTTAAGTTTTAAGCATGACCAATTCACTGTGTGCAAATGAGGCAGAAATAAATTGAGTATGATAAAGCAGGTACCATATATGTATGCCTATTTTACATTTAACCAAATAACTCAGTACTGACACAATGGGCCCTACCATTGTTGTGTGACGTCAGACTTCTGTACTTTTCAGAACTGGAGCTCTGCAGTGTTTGTATGTTTTTGACAAAGCCATGGCATTGCCACCACATTGATGGTACTATATATAAAACCCCTTCTTTATTACGGCTAATTGGTTCTATCACCAATTAACGGCAGTCACCAATGGTCCTAGCAGATACTGACTGGTTTTGGGATCCTTCCGAACCACCCCCAAAACAGTTAAACTGCTCATTTTGGGGTGGCCTTTTATTGTGGCCAACCTAAGGCACACCTGTGGAATAATCATGCTGTCTCATCAGCATCTTGATATGCCACACGTGTGAGGTGGATAGATTATGAATCATGAACTATGGATGTTCACTAACACGGATTTAGACAATTTTGAACAATATTTGAGAGGGATCGGTCTTTTGTGTACATAGAAAAAGTGTTAGATCATTGAGTTCAGCTCTTGAAAAATGCGAGCAATTACAAAAGTGTTGCGTTTGTATTTTTAAGTGTGCATACAATTAGCTTCAGTGTGCATATTTCTTGGCTAATAATAGGCTGTATTCAACCACAAAGCAGCATGATTTATTCATTAATATATATTTTTTAAAAACTGTGACACATTAAAGCTGCAAAATTCTAACCAGGAAGTGGCGAGGGACAACTGTACTTCTATATTTTTACATTCATGAGTTTGCCTTGAAATTCTTCTTGCACAATAGGTTCAATTTTCCAGAACTGACAATAAAAATAGATTATTTGATCCATCTATGGAATGAGCACAAAGAGAAAAATACCTACATGACTTGAAAGGACTACTGAAGTGTTCCAGAATTCACATACATAATAAATGAACTGGAGTTGACTATAAAACTCTGTTATTTACATTTAAGCTCTGTGTGACTCCTGTGTAGCTTTCTTCCAAACGTAATCGAAAATTCATTCTGCCCTTCTTGAATTTACAGTAAGACATCCGATTTCAGGCTTCTTTTAGGTGTTAAGTGTTTTGACGTCTACTGCACAAAAAGTACTGAGGAAGAGAAGGGGCTTTTTCCACTCAATTTGTGTCTCATTTTCCATGCTTATGATCCAGCGCCATGATTCAAGTCATTCGAGTAGCTACGGCAACTGGTGTTTAATAGTTCTAATATTTTCTTAATTTTTGTGATTACTGCATTCCTGTCAAAAGTGAACACAGAATGTGTAGCTGTGATTTCAATATTGTAATACTATCATGTCTCTGCTGTTTAACAAGTGATTTGTGTTCAACATTTAACTGTCAACAGAAGGTAGCAAATATCTGACTGTAAATGCAACTGTAAAACAAACGAGACAGGAAATAAATAAATGCTGCACAAAAAGGTAAATATCCCATTTTTCCTTTCATTCTTAATGCATCCCTTTGCTGCTGTAAAATGATTGTGATGCATATGGGAGTTATTAAGGATGCTTGAAATTGGAAAAACATAATGATGTGGTGAAGTGTCTCTTTGGGAGAATAGTCATTTCATTGTGTAGTGGAAATTTGGAATTCCTCTTTCTTTCCATTTTCCAAAGGCTCAGCATTTTAACTGATTCCCAACTGTGGATATGTGCAGATTTGCCTATAGCCTAACAACCTCTGACCACTGTTTCATGCTCTGTTTGATGTTGGTTCCAAAGCATAGCAGAGTCCTCTCTCAGGAACTTAACGAGATCTCTTTGAGATAGTCAAACTATATATTCCTCAGCATAGTTTTTAAAAAATACAGATGTAGGTATTTTCATGTTGCAATATTCCCTTTATGCTTGTGACGTTATGCAGCGAGTTCCCCCAGCTGCCCAGAGGTCGCCAACGTTCCACCGCGCTGCAAGGATTACATCCCGCTTCTTCCTGCTTTGAGTACAGAAGCGACGCACACTAGTTAAGTTTGTTGTCAGATACTGATAGCAACTTTACGGTTACTAAAGTTAGCTATCATTGAATGCATAGCCTATTGTAGACCTTATTGAGATGGCTTTTGTGTGTGTGAACGCGCTACAGAAATCTACGTGAATACCAGACAACCATGAGTGACCAATTATTTTATTCGGGCCAAACGACAATTTACGCCCAACTTCGATTAGTTATTGATACGTTAAATTCATAATTATGACACATATAGATATTTGTTTGCACAATCTGTTCTTTTAAACCACTATGGGGAATATATGCTAGCCAGTGGTGGTATTGTTATATTTTGTGGTTGAAAAAAATTGCAATCTTCAATTTGGTATTATATTAATATGCAGACTTAAACCATAGCCATCGTGCGTGGACAAAAGAGTGAAGCTCAAATTCAAGCCATTCATACGGAAGAATTCCAGCATCATACTGGAATAAAAGATATTTAGGATAATTACTTATCTATTTATCAGTGCTCATGTGAAACAAAATGTGACCATGCAAAATGCACATTTTTGACTCAGAAGTACTATAAAATTAATTAATTCATTAATTCTGTTCAATATTTCATCTTAATTAAGATGAAAAAGGTTTTTGTAGTGTCCAGGAGTAGGGGGTACGTGGCTTCAGGTCAAATGCCTGAAGGGGTATGTGGCGGTAAAAAGTTTTGGAACCACTACACTATACTAAATGATTGGACCTTTTTTATTTTATATAACAGCATGCTGGTGATGATCACATTTTTGTCTAAATTGCCACGCATGTTACGTAAACTCCAGCTTGAAGTGATTTTTCTGAACTTGGTTCTCACTTGTACGTTCAGTTAGGGATTCCTGCATTAATCGACTTAAAAATGTCTAATTTCCAAATATTTCACCTGAATAAAAAATCATATCCCACCTGACAAAAATCCCTATTGATATTTGAAATGTAAAATATAATAAATGCATTCAAAGGATTTGACAAAAAAAAAAAAACACTTCTAATGAGCGCTCCTACTCACTCTTAATAATGTGCCTTGTGTAGTCCAACACATTACACAACACAGTACACCAAGGGCCTTCAGACCATTGCTAGCCAATGAGTCAAAATTACTGGAACATGGATTAGTTCCCCTACAGAAAAAAGTAGACTGCTTTAATAAAGGAAAATATGAACAAGGAGAAAACTTACATTAATAAAATGATTCATTTCTTGGAATTTGACTGACGTCCTTTGTCTCAAGAGCTTTAGTGAATATGTACTGCTGAGGTGCACAGTTTACCTGCATGATTACGGTTTTACAGGATATACAGTCTCGAAGTTTGTCGTTTCAATGCTGTACATTTCTGCCATTTCAGAAGAAACCTGTAGATGGGAGATGAGAGCGATCGTCAAAATGGAAAGACGTTTTTCAACTGTTCTTAAACCTTTGATCAGGAGTGGATATTCTGCATGTCTTATGGGTTTATGGGTTTAGCGTCATGTTCAGGGTGCGGTTAAAGGGACAAGGGTTAACTACTATATTATACTAGTATGTAATACACCCCACAAGTGTGAGAGGCAACAATTTCTACCATGTTGAGCTAGCAAGCCAGCATGTCGTGTTGCTGCCATGTTTGGTGGTATTTTCCTATAGAACAGGTATTACTCATACTGTATAACCAAGGGCTCCATTCATGTAAAGACGCATTAAGCCGTAGAAGTAAGCCAAGCAATAGCAGGTGACAAAAAGGTCTTTTGACACAAAGCCAATTTTTTTATAAGGACCTTGAACATGGGTGTGACACATGAAAGATATACATGGGTTCCACCAGCTGTTTTGAGACTTTCTACGTCTGAATGACAACACCTCTTTGTGCAACACAAGAGCACTGCAAGAACTCCACTAATATGCCAATAACATCAATTAAATACATTCTTAAAATGTCTGTTTTGATTCTCAGCAGTAAAAATTGATCTTGACTAACTAGCTAAACTTATTCCCAGTCCTTTCCTACTTTGTGACCATGCTGACAGCACCCAAGGAGCAAAAACCTCAGTACTCTGAAAAGAAAAAAAAGGGAAAAAGCTGCAAAAACACTGATTCCAATGGGGAATGATGAATGAATGAGATGGATGAATGAGAATATTCACAGGCAGATTCCAATGGGAAAAGAAAAATATGTGGCAGACACAAGAAATGCGAGGGATGACAAAACCAGGGGAACCATCAGGGGAAGCCTTGACCGGTGTGTTGTCCACCAGGCAACGCCAGAGGCAGATACGATACTTAAAAACATAAGAATGATATTTAAACCCTCTGGTTAAGGTTAATATAGAACGGTGCCGTGAATATCAGCATTTAAACATATTACAGTATGTTTTTAGTGTAAAAAGTAGAATTGATAAATACATCAAAAATAACACATTGTAGAATATATACAATGTGTGTGTATGTATACATATGAATCGATACTGTTTTCGGTTAAACAAGACAGAGATCTGTTAAAGAAAGATAGTTATCATTTTGTTAAGTTAAGCAGAACAGAGCTTTGGGTAAGGACAAGATTGCAGGTGAAAGAGGCCAAAATTAGTTTTCTCCGAAGGGTGGCTGAGATAAGGTGAGAAGCACTCTCATCGGGGAGAAACTCAGAGTAGAGCCGCTGCTCCTCGGCATTGAATGGAGCCAGATGAGGGGGCTCGGGCATCTGGCCAGGATGCCTCCCGGACGCCTTCCTGAGGAGGTGTTCAGGGCACGTCCGACCGGTAGGAGGCCTCTGGAAAGACCCAGGACACGCTGGAGAGACTATGTCTCTCAACTGGCCTGGGGATGCTTGGGGATCCGCTGGGAGGAGCTGGAAGAAGTAGCCGGAAAGAGGGAAGTCTAGGCTTCCCTGCTTAGACTGCTGCCCCTGCAACTCGACCTCGGGTAAGTCGTAGAAGTTGGATGGATGGACACATATAACATTTATTTTTTTCTTTCGTCTAATATAGTATAACTACATAACAATAATAGTTATTACAATTTATTTAGATTTTTTCCCCTCCATAATTGAATAATAGTTTTTGCCAGTACACAGGCCACACACAGGCACAACCCTCCCTTCCTCTTTTCCTCTTCCTCTATTATCTCCTCACTTCTGTAAATATGCACTTTATATGTGCTGTACACGCTCAGTATTGGAAAAATAAAAGAAAATAAAAACTAAATAAATAACAAGGTGTCCCTTATTCATCTTTCAGGGAGTTGGCAATCCCACTAGCAAAATAGCCCCAATTAGCTAGCTGACTAGCTAGCTACCTAGAAAGTAAGTTATTTAACATCCATCCTTGCTTGCAAAGGCAGCAGAGAACCAAACATCACAATATCACGTTAGCAAGAAGTCTTACAATACTGTACCTCGATCACTGTCTTCTCCCACAGTTCCTTTCTTTTTCCATTCAGTCAGTAGATCGCCTCCACATGTGGAGCCCACCTGGGCCCAGCAGGCCTCTCATGTTGGGGACTTGGAGACTCAGGCCAGGAGGTCGAACATTCATTTTCCCAAATTGTCTCTTTTTCTTACTGATTTATCACTGTGTGTCACAGTTCCAACACTGCCCTAAAGTGAATACCCTGTGTGTGTGTGTGTGTGTGTTTTTTTTTAAGACAAATAATTAAATCACATTTTAACCACATGTCATCCTTTGTTGGTTGGAAGTCTCCTTTTTTCCAAAGCAAAGTAGCAATCAGTATTTGCTCAAATGACCATTGCAACGACAGATGGTAGCGGTTGAGAAAAATAAAAATAATTGTTACCATCCATCCATTTTCTATGCCGCCTCTCCTCATTAGGGTCGCGGGGGCATGCTGGAGCCTATCCCAGCTGACTTCGGGCGAGAGGCGGGGTACACCCTGGACTGGTCGCCAGCCAATCGCAGGGCACATATAGACAAACAACCATTCACACTCACATTCATACCTATGGACAATTTAGAGTCTCCAATGAACCTAACATGCATGTTTTTGGAATGTGGGAGGAAACCGGAGTACCAGGAGAAAACCCACGCACGCACGGGGAGAACATGCAAACTCCACACTCCACCAAGGGAAAATTGAACCCAGGGCTTCTGATCTCCAGACTGTGACTGTGTGGCCAACATGCTAACCACTAGACCACCGTGTGGCCCTAATTGTTACCAATGATTGAAAATAGTTTATTAGGAAATAACGACAGTGTTTCCCATACATGCATTTTTTGTGGAGGTCCACCATGAATTAATTTGGACCATCACAAATAGATTTGGCGCTACCTGCGCACCCTTGTTCATAAATTAACACCTTATAATGGGACTCTGTTGCAACTCTGTATAGTAGATCTCGACACTACTTCTTAACACACCTCATACACACCTGGTCTGCCAGATAATAAGAAGGCACAGCAGGAGGAATCAGTGTTGCCAATTTAGCAAGGATTCAGACCTCTCTGGATTCTATTTTTCCCAAAAAACAAAAGCAACTTGCAACAAATCTAGCAACTTTTTCTGGTCTTATTCTTTTGGAGACCCTGATATAACCAGCAGACCCCCCCACCCCTGCCAGCTCTGTCTTGCTTGTGACATAAAAAAACACACACAAAGAAGCCCCAATAGAAAGTTCATTTGTATTTCTAAACATATTTGGTTTTTTTTGCTCATTATTGCCTCCCACAGCATCCATAAAAATGCAACATGCACCATGGCCAATTAGGAAAATTATATGATGATGTCATCTAAGCCCCCTCTATTCAGACTTGATTGCTAACCTCATTTTGTTTTGTATTTTTAATAAACAACTGGGTGACAATATCCAATATCCATCCATTTTCTATGCCGCTTGCCCTCACTAGAGTTGCGGGGGTATGCCGGAGCCTAATCCCAGCTGACTTTGGGCGAGCGGGTGGCAGTATCAAACTCCAATATTGAAGGCATGGAAATCTTTCAGAACGTCAGCAACTCTAACACAGCACGGGTCCCTCGCTTCCAGCAATAGCGAGGAAGGAAACAGATGACTTATGAGCGTTGGCACTGTGTCAGCCCACTTTATGGCAGGATGCAATCAGAGCTTCCCGAAGTCAGATGCTCAGTTGTGCTTTCCACTGAAGCGTGGTTATGCAGATGATCCCGAAAGCTTCTCCTTGTGGTAGCAGCGCTGTTAAACTGAGACTGTAACGTCAAATAGGTAGTGTGGATTATGTTGCACCTGAGATCGGTTAAAGAGCCTTTGAAAAAACATGATGGCCCACAATTTCATGGATTTAGTTTGTGTGCTCATATTCTACTGCAGGCAGGATTCCATATCTACGTAACTTTATAAACCAATCAATCTACTGTTTGTTATCAGTGTATATCCTTGAGTGATGGCTAGTTCACACCACATGTTGACATTTATTTTACAGAGGTGGAATTATTTATTGCACCGTGGTGCTTTGTGCTGCATGCAGTCTGATGTAAAGGCATTCACTAATTCAAGAAAATGTCAGCAGAGAACACAACCAGCCAGCTCAGAGTTTTATTGCACATTTGGCTCCCTTAAGGTCTTATTTATGCAAAACGCACACGCAGTTGTAATTTGGGAGGTTGTAGCACAGCTGTAACACTCAATAAATATATGTCTGTCTTACGTTTGTTTTTTAACATGGTGGGAATAAGAGCAATAACACGGACACAGATTAGTCAAACAATTGGCGTTAGACAACTGACCTGTTATGAGATGAATTAATTTTATTACCAGCCACCTGAGACCAATCTTTTTTTTTTTTTTGTACAAGTCGGCCTTGACTGTTTTTTTTTTCTTTTTTCTTTTGAGCGGCCTACTTTCTCCACCGTGAAAGCTCAGTGCAAGGCAAAGCTCATTTATGTCAATAACATACGGACATTTGGATTATTCACATGTGGTTTTGAAAGACTACTTTATGCCACAGTTCAAATTAGAATTTAGAGAAATACCTCTTGGTTTGAGATGATGGTTGGCCTCCTAGTTGATTTTTTGCATACAAATAATGCAAATAAAAATAATCTCATCAACAGTAAGTCAAGTAATTAGTTACTAGTATTAGTTACTTGTTACTTTCCCAAAAAGTAATTGAATTAGTTATCAGGAATGTAATTATTGTGTTACTTTTGTGAAAAACCTTCAAATATGTAAAATAATTTGGATTTAGCTTTGTATTGGCTAGGTGTGTCATGAGATCAAGGCAGAAGACTGAGCTCGTGATTTACAAATCTCTACCAAAACGCTAGCGGGCAGTGTTTCATTGAGAGTGAGCAACCACAACTTCTATTGGCTAGCCAGCTACAGTAGCTTCCTGTAGCAGTGAACAATGTTACCGCAGTGACATCCGGATTGTTTATATGGACATTAAAGCATAATAACATGCAATTTTAATCAGTAATTAAGTTACTCGTTATTGGAAAAGGTTTTTGTTTTTCCATTGACTTTGCTTGTCAACAACTGCAGATCATTTTTTTAACACTTTACGCCTATTTTGTGCCTTCCACGGATACACTTCAGAATAGGCCAGTGTGATATTATACTTACGTATGTCCAAAACAAAGTAAGTATTGGGTCAGTGTCCTGCTGTGAAGCTCCACACCGCTCTGTATTTTGTCCAAAAGAATAAGCCTTTATTATGCCCTGCGCCGCTCCAAGGTTAGTTGGGCCAGAGGAAGAGGAAGCATCACTGACCTCCAACCATGGTTCATGGATGAGCTCGTCCCTAGAACCTTGAATTTGTTGCTCCTGAAAGGTCAGCAGTGATTTGAAGGTTCTCTTTTTTTTTTTCTCACCATCATTAATCTCTCCCTTCACTCAGCAGGCAGTGTCCTCTTGTGGCCTCATCCAGGGAGGCAGCAATCCTGTGGGCTTCATACATGTTGATATCACACTCTGTAAATGATTTTGTCACCTTACACTTTTTTTAGTGCTTAGTTTTAATTTGAATTCTAACATACCGTGCTCTTGACAACAAATTCAATTCTCATGTTTGGGGTTAAAAACACTAAAGTGCATGGTAACAACTGTTTGCCATTAAAATGCTTGAATGAATCATTTTAGAATTAAAAAGACATTACATTGAGTAAGTGCTGGATGTATAAGTATGCTACAATCACCTCTTTTCACTTTTAAAACACATCAATACTTTTGAGGCAATTTTAGATTGGAGCTCTTTTGTTCAGTACTTCTCAATTCTTCATTGTTTTAACAGCTTATTTGGGTTTGGCTGTACTTTTTAGGAGGAATGGTGGGTTTTTTTTTTCCCCCATTGGAAAACAAACAGCCACGTCATAATGCCTCATTAGCTCCTGGCCTGACACGAGTGACCGTAAAGCTGTGTATTTGCTGCTCTTTGGCTCCCTCTTGAGGATTGTCAGTATATCCCCTTGTTGTGCTGATTCAAAAACAGTATCTACAGTAATCCCCTGAAGGGAAATTGACTTTAAGTGTTCATGAAACACTAATTTCAATTAAACACCGTTAAACATATACACTACGTGCTAAATTAATATTTTAATGATAGGGCTATCAGTGAACCAGACTGTAATACAGTAGATCCCTGCGTTTCAGTGGGCTTACATACCGGGACCACCAGCAAATGGTGAAAAAGTAATCGATACTCCCATTAAAATGGCACATGGCTCTGTCGAAGCTAGTACATTTTTAACTGTGTTTTAATTTGTACCTATTTTTTGGGGCGTGTCAGTTAGTGGCCTTTGTAATTGTCAGAACTTTGCTCTCCTTTATGGCGCCAAACGTTTGCATTTCACAGCAAGCAACAGAAATGTGCGAGTCACGAACAAGTCGGTCAAAACTTGCAAGGTGTTTACTGAATCGGGACTAACGGGTACTGGTCTCTATTAAATCCTTTATTTTCTCACCCTGCTACCACTACGCTAACTTAAAAAGGAAACAAAGTAGCATGTCATTAATTATAAAACTCTTAATCTTACTGTATTTGTATAAAAGCATTATATATAACATCCTTGTCTCAAATCAACTCTCCTTTCCCATTCCTGCCCGAGCTGTGTCACAGATGAGACAAAACAAACGACTGATTCACTCAGCCCGTGAGCTTCACTGACATACGGGTTCCCAACAAAGACTCCAGTTTCACAGATTCACAGCTGAACCTTGTTGCAAATGAGCGAGTTTCTGCGCATACGCTCTGTGACAAGTAACCCGAGTGAATCGCGTGTCCGATTTACTCCAGTGAGTGACTCATAACTTGAGTCAGTTAAGGGAATCGAGTTTCCCATCAGTAGCACACAACTATGGAGCGTTCAAGGACCACATACAGTACCAAACATAGTGCAATATCTCACCACTTGATGAGGAAGAGTTATCAGTGAAGCATAAAGGCTAACAGTGGTACATGTATGCTGCACATTTTACCTGCGTTATCTCATATTCATAAATTTTTACTGACGTGAATGAGATGTGTTTTCTGTGGAAAAGAACTTGCCTATTTTCAGAGACAAAAAAATAAAAATAACTGACCAAAAATCCGCTAATTTGTGTGAATGTTGAATTGCGATAGTAAGGGGATCCACTGTCATTGTGTTTTACTCACTGATGCATAAACACAATAAAACAATGTACAAGTCATAGCCAAATCAGCGTCTTTATTTTAGAAACGCATTTTTCTATTGACATTTTTCTCTTTCATAAAAAAGCAATTTACAAGCTTAAGAACCAAAATGAAGCTGCACAGAATGATTATGAGTAAAATATATCATTTGAATAAATATACCTTTATTTCATGCTATAAAATAAAACTCATAAATGGCAAGATACAACATCAGCTCGAGCTAGCTTCATTTACTTCATAGTTGTACAAAACAGTAGAGTTCTGAGGTTCACAGTTGGGTTGTGAGGTTGTGTGGAGAGTGGACAAAACAGGAGTTTGGGCACATGTGCTGTCATGACTTGGGCTACGTTCACACTGCAAGGTATGATTCCCAATTCAGATTTTTTGTTAAAATGTGATCTTTTAAGTGGTCGTTCAAATGACCAAAAAAAATGCGACTTCAACGTGAACGCAAAATGTCTGGTAAGTGACACGCATGCACAAAAGCACACCCTGCGTTTACAGAAGTAAACATTGCCTCAATTTGTGCTCCCCTCTGCGCGTTTGTGACAATTTCACGGATTTTGTGCATCGGTAGTGAACATTTTCTTAACCAAATGATTAAAATTAGGAAGGAAGAGGGCAAGACTTTTGGCTATGGGATTTTGTGGAGCTCTTGTTGCGATGTCTGTTCTGAGGAGCGTGTGGGTGGATGTCCGAGCCAGGAGTGCTGGGACATTGATGTGAGACGCTTCACTGAAACCTTTTTAAAAGAATTTTTGGATGACAAGAATAACTTTTGCCTACATCGCTGAGTACCTTTAACCAGGTCTTGTACGGCAAAACACACCTTTTGATGACATATACTGTAGGTTGGATGTATGTGACCGCACCGTTCAGACTGCAGTAGTTCGGTATAAATCAGATTTATATCTACATAAGAATGAGGCCTGAGTCGCATATGAAAAAAAAAAAATCGGAATTGTACTGTTCACACTGACAAAGAAAATTCAGATGTGAGCAAAAAATTTTAATTGATCTGCAGTGTGAACATAGTTTTTGTGGCTTTTCACTGGACCTCAAGCTTCAGTTCTGGGGAACGTAACGGACTCATGGAGTCCTTGAGGCAGAATGTATGAAAACCACTGACTGAGGACTTGTCTCCCCGCCTGAAAAGAAGTGCATGATTGTGGACATAGGATGCATGTCCAATGAGACCATTGGAAATGAGAACATTATACACCCTGAGTTCTACGTTTTTTGCCTTGTCCCCAAATACATGCGAGTGAGAGACATTACAGTGCGTTTAGGGAGTTGTTGAGCTGATCAAACCCTCTCTCATCCTGAACAACTCCAACTCAAGTCTCTGCGACTGAGGTGCCCGAAGTGTCCACCGAATCTGAACATGACAACACACTGCCCTCTCACAGAATGTGGCTTTACAGCCCAAAAATCCCTTTCATTATTTTGACACAGCTGGAGGTGTAACTCTGTATCGAGCCACTGCGGAGTAGATGACTGAGCCACATGCTCAGTTCTTCTGTTGCAGTTCACTTACTACCACTGGATTTTCATGAGCTTTTAGGTCACCTGGTCATCATTTTATAATTTTTTTTTCATATATAGAGTGTTATTTTTCTAAAGAGGAAGCAAACCTTTCTAAAGTTTCAGCAAATAAAAATAAATCAATTTCAAATTATCCTGGTCCTATTTAAATTCAAAAGCTCCCTGACAATCAGTTTTTTGATGTGACAGGTCAATAATTTCATTATGCTTGATGATCCCAATACACCATGTTTACAAAAGTTTATTGCTTTTTTTTATTATTATTTATACACAGTGGACAGAAACTGGAAAAAAAGCTATGGAAGACTTCAGCTTTTTCCTAAGCCTGTATCAGTGTTCGTAAACTACCTGAAGTGAGTTTAACACGAAGAGGATGAGCTGCAATTTCAAAAAGTAGTCTGACAGCTTTCCCCTGTAAACACTTCCTTTTGATGACGTGTGGCCCATAATGCATCTCCTGCATCAAACTAAGAATTGACAAAAAGTCAACTAGAGTGAGTGTCAAGGTCAGTTGGCTCTGTGTGTGTGTACTATGACTTAAGTAAATATAGCTACATGAAAAGCAATTAAACAATACCCCCTCCATTTACCTATACATACTTATATACTTATTTGATAAGAAAACAAAACCTTACAAGTCAAAAAAAGCACCTTTTAATGGGAAAAGACCCCCGCTTAAGCAACTGAGGCCATTTTAGCTGGATACCTACAGACTTCCCAGATGGATTTGTTATGTACTATAAAAATTGTTAAGTGCACAATCAAAAAAATCTAAATAACTCAAGTTTTAAACTTATGCATTGGCAATTTTATACAATTTTGTGGTTGCGCAACGTGCAATTCAACTACAGTATATGAGGGTATGCTTTTTTGTTTAAATGCACACATACTTTACTAAATATCCAAGCAAATGCTCTCCCCCCAATGGTGGAGCAGGAGAGGGAAGCAGATATGCATGTTTCATGCATCTCCTTCCTTCGTTCATTCAAAGACCAAAAAAGTACGGCACATCAATGGGATTGTCCTCACCGGCTGAAGCAGAGGGATAAACATCTCTGAGTACAGGGCGATAGACTCAATTGATTGTAATCACTTGCTACCTTATAATTGTCTTTCCCATGACAATAAAATCATACCAGAAGCAAAAAACAAAACATATTTCATTTCATAAAAAGGGATCACGGTGGGGGTAGGCCATGAAAAAAAAAAAAAAAAAAAAAAACGGATGAAGATCGATCGTTTCTTGTTGGTGCTACTTTACGATAAATGATGTGGCTATATTTCATTATAATCTATTCAATCAAACCCTTTTAAAAAGAAATGAGGCACATAATTCTAAGTGCCATACTGTAAAATTTAAAGCTTGTGGCAAGGCACTAGGTTTAAATGCCACTTGTCGTGAAGAATTATCTCTTGTTTACGTTGGCGTCACACAATTACACTATTGCACATCATTTGTACTATCAGCTATTTATGGCTTAAATGAAAGCTGCTAATTATGATTTAGTCTTCATCAGAAATTGATCAGATTGGACACAAATGATTGTTTTAACCAGGGAGGGTACATTCCTTGCAAATAGCAATGAACTTGAACTTAATGAACAACCAATTCGTCTTAATAAGCATTCAATTATGAAATACAGTCAAAATGTACTGCTAAAAATCACCTGCTAATCTTTGGTGTGAACTTATGGCACAAAAGAGTTTAATCAGTTTGTACCTTTCGTTTGCAAATCATTTCGGGGCAACTTGCAAGACAATACACACTTGGAATCATCATTGGCAAAATCAAATTAGTCCGCCAACCAATGATTCTGATGAGCTGTCAAACGAACAGCTGACAAACATACTCTACTAACCTTGGCAAACATTCATTTAAAGAGTACTGATGAAGTCGAAAGACTGTGGCTAATAACCAAAACAGTAATACATGCCTACAATAAAAGTAAAAACCAAAAAGATTCTTGCAAATTTCCTCCAGAATTGATTTGCTTTCTCAACTGGCAATGAGTAAAGATTGTGAAGGTTATACATTAAGAGGAATAAGGGCGTCCTGCTCGATGTAACCTGGCAAAACACCATGTTGTCATACAGCAAAATTGCACCATAAGAAAGGCATTCAATCAATTTAATGGAAAATAACAATGTTGATAAAAATAAAGAAGACCACCCATCTGAGCTTAAAAATCTTCAAATCGATATAAAAAGATATCATCAATCAGGCCTTATAAGTGCCTACTTATGAATTAGCATTGAGTGATGAAATCACAATGGTTATAAAACAGTCTCTATATACTAGCTACTTCCCAATCCCCATTACAGATAAAACCCAACAAAGTCTTATGCATGATTTGTAGCCAAAAGTAATGTGTGGTTGCAGAGTCTCATCATGTTGCAGTAACTGCTGTGAGGCTAGTACTCTGACACTGCAGGTATCACTGGGACAACACCAATCCCACCCACTAACTCTGCAAAGTGCATCAATACTTTGGATCACCTGCTTTCACCACCTTTAACAATATTGATTGCTTTAGCAACACGCGAGTCAAACACAGAGTGGTATTGACTACTGCAATCAACCTTGGTCAATCAGACATTTACATTTATATTTGACTCTCACCAATGCAGAGAACAAAGATGGCAGGTAGGACAGCATGAAATAGGAGAAAGGACAACAGTCCTTTCAAATTAACGGAAGAAAAACCATGTTAAAATGGCTGAGATTCCTTTGTTGCTTTTTGCATATTATTGACATTAGTACATTGATGTACAGAACCAGAGTTATTTGACTGCATTGAATGAATAATGAGTTATAGCCAATCGTACCCAACTCGGGTCAAAACAAGTTACACATTCTGATGTAAATCTTGACATCCAAAAGTGAAGGAATTTAATCAAGAGATCCTTTTCACAGTTAACAGTATCTAAAACCATGATTTCTAACGGAGTGCCACCTGTATTTGTGATGAGGTAAAAACCCTGTGTTTTGTGGGGAAAACACAGCAAACAAATATCTTTGTATACACGGCCATCTAGTCTTTGTTTTTTACTATTTCCAAAAACATAGCACCTTCTAATCCTCATTTTGCCAAGTCTAATCCATACAATCAACAAGGAATATTTCCCCTGTGTATCAAGGCTTTTTGTTGACAAAATATTCTTTACATTGTTTGGCAAAAAGATACT
The DNA here is from genome assembly GCF_027744805.1 of Dunckerocampus dactyliophorus. NCBI lineage: Eukaryota > Metazoa > Chordata > Actinopteri > Syngnathiformes > Syngnathidae > Dunckerocampus > Dunckerocampus dactyliophorus. The sequence goes on along the minus strand of NC_072822.1, from coordinate 20,231,083 downwards.
GTACATAAATGGATTTCTAACAGTGAACTTGTCTGTGCCCGGTAGGTTCTTGGCTATGAGGTAGAACCCAGAAAGTTCCATTGATGTGAGAATACTGTCTGTGATGAGTAAGTAGTTGTGTTATGAGGTATTGAACTGATATGTCACACAAAGCTTTGGAAAAAAAAAAAAAAAAAAAAAAAAAAGATCATTCCTAGTGAGTGAGTGACCTCCTGTGGCCGTATGTGCAAAAACAGGTCAGGTAAAAAGGTGATATGACAAGCATCTTACCAGAGTTTTCACATTTTCAATTATTGCAACATGCCTATATAACTCTGTAAATATGTTTTAAAAACATGGAAAGATATAAAGAGAAATCATCTAAGGGGGTCTTGATTATTGGGACCTCCGCAAAAATAGTAAGATGTAGCTCCCGATGTAACTCCCTTTGCTTGAAAGAAATCAAATTCTACAATTCTCAAGCCTTGTCTCTGCATTTCACACTTAGCTTTCCACACCAGAACCCCTTTATGCAAGACAAGTTTATAGTAGAGGAAGCGGATAAAAAAAAAAAAAAAAAAAAGGTTTGAAATAGACATTTCTTAAAGCTTCTTTAACCTGAAGCAGGACCTAATAATCACATCTGGATGCTTGAGCTTCTTCTGGACTGCATTTGGAACTCTCCTCTATATCATTGGCTGGTGCCTCTTCTGCATATTGTGCCTCATAGGCTATCCCCTCAGCGGTATCCTCTTGGTCTTTCTGACCTGAGCCTCCCTCCGTCCTCTCTGGAGAGTCCATATGGTTGTTGCCCTCAGTTGCTCCCATGTGCTTCTTCCTCAGGTGCTGGTTAAGGGTGCCCTGAAATGGGAAGCATTTTCCACAGATCTGGCAGTGGAAGGGCTTGTTGTCTGTGTGGCCACGGATGTGGTACTCCAGTTGGTCTTTCCTTGTATACTTCTTGCCACAGAATTTACAAACAAATGGGGTGATTCCCATGTGCAGGCGCATGTGACGGTCAAGGCTCCCTTTTTGATTAAAGGTTTTACCACAGTAGACACAAATGAGTCTTTCGTTGTATGGGTACCACTGACTCCTCAGACTACGCTCTCGCACATCGTTCTCCAATATGGTGGGTCCCACAGCAGACTCGGTGTCATCTGAACCTTGTTTGATGTGACTCAGTACCGCTGCTGGGATGGCCAGAGGGCGCTTTGCCCTGGCTCTACCACCCCTGAACCCGCTGAGAATGGAACGGGATGGACTGGAGTTGCTGAGGTTGACAAAGCACGGGGAAGACAGCCCTGAGTAGGAGTAGGCAGCAGACTGGATAACTGGACCATAAGAACCTACACTAACAGCCAAAACTTGCTCTCCATCTACCAGCTCCGTGTGGTAACCATCATCACCAGCTGAGGAACTATCAGAGTAGGTAGGCCTCTCGGTTTTCTCGACCTTCACATGCACATCTGTTACTTGCCCATCTTTTCCAATGAGTTCCACTTGCTCCATTTCTCCTTCCATTGGAGTATCATGCTCTGACACACTGTCAGTGCTGCCGCGATCTGACTGTCCTTCTTCTTGCTGCTGTCGCCCACGGCCCAGGCCTTTTCCTGCAAGATCCAAGCGTGCTTCGTGTCCTGCATGACTCTGACGGGAGTAGTAAGGGGGGGAGATCTGGGTAGGGTTGACAAAGAGATTGCTGTCATTGACCCCGTTGCGACTGGTCTGCGAGTCATCCTTCTCTGGGCTGCAGGCATTAACTGGGAGGCTGATTTTGGAGTGGATGCTCTCAAGAATTTGGGTACACTTGTCAATAATAACTTGCATCTGCAAAAAGCTAGCAGCAGTAAGGAAACTGATAATGTCCTTCAGCTGCAGGGACATGTGACCTGTGTAGCAGAATGCAAGAAGCTGCTCAAACACCTCAGGGCTTTTGATGACTGAGATGGAGAGGCCACTCATGGTGCTGAGAGCCGAGTGGTCACGGAAATAGGGTGAGCTAGCTGCCAGCACAGCCTTGTGGGCGCGAAATGGCTGACCCTGAATGTGAACAATGATGTCACATAACTTGCCCTGCAGTCGCAACTCATTGAGCTGAGTCAAAACAGTGTTGCTGAACTCCGGCACATCAAACTCGATGTAGCTGCCGTCGTCCATTTCTTGGATGTGTTTTTCCAGTTTGTCAACCACCTGAGGGAAAAGACAAAAAAAATAGCCAAAAAATTAGAATACAGTAGACACGCAGGACCGTGTGAGACAGCTCAGTGATCATTTAAAATCTGAACTTTTCCTTGTTTTTCTTTATTCTTTTGCGGTGTTATCGTAGAATGGTACCTTGAATGATTATTAATGACCATAAAACTGGGATTTCTTGAGGCAACAGCCTGTTTTTGAGACTTTCGCCAGCATACTCCACCAAACACCCCCCAATATTGGACTCTCTGCATCAATAAGAATTTTAAAATATTATGTAAATATACATATGATGTATGTGCGTTTACAATAACTGTTTAATGATGGTGACAGTTTGACAAATTATTAACAGATATTTTATTTATATCTATAGTCATCCATTCTTTTTCCATACCGCTTGTCCTCATTAGGGCCGTAGGTGGGTGGTTATGCGTCTATGAAGCAAGCCAATTGGCCCCGTCTCTGTAGGAAAATACTTCTAAACTCAACCTCTCTTCTATTCACATCTACATTGACGCCAGGGACAAGATTGTAGACCTGCACAGCATGACGCTCGGTGAGAAACAGACCACTGTTGGTGCAATAATTCGGAAATGGAAGAAATAGAAAACAGACAGTTGCCCTCATTTTGGAGCTCCATGTAAGCGTTCACCATGTAGGGCAGTGCTTCTCACATAGTGGGGGGGCATCCGTGGGGAGAGGCGCGGTGAACTGTCGCAGGGTGGCGTGAGAGGCAGGGAGGACTTTCAATATTAGAGCAGACCTGCCAAAATGTATGAATTTGCCATACTCAGCATGTAATTTGACTCTTTAAGAATACACTTCACTGCTTGCATTTCGCTGGTTTCAGTTTCGAGTTCAGTCTGTACAGTACAGAAAAATAAATAGATATCAGTGTCTTATAGGGATGCCCCGATCCACATTTTTTTGGCTTCATTTGAACCGGCATTGTGGGCACAAGTGGGCATTGTAAAATGGTCCTTACATTAAAGCAGTAAAACACAACACAGTGAAAATATACTCATCCTACTTGATTTGCGCACACACACACACACACACACACACACACACTAGCTAAACTAAGCGAATCCCGCTAGCAATGAAAAACGCAGTAAACTCCCCCGAAATTGTATTTAACATCAAAGTGCTCTACATGTCACAACTACTACTAACGTTACAGTGAGCAGCAGAATTACATAAAAAAGGCAGCTCTGCTAGCTCGTAGTAACTTCCAACATGTCTGTGAATGTCTGAGAGCGCGTAAAAAAACTCAATTCACTTGTTTTATTGGAGAGAAGCACGCCAAGGTGGGGTCCGGTTAGCATACCGTAAATTAGTTCGCCAGTCTGCCCCGAAAGGCTCAGCAGGCTATGTATTAGCAATGGGGAGAATGCATGTAATGTGGATAAGAGTGTGGGCTGGGCAATATGACCTCATATCAATATCATGATAAATTGGGCAGTTTTACCTTGATAATGATAAATGCAAGATAAATGTCCATCCATTATATATCTTTGCCATCTGAAAATAATTGCCGGAAATGCTAATTAACTGTTTTTCATTGATTTATTGACCAACTGGCACACATTACTTTCATGCACGTAATGGTACGCACCTATTCCGCCTATAAAGCCTTCTGAAAAAACCTCCAAAAAGCGCAGACAGCACCCCATTTAGATAATGTGCTTTGGGTGGTTACAACAGATTTCATACTCACTTAGCATTTCTTGTTCTTTTGCTCAACATCATCTTTGTGGAACCCAAAATCTCCCTGGGAATGCGGTCCACAAATATGAATGTATCGTACATACCCTGGCATGCTATATCCTGTACACACATGTACTAAGCTACAGCCATATAACATGACTGACATCACGTCTCATGCAATAACATTACTAATGGCCACTTATCACACTGCACAAGAAGAACGGCGTTGATATCAACCCAACCTACCACAACCATGTCAGGTAATATTTTCCAATAATAGTAATAATAATAATGATAATAATACCATTTATAAATATAATACTCTCGTTTTTTTTTGTTTTTTTTTAAACAATTCTATTCAATTCCAGACATTCCATTGTCATGTTATTTGCCTATATGTGTGTGCCATGTTGGCTTTAGAAACTGGATAGATAACCATCATCAAAATTATCATTTACACAATGAAAAGAGAATTTCACATGTTCTTGTAGCCATGTGACCATCTATTCGTGACACCAAATAAAGCATGGAATCCTTAAAAACTGCTACCAACAGCAAACTAATCATGGCTTCCTACAGAGAGGCTTTTATAATGTTTTTATTTTCTTGCTCTTTATTTATGAATTCAATTTCTTGAAGGCAATTTTCCCCAATTGGCCAAGATGCACGTTTGTAAATATATTATTAGAGACGTTAAAAATCCATATATTTAAAGTCAAGTATTTGTGTTATTAGTTTTTAGTACCATTCAGAGCGGCGTTACGATGCATACAAACAGGGGGAAAAAAAAGTGTTTTTAGCGCATGAGTGGGAAAGCAGTATGGTATGTCACAGAGAGCAGTCATTTTTCCCGCAGAGTTACAGTGTCCAACTGATAACATAGCTAGTTATCTACGTCGGCGAGTGCAGCTTGTACGGCTGAGATGTCAAAATTTTCGGTTTATTGCCCAGGCCTAGTTTGCGTGAATGTCACATAAAAACAACCTCTACAGGTCATGACTACTACAATAATGTGTGATAATGTGTATAGCAGAGTAAACACAAGCGACAGCTTTGCTAGCTCATAGTACCTCCTGATATGTCTGTGAATCACTTGAAACAATGCTGTTGGTCAATGTGGAAACAGTCCATGATTGTAGAAGCCTGTGTGTGTGATTGCGAGAGAGTAAGACATTTTATTCAGTCTTGTTTTGTTGCAGGGAAGTACGCTAAGATGAAGGCTGGAGAGCTGGAGAAAACCCACACATGCACAGGGAGAACATACAATACAAATTCCATACAGGGATGTCCTAACAGAGATTCAAACTCGAAGTTCCATACTCCAGGGTTTCCGCTACATGTAATGGATTGTGGAGCATCGCCATGAGAAGATAAAAGCCGCCACACCTTAAAAATGCCTTTTTTTTAAAAAAAAAAAACTTGAGTAAGTAAATGTATGAATAAATACAGTATATATCATATGGATATATACTGAATATAGCGTATTATTTACGCCCATATTGACCACAATTATTTTGAAAACAATTTAAATGTTTCAATGCGCTTTATTTTCATAAACATGCACCGGAATCGCCCCTGTTGGCACTTGCACATGTGTGACCAGATAAAAGTACGCAACCCGTCTTGTGTTGACGTTCAATTAGTTCTTTTATTTATTGTGAGAATGAAGAATAATCCGTAAAATGTGGAGTCAACTGACGTCAGCTTGTCACAGGCTACAATCTACTGTATGCAGCGTGTGCGATGGCTCACGTTTCAATCTCATTTGACTTTCTGGAATATTTGTTTACACATTTTGCCTGTCTCTCACTGCCTCTCTGGAGGCAGCTAGATAGCTTGTTTTTGTCCCATGGGCGAGGTACAAGTGGCTATCACGTTCATGGGATACATGCTTACCTTACTTACTTTTTTTAACTTACTTTTTTAAAGTGTCATTTAACATTATAATACTAAAACACTAGTTGTGTGTCTACGTTGGTCAACATAAACACGTAGTGTGTCCAGCTTTAAGATAGTGATGCTATCACAGGGGTCTCCAACAAGTTGCTCGTTTGCTAGATAGTATCTTGCCAGCTGATGTTGAGTAGTTCACCAAAGAATATTTGCTTCATCTCTTAAGTGTTCTATTCAAACATGACGCCTGTATTTAATAACACATGAGCACACTGAATGGAGATGTGCTTTGTAAATAAAGTGCAATTTAAATGTTGGCGGTCATAAAACACAAATAGCTCACCTCTCTTCGTTTTGTCAAAGTAGCTTTAATAGTGCTGTAAGCTGGATACACCTGTGCTCTCATAACCATAGACTTTGAATTTATACTGTTCATACAGAACAGATTTCTACTTACAGTATAACAAAAATATTTAAATTGTTATTTTATTTTGTTAATTGTGTTATTTTGAACAAAAAAAATATATTATTGAATTCAATTCCCATGTTTCGTATTACTCTAAAAAAGACATCAAATTAAATTTAGCTTTGTGTCAAATAATAGAAAATGTTGTACTTTTGTATTAGTCACATAGTACTATTAGACTAAATAGGTCAGATAACAAAAGGAGGCTTGACATTTTAGACTCTCACGTGAAGTGCTTTTAGCAACTTTGCCATGAAATTAACAGTTTTGCAATCTTCCCGGTTCATGTTCTGATGGATGTTGAAAAAAGTATATAATAAATAATAATAATCAATGCCATAAAAAATGTTATTTGTCATAAAAAAAAATTGCAGAAGCAGCACAACACAGCAGCGTTAGTACGCTCTCCCATGCAGCCCACCACCACAGCTTTAAAAAAAAAATCCTAGAAGAAGCCATGGACTGTGAGGCTGACATGCCAACCACTGTTCGGCTTTCTATGGCTATTTCTTCCTTGGTAGAATTTATTACAAGCTGTCAATGTATGTATTATGAAAAATAACTCGTACATCCAGTATAAAGCATGATAACTCAAACAAATACAGTATAATGCACAGTAGAACTTGCCAGGCAACATTGTTTAGGCAGGCAAGAAACAAATGCAGTAAAAGCTTCGAGGCATGCACATATAGAGAGATAAAGTTCAGGCTATCATGTTTTGAAGTGCATGTGGAAAAAAAAAATCATTCTGAGTTTTACATAAGGCATACTCTGCCCTTGCATCTACAGCTGAGGAAAAAAAACACTATAAGAAAGGTCGACCACAAACCAAATTCCAATTTGCCACTGGAATGGTTTGCCAACAACAAAATGTATCCCTACCTACTGCGTTCACAAGCTAAACAAGAGTACAAAGAAGATAAACCTCTGGAAATGCTGAACAATAATGGTCGATAGATTCGCGTACCAACAATGCAAAAGAAAACACAGCCCTTCGCAAACTAATGTTGTTAATAACAGTTAAAAAAAAAAAAAAAAAAAAAAAAAAAAAAAAAAAAAGCCAAGCCTGCTTGTGGTCAGTGATTTTCAAGACTAGTCCAGTAGTTAACGCAATCCATTCCATATATAATGGTTACATAATGTTTGTCAAATTCCAAACAATTTAAAGAGAAGAACAGTTTTCACACAGACACATAAAAAACTTGGATCCACACCAAAAATTACAGGATTCTACTCTCGTCTTTCGGAATAGTCATGGCATAGAGTCATAAAGTCAGAACACACACACTCGCGCACGCACACACACAAGCACATAAACGAACACACAATCATGTATACTTTACCTTCTCCTTTCACTTGCATTATGCAGAGCTAAAAAGTAATCACAGGAGCTAGCCCATGGATGAAAGAGGTCTGAGATTAATTCTGATGTGTACAGGAAATATATTTTAAATACTGCTGATAAAATGTACTAGAAGTTCCCTTGAAATGTAACAAATAGAAAGAAAAACACAAAACACTGATAATCAAACCACTTAAGTCGGACAAATGATTCAACATTATTTGTTACTTATAGTATGTCTTTGCTATTATTAAAGCGGACCTATTATACAAATTTTCGGGCCTTTGTATTGCGTTCTGGACTCCTATAGAGCAGCTACACACAATAACCCGCACAGAAAGCTTTCTAGATCTTCCAGACTCTGCTGCACCTCTTACTGCAGAGTTTTCTGCCTCCCGCCCAACCCCCACTACCCCCAACTCTCCTCCAGGTACACCTCCCGCAGATCCCACTCTGCTGTGATTGGTCACACTCCCAAGAGCTCCAGAGGACTTCCGGACAGTTGACGAACCCCTTTTGTCTGATTACTTACACAAAATAAACACAGTTAGGACACTAATAAATTGTTACATACAGCTTTGCTCTGCTGACTCTTCAACACGACCAAGTAACATTGGAAAGGCGTCGGAGTTCAGCAACAGTCCAGCTTCGTATCTGTCCATGTTCACAAAACAGTCCCGTGTGAAATGCAATTGACAGATGAGCATATTTTTGTCTTGCTGGTCGGGAATCAGCAATTCCGACCACTTCTGCCTGCTGCTTGCCTCTTTACGCACACCCGAACAAACATTTCCTGGGAGCACGGTAAACAGAGCAGAGCGAAGCAGAGCGGGGGGAGGGCAGGCCTACAGGGTTTGCCTGGGCATGCCCATATAAGGATGTCCGGGTTGCATTGACGTCAATGGAACTGGGTGTTAAAAACACAGCCCGCACAGCAGTCCAAAACTGCTTTCAGGTCTCACTTCCAAATGCGCAAAACCTCATTATCTGATGCGTTGGCATCGTTTAACACGAGAATGCAACACTGTAACAACATTTATAGGGCAGAAAAGAGGGAAAGCATAATAGGTCTCCTTTAAATAAGTGTCATGACTCATATGGAGTACACAGAGATTAAAGGGTTAGTTCGGATTTTTTGGCATGAAGTTGTATGACAACCCCATCAGCAGTGTAGTACATCAACAGTGACTTACCCAGGGCTCTATGAGTTCCGCATTCCACAACGGAATCACAAACGGAATCGCGGTATTGACCAATAAAAGCGGAATCTACTGTTAAACGCGGAATCTTACATGTGTTACATGTGAATGAAATTATGTTGTGTGGGGAAATATTTCCCCGGCCGGCCATTCAAGAGTGGCAGAATCTCATCACAAACACTACTGAAGATGTCGAACGGTGGGAAAAAACCTTGGAAACTCCTCTGTTACGGAGTGTGAATGGAAGCTAAGTGGGGTTAGCTTAGTTAGGGAGAGAGTGCTAGTGCAGCTGTGTGTGTGTGTGTGTGTGTGTGAGTACGACTCAGTCTGGAAGAATATATATTTTCCCCATGTTGTGTTTTACCACTTTAATGTAAGGTCCATTTTACAATGCACGCTGACGACGTGCAGGCTCTGAGAGAAAAAAGAAACGAGAGACACATTTATTCTTGCACCCAGCTCGTATCAACCGTCAATTGCCAGTCTCAACACACACAACACACTTCTGGCCTTCAAAATAAGAGCGCTTTGTCACATTTTTCTAATTGTGTAAACAAAATAAGGGTGTCATAAAAAATATCTTACATTAATAATGCAACTGGAATTGCACCGGTGACTACATCTTCCTTAATAACAGCACGGGCATTAGTTTGTTGAAGATTTTGCAGCAATATGTGCTGAGGCTGACATCCCATTAGAAAAGTTAGCAAAACTACACTGCACAAAATGGGCCAATGATGTATTGCATCAATAAATGTAAGGATTTGTAAGGATGCATCTTCATCACATGCACAACAAAGGACAGCCGATAGAGCGCATTAATACAATGTCAGAGCAAAGTCGAGCGATTTGTGAGGTCAAATTTTTTTGGCCCAACCCTAGTGAAGGTACAGTATATGTTCCATGTTTGGCAGAGAATGAAGAAATTCTAGTTCTACTGGCAATCTGCACAAGACTGTGCCAAATGCAACACATAAACTGTACAGCATATCGTCCATTTGACTTCTTGCATCAAGAGCCAAAAGAAACATTTTCATAACTAACACACATGTTTATTCAATTATTTAATCTGATGAGCATACGATTTGGCAGTATACTTTTAAATAATATCACGGTACCATTTTAGCGTTGCCTAGTTTTAGCCAAACTACTATAATCCTACCACTTTGGTGGTTATGTGTTAAGTCCTGAGCTGGTCAATGAAGGATGCAAACCACAATTTACAAAGCCACATCACTGGTAGTAAGTAATTCTATATAATGCATACATGCAATGCATACGCACCAAGCAAATTCATAATGCAGCATCAAGTAAATAGCAGCTCTTCTTCAATCTCAGCCACTGCTGCAACCCCTTCCCAGTCCCTTGCTGGCAATCCAGCTGGACGTTCATGTGTATTGAGTCATAGTCAGCACTTTTGGAATGTAAACACTTTGTACAGATGCCAAGGTTTGCCAAGACACCTGTCCATGAAGACACATGTTCTCATCTCGGCACCAGACGAGGAAAGATGGAGCAAGAGGGAGAGAATTACCAGAGGGAGCTCATTACTTTCCCTCCCACACATGCAGCCTAGTACAACATGTCCATGCACTTAAACATCAAGCATGGTTAGTTATGGTATGCTGAAAGAGTGGGAAAAAAGCCATGTTACGAGGGATTATTGTCGGAAATTAGATCAAAATGTCCATATGTGGTTTAGTTCCTTGGCTGGTAATACATTTAACTGACAAAGCTGCTTCCTGTAGTACAGAAGATGAAACCCTGTGATCGTTTGAGAATATCTAGTGTCAGAATTAACTACTTCTTAAAATACCATATATAAATTCAAACAATTCTAAACAAAGTTCTAGAATACAGCAGATGAATTTAATTATATTTTGATGATAATACATCAATTTATGTCAATTGTTATGGCTTGCTATTTCATGAACAGTGGTATGTAAATGTATACTTTCTGGTGTATTTTTGTATAAGCTAGAAATTCCAGTAGCTACTATAAAAACAGTTTAACGTTATGAATGAGGTAAATTTGCCATGACTGCAAAAACAAGTTTTTGTCATTGACTTTGTGCTATTTAAGGCCAAGTCTACCTGAATGGGTGTGTTTTGAAATTCTTAAAGACAAAAAGGGATTTACTGCTAATGTATACACATGAAGCCAGACACTAGCTTCTCTGTCCGAAAACACTACAAGCAATGACTGATACACTGACATGAAAGTAACTTGTTGACAGGGAACCGCTTCCTTTTTTTCTTTTTCTTGGAAGGTTTCTAACAAAGATAAATTACCTGATGTGTATCAGAGCCAGCTAAAATAATGTGAATAAATGCTAAAAGAAAAAACAAAACACTGAAATTAAACAAATGATGATGATTGACAGAGACTGCAGGTCAACAGACCAAGTTAAAATGAGGCAAACTGAGTTTGTGGGCCTGCCATTGCTTGTAAGTAACATTTATTAGTTCATATCTAAAACAAGAGGTGCAATAAATTAAAACAACATAAGACAATGTGACATGACTGTTGGAATTAAAGAATTAAATAGCGTAATTTCTGGTGTATAAGCCGCACCGGCGTATAAGCCACACCCACTAAACTTAGAGGAAAAAACAGATTTGTTCTCATAAAAGCCGCACCAGTGTATAAGCCGCACATATCCCGTCATAAAGTGGTATATTGTGACGCACAAGAGTTTGTGAGGACCAAGTGAGCTCTTTATTTAACAGAAGCCACTCTTTAGCTATAAATAAACTCACAACGAGCTTGTCAACAAATGGAAATTGCAGGAGGCCATTACTCAATAACGGTCAGACTCCCGGTGTCATCTTACAAACATTAAACTTATCACACAGCAACTACACTCAAACGTTATACCTCAGAAATACAAAAACATTTAACATGTAAAATGAGATATTTAGTGCACAGAAAGACGTTAGACAAAAAGATGTTTTAAACTTTTCATCCAACAGAACACATCATCAATAGGGTGAAACTAACCTGTCTCATGACGGACTAATCCCAGCTCACGTTCCCTATTAGTGGGTGAACAATCCAAGGCTTGGTGAATCCGTGTCAGAATTGAACAGCGTCCTAATTCCGTTAAAACGTCGGCTCTCTCACTTTTGGCGAGCTGTTTCCTTCAATAGCAGTCAGTAGTCCTACGCGAAGCAGCCATGTTTCCTTGTCTTGACAAGACGCCCTAGTTTTTATTTTTACCAATTACTTTCATTTATTGTTTTTATTGTTGTTTTGAATGTTTTAATGTTTTAAATAGGTTTGTTTTTATTTATTAGTTTTTACTGTATTAATTTGTACTTGTACTCATTTATTGTTTTACTGCTTTGTGCAGTAATTTGGAAACTGTGTTTATAAAATGTGCGATATAAATAAAGTGGATTGGATTGGATTGGGTTGACAGCCAAATCCATTGACAGCCATCCATCCATCCAGCTTCGATGCCACTTATCCTCAAATCCACTGCCTTAACTTGAAAGCGGCATCATATCTCTTTATGTGCTTTGTAATGATGGAAGCTTCCACTGCAAATGTGCACAATGCGTCTACATTCCGGTACAGTAGGTGGCGGTATGCACCTAAACGTTAGTTGCGACTTGCCATAAACAAGGAAGAACGTCAGCGGATATGACGTGTACGTCTGTGATGCTATGTACATTGCATAAGGTTACGTAGGGTCACTTGCAATGTTCCCTCTAAGACAAAAACAATGTTCCCTCTAAGCTGCGCGCGTGCGCAGTCGCGCACTGCTCACGAGTTCTCTGCGCACCACAAATCCATGTAGCACACAAAATACAATTCAACTTGAACTGTAAATGAAATAAACACAATTTATTCTGCACCATTTTTCAATGCAACTCAGTGAGTGACAAGAAACAAGCAGTAACAACATAACAATGATGAACACTGTCCAGCCAATGATAAGATCCCGTTTGCACGTACATATTTACTTCCACAGACAATCGATTCATTAACAGCGAGTTACGTAGTACGTGCCACTGTTTTCCAGGTTAGCGTATAGGTAATGCTGCTTGCTAACCCTGTGTTAAGGCGAAACAAATGGCCAGGGCAACATCCACTCACCTAGCCAAACTAAAACCGTCAATTCCGTCAACACTCACGCCCTATACAAGAAGGGCCAGAGTCGCCTTCACCTGCTGAGGAGACTGAGGTCCTTTGGTGTGTGCAGGACTCTTTTACGGACCTTTTATGACTCTGTGGTGGCCTCAGCCATCGTCTATGCTGTGGGCTGCTGGAGAGGGGGCAGCACGGACAGGGACAGGAGCAGGATCAATAGGCTGATCAGGAGAGCGAGCTCTGTCCTGGACGGTCCTCTAGACTCCGTGGAGGAAGTGGGGGAGAGAAGGATGTTGGCTAAGCTGACATCCATCATGGACAACACCTCTCACCCGCTACATGACACTGTTGTTTCCCTGGGCAGCTCCTTCAGCAGCAGACTGTTACACCCACGGTGTAAGAAGGAGAGGTTCCGCAGATCCTTCATACCGACCGCTGTCAGGCTCTACAACACCTGCACCACCTGAACCATGTTGTAGTCAATATGTATTCTTTACACTGTATTCTTTACTTGCGTATCTTGCTTGCTGCTGTAACAAGTGAATTTCCCCGCTGTGGGATAAATAAAGTACAAATACAAATAAAAAAAGCAGTTATTTTAAGGTGGACTGGCTGTCGGAGAGACTCCAGCATGCCCCCGCAACCCTAGTGAGGATAAGCCGCGTAGAAAATGGATTGATGGCTGTCGGAGTATGTGCAAACAGAAGAACAAGAGGTGAAACTGGGTGAGATTTTTTTCATTTTCCAATGAGAAAGGCTTGCTTTATAAAACATGCTGCAATGACAGTTTTCTGAGTGAAAAGTGTGGACTGAATGCGTGGAGTAACGGTATATTTATGGTGTTTATTGAATAATTCCAAATCCAACAATGTTTTACATTTGCTTATAGTATAAACTGTGATTGATGTTGCTCACTCAAGTGTGTGCAACGACAGCGACAGGGTTAGCAAAAACAGAGAATGGTGGCTTCTCGGCGTGTTCTGGTTGTATCCTGAACTTTTTTTTATCCTTATGATGGACTACCTTAGTAATATCGTTTTCCCATATTTAAACAATTAGTACTAGCTCTAAAGTAATAGGAGATGTCACCAAATTAGAACATGAACACACCGAGCACCATGGGAAATGTGATTTTAGCCACATATCAGCTTCATCAGTGTATAAGCCGCAGGGTTCAACGTTTGAGAAAAAAGTAGCGGCTTATACACCAAAATTTATGGTACTGCAATATCATGATACTGGTGACGATAACCTTAAAACAATCAGTGATATGTACTTTTTTCACCATTTACGATTATGCTACTCCAAAGTGCCCAGGAACATTGGCTTAGATGGTGACAATAATTATACCATTACCGCAAACAAAGTTAAAATTACACCCCAAAGATTCAGCAGTTCAGCATTACAGAAAACAACCGCTCTTACGTATTAACACAAGCAACAAGGCAATCCAATTGCATTTTTAGCAGACCATGATAGTTCAACAGCTACCTCCCAGACAGCAACAGACTATAAAAAGGTTGAATGCGTGCAAACCTATAATGGCAAATCAGGTAAAGGTTGGTTTAGCTGAGTTCTGACATGAGTTAAATATATATAAAAAAAATTTTTTTAAACTATACAGTAATAGTTGTAGAAAGTAACCTGTGCGATCCCCGATTGTGACCCCTCCCAAGCCAGTTGGAAACATCCCAGAGGCGCCCCACAAACCTGCTGGCTTGACATTGTGGGTTGCTTGTTGTTTTTGTATACACAGCCAAGCCACTGTTTTTCAGAAACGATGACATTACCGATCCATCGCCACCCCGTCGCTGTCACATGACCAGAGGTGAAATTCACGACAAGCCAACATAATATCCGAACAGTTCGACAAACATGACTCACCCCAGTCGACATTCTAATATTTTGTCGTCTTTTCTCCAAAATGACTAGTAGAACTAATTCCACTTCGTCGTAAGTCTATATGAGCCTATGAAACCGAAAGACTACGGACTTATGTGCATGCGTTCTTTCTTCTTCTAGAGTTTGGTGTGTCTTGTGGTTCCTTTTTGCCCAGGACAGACCAGGCTGGAAAAGTCTCGTTAAAATGGTTGGCTCTATAAGTGCATTGACGTGCAAGAGGACTAAGAAGGAGGACACTTAATACATACAAACCAGCATGGGAATAAACTGTGTCAAAGGGTGCTTTCATAGCTATAGTTGATGATTATATGCTTGTATAATTGGTGTGTTTCCAAACTAGGTTTTTTTTTTCCCATATTAATACTACTCACAAAAAGTTAGCGGTATGCACAACTGTCATGCTAGGTTTGGTGCGTTGAATATTGAACATGTTGGACATGTGTAGGCCTGTCACGATAACAACTTTGGCTGGACGATAATTGTCCTCTGAGAATTGATATTACTGACAACATTTTTTGATACCATTTTTTCATTAACTATATAATAAGAGTACAAAGTATGTAGTCTAATAATTATTTCCATGACATATTTTAATAAAAACAACTTGACACCCATATTTAGCTTTGACTTTGTCTAAACTCACTTTGCGGAAAAAATATTGGGATATATATGTATATCAATATTCAACCTTAATATATCAGGATGTAAGTTTGTTTGGCCCGTATCGCTCAGCCCTAACAGTAGTACATTTTAGGTTCACACTGAAATGTATCTGAAATATGCCTAACTTCTTGTGAGTATCATTCATTATAAATAGGGATGTCCCGATTCGATCTTCAGGATCGGGATCGGCTGCTGATCCACTGTATTTTGAAGATCGGAAAAATAGCGGCTTCCGCCACGAGACTGGGGCCGATCCGGTTGCTGTATCACGTTCATAACACTGGGCGACACGCCAACATGGTAGGTGCGGTAATGCACCTCAAAGCTGGTTGCCACTTGACCCCCGCTACCCGCATAAAGAAGAAAACGCAACACCACCATGCAGACATGTCCACGGTGTACCATTGTGGAGTTAGTTTCACTTTGGACGTTGTATATTCAGCTCCATGGCTACAGCGGTAGTTCCCCCTCACTGTGCCCTCACTGCTATGTCATTTTGTAGGCAGCTCATACAAGCTGGCTGTTTATACTATGGACCGTCAATAAATTATTATTGTGTTGAAGAGAGTGTAACTGAGCGGGTGAGGATTCCCACTAAAGTTATGCGAGTGCAGAGTGGACAAAAGGACAGGAGCCAGAGCTGCAGGAGGCACTTTATTCTTAGCCCGCTCGTCTCTCCACTGACTCCCGTCAAGTGACCTCAACACACACAACACACAATACTTCCGTCCTTCAAAATTACAGCACATCCTGTGGGCATACAAAATTAGGGCGTCACAAAAAATAGCTGACATATTTGTTAAAATAATGTCATATATTCTAAATCAACCCACAAATTGATCTAAAACCATGTGAAATGGTTAGTCTTACCCTAA
The DNA here is from genome assembly GCF_027744805.1 of Dunckerocampus dactyliophorus. Lineage (NCBI taxonomy): Eukaryota > Metazoa > Chordata > Actinopteri > Syngnathiformes > Syngnathidae > Dunckerocampus > Dunckerocampus dactyliophorus. The sequence goes on along the minus strand of NC_072822.1, from coordinate 20,214,765 downwards.
AAGTATTTTTGCGCACCCATTTTTTCCAATTGTGTATTTTATTGGATTGGGGACAGAAAAAAATGACTTACAATACTTTTATTTAAATAATGCAAACTGAACTTTTTTTTAAATAAATAAAAGTGATCCATTTGGGTGATATTTCAAATAAATTAGACACAGTTGTTTTTTTTTTAAATAGAAAATAATAATACAGCAAACTGTTGTATTTAAACAACTGTTTAAACATTGTGGCGAAATGTAACGGACAGTTACAGTTAAATAGCTCTCTGTTGGGCGTGAGGTCCAATCATCTGTCGCAAGTAAAATAGCGGACACGTGATAGCTCGTTGACGACATAACTTTTAGTTTTTCATAAAGTGCTGGTAAAAGTGAGGACGTGATGATATTTCATAGCGAGGTTCAAGAACTTTAATCATATACAGTAACGGAAAAAATGGCTAGACCACCCTTGCTTCTTCAGTTTATTGATCCATTGTAATGCCTGGTACAACTAAATGTACATTTGTTTGGACAAATATAATGATGATAAATGTAGCTCATAAGAGTTTAATTCAAGAGCTGATAGCAACTCTATGGTTTTCTTGATAATAACCTAAATCACTTAAGTTCTTACATGAATACCTATAGCATTGTACTGCCAAATTTAACTCTTATGAGCTATTTTTGTTGTCATTGTTATATTTATCCCCCCCCCAAAAAAGGTATCTTTAGTTGTATCAGTCATTAAAATGAACGGGAAATTGAAGAAACAAGGGTGGTCTAATCCTTTTTTCCATGACTGTACTTAAAGCCAGCGCTCTCAACAACTGTATACGGATGTAATATCGTGGTTATAAAAACTCCAATACCATGTGTTACTGCTTTGGCCCAGTCAGAGTTGCTTGCTAGAGATTGTTTATATGCTGAAGTTATCTGTGTTTGCACTAAGCTGGTTCTCTTTCTTGTAGAGGTAATATTCACTGCCGGATGATGCTGTGTAAAGTGTGACATGTTAGACTTGTTTCTTGCAGCATACCCGATATCCGTGGAACAATGTCGATACACAACTTTCGATTTATCCACTTGCCTTTGTCCATCCGCAATTTTAACAAGGAAGCCAACGTGTTCCCCAACAGGAGACCGTAGTGAGATGGGAGGGTCTTCCAGCTCAGGCTTCTCGCTTGCATTTGCCATGATGCCATTTGTCACGCCTGCGAGCTACTAGCGTTCTTCCCCTTCAGTCAGTAGTGTCCGACACTGAGAGGCGTCCGTGCGGAAACTCGCCCAGGTCTTTAGTTCTACGTGAAGTGCTTAGATCACCCTAGTAATAAATTTAATGAGGAAAAATAGCATAAAATATAACGAGAACGGCACGCAAGTGTACATGCAGAACCAAAACGGTTCAATACATTGATGTGAACCGTTACACCCCTAATAACCATATTCAATTCCACAAATTAATGTTTGTAACAAACGCTTATTGTTAGAGGCGGAAAAAAAAAGATTATCGGATCGGAAGCCAAAAAACACTGATCGAGACATCCCTAATTATAACAATATATTTAAAAATCTAAGCGAACCACAGTGTGTCACAGAAAACCAGGTGAGAGTGCTCCATTCATTTACTGGTCACAAGAACGATACAGACAGTTTGGTTCTTGAAGAATAAACACAGTATGAAGCAAAACTGGGATTGAACAAAACATACACCTTCATGTCTTGAAAACAAGACATGCTGCCATCAGATGTTACTAACCGTATATATGCTAAACTGAAGACCTGTTCGGTAAGTCACTGATGTCTTCTATTTACACACCACCTGCAGGTATGTCAACAAAATGTCGCTAAGGGTCAAAGCTGGTTTGTACTACGTCTGTAAATCTCAAAAGTACCTAATGATATGATTCGCGGTACATGGGTCACAATAATGTTCTCGATATGGTGATAGCGTGAAACAAAACCAAAAACAATGAATTTCATAGTCTACATTCCCAGTCATCAAATCTACTAATTAGAAGCATAACAAAATAAATATTTAGTGTATGTAGTAGTGATGTAATCAACGGAAAGAGACAGACAATGACCGGGATAAGGTTGAGCAGCATGACAATGTTGACAATAAATGACGTAAACTAAACACGCGTCTCATTTTCTGTCCGTTTTTTACATGTTGTTTTCCTTCTTTTTCGTTACCTTTCTCTCGCCTCTTCAATCTTCCCGCGTCTTCAAACATTTGCTTCCTTCTTTGTTCTTGCATGGGTGATGTAAGCACGTTGGTGACTGAAGTGATTCCTCGAGGCAGAAAAAAATCCTCGATCATTTTTTGTAATCAAGGTACTAAAATATTTCGACAAATCGTTGTACCGCTACATGGGATACATGCTAACTTACTTTTTTAAAAGTGTTAACAATATTGCTCTCTTCTTATCATTATATTACTTATGGCTTGCCTTCAAAACACTAGTAGTGTGTCTAAGGTGTCACACACAAACACGTAGTGTGTCCACCATTAAGATACTTACGCTATCAGGGGTCTCCAACGGGTAAATCATAAGCTAGTAGTAGCTCACCAGCTGATGTTGAGTAGCTCACCAAAAAATATTTGCTTCATCTCTTAGTATTTTTAATAAGTACACTGAATGGAGATGTGCTTTGTAATTAAACTGTAATTTAATAGTTGGCAGTCACAATACAAATAGTTCACCTTTTCATCAGAGTAGCTTTAAAGTGCTGCAAGTTGGATACACCTGTGCTGTCATAACCCTGGACTCTGAATTCATACTGTTTATACAGGACAGATTTCTATAACAAAATTATATATATTTTTTATTTTGTTTATTTTATTTTGTTATTTTGAACAAAAAGCAATTCATTTCCCATGTATTCGTATTACTCGAAAACAGGCATCAAATTAGATTTAGGTTTGTGTCAAATATTAGAAAATGTACTTTTGTACTAGTCACATAGTCCTATTGGACTAAATACATCAGGTAACAAAAGGAGGCTCGACATTTTAGACTCACTTTAAGTGCTCTCAGTAATTTTTCCATTGAAGCAATAACAGTTTTGCAATGTTCTCAGTTCATGTTCTGCCGGTTGTTGAAAAAAGTTAAATAAGTAAGTTAATAAATAAATCATAAAAATTGCAGCGACAGTCCGCTCTCCCATGCAGCCCACCACCACAGCTTTAAAGAAATCCTGGGGGAAACCCTAAAAAAAGAAACCAATTTAAGGCTCAGGATGTTTTTACAATTTTTCACATTTTTGAGATACTGCATTTAGGGTTTTTATTAGCTGTAAACTATATCAAAATTATTCAGAGATTAAGAAATACATTCTTGAAATATTTCAGTCTGTAGAAAGTGAGTTTATAAAATAGAAAAGCTTCTATTTTTAACTTCTGAAATAAATTAGCTTTCCAAAATATCCTAATACATTGAGATGCACCTGTACACTAAACCTAAAGATACACTTTTCTCAGTCTTTGTCTTCCTTTTGTATTTGTGCATTAATTGCTTATTCTTCAGCAAATTTCACAATTATAATTACACTCTGGGCATTGAATCAATTGCAACTGGACTGTTTAGGGGCCTTATCTATAAAAATGTGCGTAGAAATCTGACTAAACCCAAAATGTGCGTACGGACAAAAATATTCAAACCTATAAAAAGTGGCATACACACACATTCACGCAACTTGTGGTTCATAGATTCAACCTTGGGTAGACTGCACATACACAACTCCGCCTCAGGTTACGCCCTAGCTACACCTCTGTTTCACCATAGAAGGTCAATGCAAAGTGACTCATGAATGTGGCGTCCATATTTAAAGAGCATTGATTGCATTGGAATCACGGCTGGCGGGAAGACCATGGGGAGGAAGTGGACTTTCACGGAAATGGAAGCGGAAATACTGGAAAAAGTGTCATATTTGGAAGACACAGAAGTGGTATAACAAATAAAACAAAGATTGAGCGACAAAGCTAATATAGGAAATGTGTGCCTTGATAGATATAGATACATATATCTATCAAGGCACACATTTCCATTTTTAGTGAGCAAGTTCCCTAATGGATACCACATTTTAGATTAATATAAGCTTAGCAAAATCAGTTTCATCTAAAAAGGTGGATGCAAAGACTGGGGATGAACTTATATAAAAAATGAATTGCTGTAATTCCAGATCAATATATAGTTAACGTAATGATGGCATTAACACCATCAAAATATTAGGCTTATTATAATTATTTTGTTCGGAACTAATGTGTGTTACTTCAAAACACAACAAAAGAAAACCCCATCATTTGTTGAAAAGGAAAGAGTAATTTTACACACACAACACCCTGACACTATCCACACAAATAAAAGCCATGTATAGTTAGTAAATGTTGCTATTGATGATATCCAAAACGAAAACTGTCTTATTTTTTGATAAATTTGTCCAAAGAAAAGGGAGAAACTGAGAACTGAGGACATATTAGCTCTGTGTCTTGTAAACTTAAACCCTATAAAATTATTTCATTGACAACTTGATGTTTGTTATAATTATAATAATTGAACACATAATGAAATATTCAAGGGCTGCATTGCGTTTTTCACATATCTTTTAGTACCACACTGGTGGGCAATGGTGCATATGATAAATGAAAAATGATATCCATCAATGTCTTTTAAAGTAGCAACACATTCCACAAATGTTTTTAAGTCAATAATGGCATGATGTTTTCATGCAATGATGGATAAATCTTCATTGGCTTCCATTGCATGCTTATTTCTAAAATATACTGCTCAAAAAAAATTAGAGGAACACTTTGAAAACACATCAGATCTAAACTGGGGGAAAAATGACCTTGAATATCTTTCCTGATAATAAGTGGGTGATGTATTAGTCACAAAATGATGCCACATAATTTGATAGAAATGACAATGATCACCCTATAGAGGGGGGAAATCAAAGACACCCCAAAAATGAAAGTGAAAAAATGATGCAGCACACTGGTCCATTTTGCTAAAATGGCATTGTAGCAACTCAAAATGATTCTCAGTAGTTTGTGTGGCCCCCATGTGCTTGTACGCATGCCTGACAACGTCGGGGCATGCTCCTAATGAGACTGTGGCATCATTTTGTTACTAATACATCACCCACTTATTATCAGGAAAGATATTCAAGATCATTTTTCCCCCAGTTTAGATCTGATGTGTTTTCGAAATGTTCCTCAAATTTTTTTGAGCAGTGTATTTCACTTCACAGCTTAGAATGTGCATCACTTTTTTGCCATGTCTTCAAAAAGTGCGAACGCCAGCTACAAAAAAGGTGCTGCACTGGTGCACACATTCTCATGTCAAGTTGTGTTTTTAATAGGACCGTCAAATGATTAATTTTTAAAATCAGATTAATCACGGTTTTCAAATTAATTAATTCATGATTAATCACCATGTCACACTATGTTACCTTATATTACCTTATCATTTTGCTATGTATTTGAAACTAGCAAAAAGCACATTTGAATACAGGAAGTAAACATGTATTGTAATTGTGAAACAGATGGGGGGTAGGATTAAGAAAGCTTTGCTTCGACTGACTCCTTTTTGGACATGTAGAACTGAATTGTACTATGTGATGTATTCCAATGTAACTTGTATGCATGTTCAAAATCTATTAAACAATTACCATGTCTGAGCTATGCCTATTTTTACTGTATTTTATTGAAGGAAACACACAGACAGACGTGTGTGTGTGTGTGTGTGTGTGTGTGTGTGTGTGTGTGTGTGTGTATATATATATATATATATATATATATATATATATATATATATATATATATATGGTGTTCCAGTAGGTGGTGTGAGTCAAAAAGTGGGTATTAGTTTGTGTGGGGTTTCTTTAAACCCCAACTTGGAGGCCCTTGTCATCTCCAATGTGGACATCCCAGTCCAAAAAAAACAACTTATACTCCTTTTCCACTGTGACTGGTTTGGAGCTTTTTCCACAATTGGTTCGACCTGAAGCTGTTTTTTTTTTGGTTCAACTCTGGCTACAAAAGCTAGCTGGGCCGAGTGAGCGAACCGTTGAGGTGGGCAGGATTACCTAAAAAAAACTCTAACAATGGAAAACGCTACGAAAACATTGACACAGAAGGAAACCCGCTGTCTCTTGTCCATCCGAAGAAGTGCAGAAGAAATTTGAAACGGCAACAGGAATCTATCCAATACTGGAATGCATCAAGAGGCAAGATGGCTGCTGCTGTTCCCCCCCCCAAATAAATAACAAACTTAAGAAATTTAAGATGGACCAAAAGACAGAGTTAGGCAGGAATGGCAGGGGTCAGAGGAGAGCCATGCCTTATTTTGAGGAGCTCGGCAAAGTTTTGGGCCACATACACCGGCATGCCAGCTTGTTGGCAAGAAATCCAGGAGGCTGTCATACAAGAAGACCAAGGCACAAGTTAGACCTGCCTGGACATCCGTAAGTTGTATTTGTTCAATTTAATGCTCACAGCAAAGTTTTGCTTGTAAATACTAGCCTGCTGTTAACGTTAGCACGCTAGCTTGCTATTCTAGAATGAATGAATGCCTCGTCACCCTTCCCTTCTCATTTGTGCGTACGGCAGAAAACTAGCTTCATTGTAAACCTATAGTCATGTAACATTTATTGTGCAGCTGTGTTCCAGTTTAATGTTTTTACCTTTCTGTCAGAAAACAACGGTGATGAGATAAATCATCCTCCCCTCGCTACAAAGATTGCAACGTGCCATCTTTTTAAAATGTTTTAATGTGTAATTTTTACATTTTTGCACCTTTATATTTATATTTTTACTTGTAAATAATGTGCAGTATCAAGGACTATAGTGAGTTGTGTGTTTTGATTTAAAAATGGCCAACACTTGAAATTTCCTGATCAGAGGCGTAACCCCTGTGATGTAATGACACGGCTCCGCAGGACAATGGAAAATGAAATGGTGTCGGTAGGCCTGTCATGATAACAAACTTTGCTGGTCGACAATTGTGCTAGAAATTATCGTCGATAATATCGACTTTTTTTTTTTTTTTTTACACTTTTTTCATTAGTTGTCATGAAAGGTGTAATTCACATTTGAACCAATAGATGGTATTCAAGTATAGTGTACCTGTGTGGGTCACAGAAGTTGCCAATTGTGCCGCTCACGAGTTGCTGAGGAAGAAGTAACTCTTAATTTTGGAAGCAGAGTAACAACGCAGCTCACAATGAACTTCTCAACCCCATTGAAGTCACCACTTCACACACCAATCCCATCCATGGTGGCATAAAAGAGCTAAAACATCACACAGCAAAGCAATAGGTGGCTAACAACAGACAAGACACTACAAATGTATAATGCAGAACAACAACCAACAACTATGTGTATGTGTTCCACAGTATTTCCATGTGCGGATGCGACGCTGTGGAACACACACAACACTGGACACGCAGTAATACGGTGGGAGAAAAAGCAACGCCGAGTAATTGTGTGGTCTTATTTTTTTGAGGAGGCATTTTTTTGTGATCTAAATGTATCACTCTTTTGAACGCATATTGTTTTGAGTATCCAAACTTTTTACTTAAGTGGCCCCACCAAATAACCGGAACTACGTTCCTCATCATTGAAACCCGACCAGAAATTGGCTCATGGGATGAAGTGGGGGGTACACACTACACTGCTGATGGGAATGTCATACAGCGCCATGTCAAAAAATCCGAACTGTCCCTTTAAATGTTGATTTATCCCTTTCATTGGTCATGTACATGCATTTAGAATTGTAATAGGCATGCAGAATTGTAATTGTAGAACTATTGAAATGTGTTTTGTGTTCACGTTTTTCAAACTTGTGGCATACCTGTTAGTTAGTAAAGAACTACAGAGAGAACCGCTGATGACATCATAGATGGGCGACGGAGCTGATTTCCGGTTCCTGTTACCATGGATTCGCAAGCTGCTATCAAGGACGTTTTGTGATAAAAATACATTAAGAACACAGTTGGACTCCCGCAGTGTAACAAGACACGTGCTATATTGTACACTAACCGGAAAATGTATGCAGAGACAAAATTTTGTTTTAAATTTTCAACCTTAACTGAAAAGCACGCTAACTGGGGCGCAAGCTAATAATGACAGCTACCACATAGCACAAACAAAATAATCAGAACGACTAAAAATAGTACTGGAAATCATCCCCAAAGTCATGGAAATTGCAGTAATAAAGCAGTGAGGAAGTGATGGGACAAGCAAACTAGTCATAGCACGAATACTTGAGAGTACGCACTTAAAGCATTAGTCAGGAGATTGGTACAATATCATTTACATAGTCCACATTCACATTTCTTATCGCCAAGTGGAAAATATCTGACACATTAATGACATTACCAATAGTCGGACATCTTTTCTAATGGATCACACCTGAAAAAAACTGGTTAGTGTGGCTGCCAATATTGGGCATAGCACCAATAATTCATGCAAACATTAGTTATGTTCGACATGTAACAACAAACAGTTGCATTTGTCAAATGTCTGGTTATGGTTTAAGGTAGCAAAGCAAAATACTTATTCTTTACAAAAAAAAAAAACAAACACACATACATGGTTAAATGTTGCAAAATATTCCAGTCGGCTTGCCACATTTGGGAAAATATGAGACCCGGTTGGTGGTGGTGAATCAGGCTTTGGGGCTGTTTTTCTTAAGCTGGAAATTTTTCTTTATGAACATTTCCAAATAGTTCATTGTGGCAAAAAACTTCCTGACGACCGCTAGAAAGCTGAAGATTATACAGCATTTTTATTTCTCCCAAAAGGTCGCAGTTTTTCCAATCACAATTGTACTGTCAGATGAGGCTCAGAAATGACTCATCATTTAATGTACAATGTTTCCCACAGGACTACAATCTATCTATAGTGTTATGAGCTGTTGAGGTGTGTTAAGAAGCAGAGTTACAAGGCAATCTACTTAACGGAGTTGTAACGACAAGTTACAAGGGACAGTCCAATTATGATGTGTTGGTGGCGGGCCACCACAAATAAATGTATGTATAGGAAACACTGCTGTACATCACAAAAACCTGGTATTATGAGAGAGTCTGTATATACATTCTACATTAACGGTCATTAAAGTTACTGTATGTCACAGCAAGATTTTTTTTTTTTTTTTTTAAACAAAAATTAAGACCCCCACCACCAGCTAGCATGTTACAAATAGACTAAAAAGAAAATAGACTAAACAAAAAAAAGTCAACTTGTTTCAAAATTAGGAATTCAACTAGATAAAAATTGTTGGAAATTCCTGTTTGGCTCGAATAAGGTGATTGGTCACTCACGGCTGTCTGGCATTAATGTACAATACGGGCCAAAAGTTTGGAGACACCTTCTCATTCAATACATTGTCTTTATTTTCATTACCATTTACATTGTAGATTCTCAAAACTATGAATGAACACATGTGGAATTATGTACTGAACAAAAAAGTGTGAAATAACTATAATAAATATGTCTAACATTTTAGTACAGTCTTATGATTTTTTTTTTTGATAGCCCTGCAAACCCTTGGTGTTCTCTCAATGAGCTTCATGGGGTAATCACCTGAAATGGTTTTCACTTCACAGGTGTGCCTTGTCAGGGTTACTTAGTGGAATTTCTTGCCTTATTAATGGGTTTGGGACTACGGGGTAAATGTTGGCCTGTACTGTACATGTCCGTCGTTGCGTGCGTGCGTGCACACACACACACACACACACACACAAAAGCAGTAGCTAAACTTTGCCAAATTGCTATCATAGCTGACTACAAATAAATGTAATGTGTGTGTGTGTTACGTAGGTCGTACTTTACATGTTCAAGGAGAGATGGCGAGATATAATGCTTACAGTGCATTCGAATGTTAGCGCCCTCTCAGGAGCCGCCTATCCATGACATACAGCATGCTGTACCGGGCTTCATATGCAATAAGTACACGACAAAAGAATGCTGACAGGCCACAAGACAAAAATCACAAAATGCAACATTTTGAGGGGAAACTCATGCCAGTGCTCAGTGTCCTGGGTGAACTCAGATGTACTGAATAACCTGCCTCGTCCCTGCCCTTTGGTCCTTCCTGCCATAGCATTGCAATTACAGGTATTGGTACATGAAACGACATTGCTGGTACATTACTGGGTTTTCCAGGTTAACTACAGTTGTGTAAATAACTCCAAGTGTTGCAGGGTGATTACCTAATAGGTCTGCTGCCCCGGACGGTCTCAAATAAACTGGATTCAGAACACACTTTGAGCATAAACTTGTGAGATTGTACACCATGCCCATTCCATCGTGTGGAACGTTTACTGCCGATGCGAGAGGGTGCAAATGTTTGCCGCGTCAAACTTTTGATGGCATTTATTACAATCTATTCATAGCCATCTGTAGTGGGAGTTTCCCCACTGGTGCAGACCGTATCAACCCCAAAACCTCATCCATCTGATTATTGTCAGTTGTGTGCACCACTGTACTAAATCCATGTACAATATCTGCATTGCTTCACAGGGACGTGCCAGACAGCTATCAAGCAAAATTTGAACACTTGCTAACTATCTTAGCTAGCTTAACATTTAGCCTGCATTTTGGCAAAATGCCGGACTTTCTCATGGACCTCGCTATATATGTTCAATGTGAACAAGCTTGACATCCTGATCGGGTTTTCCACAGTGTACAAAAGCTTCTTAGGCTTTGATGTATTTTCAGTAAGATCGTCGAACTCAGGCACTACGTCGGCTGTCATATAAAGTAGCTGTGAGGCTAGCTAGCTCGTTAGCCAAGATAGCAATCATCCCATGTAAACCAACGCGGATAGCAAACGCTAGCATGCGCTAGCTGCTAGCTTGCAATCCCTGCCAGTAGCTTCCACCATTACCGAAGTGACACTGAACACACACTGGCATGACCGTACGCCGTTGCAAGTCCACGCCACAATTAAAACCACCAGACTCACCGTGCTGCAGATTAACACGAAACGTTGTCCATTCCCCTTCGGAGTTCGCTAACAGCCACAGCCAGGCCTCCCCCCCTCTCCAGTCCAGATGTGTCAGACAGTTGCTGCTGCAATTTTTGCATCAACAGGAAGTGTTCTTTTGGCTCTTTGCATTCATTCTATCGGTGAGTTTTGCAGCAGCCCCTCCCTTGCTCATGCGAGCGCAATGTATAGAGACACAATGTTCCCGACACTATGCAAGTAATACGTACCATAGTAAACGAAAGGTAGCCGGTTTCCAGGAAAACGGCCATGCGAATATTCTTGTCTCCTTGGCTTGTTTCCTAGACTGCGCCCGTGGCGTGCGATATAAATACATGTATGTAATGTAGTTAGCTTTCATTCCACAACCCCTAAGGAGTGCTGTGTGAAATTCAACCACCACTATAGACTATATGCATCACATGTGTCATCTCATTCGATGGCAGCTTTTATTTACTTTATTAACAGAGCATTTATATTAGTCCAACTTGATTAAACGTGCACTATCAACTGCACTCACACTGATGTGTATATATGCTTAACACATAAATGTTATGACAACCAAACAAAGAATCGATTAATATAAAAATAATTGTAATATAATTAACTGTGTATTTTCAGATTCAGCAGACTCGTCTTCATTTCTTGTGACTAAACTACTTGTTCGTGGTATTCAGCAATGTTGATCCTTTTAAGATATATTTTTTCCATAAAAAAACATGCAGATTTTGTTTATATACTGTATTTTTTTGTATGGTCATCGAAAACGCTTTCATTCACTTCTGCACAAATACCACCACGTGGCGCCAGAGACTAACAAACTTGTAACAAACTCATCGCTCCTACCTCCGTAACGCAAACATGTCAAAATCCATCCACCCATCCATTTTCTATACCGCTTCTCCACATTAGGGTCGCGGGGGTGTGCTGGAGCCTATCCCAGCTTACTTCGGGCAAATGTTGCTCTGAATTTCACGTAAAATGTTACTCAACCCATCCGACACAAAAGAGTGATGGTGATACACAATTTAAAAATGTCATCAATGTAAATCAACCTTAAGTTTACTGTTATTCCACAGACTATTATGTGATGGTGGTGATGGTGGTGGAGGTAAAACATAATTGTAAATATCCAGCACAGTGTTAAAGGGACTGCATGCAACTCACTCCAAATTACATTTTTGAAGAAACCAAAGCTTATAAGAACACAACCACTGGCTCACATATGGTACCAATAGTGGTTTAATAGGACAGACTGCACAAAAAATCTATAACTCTATATTTGTCACAATTTCAAATTAAACAGCATAAAAATTGTTATAAATTTTTGTTTGGCACATTGTCACAATTTCAAATTAAACAGCATAAAAATTGTTATAAATTTTTGTTTGGCACAAATAAAATAAGTGGCGTTCATGGCTGTCACTCATCGCTGTCTGGTATACAGGTACATGTCTGTAGTGCTCGCACATGCACAAAAGCAGTCTCGGGGAAGCGACCGACAATTTGGATTCATTGTGCGGTTTACTATAGGCTATATATTCAATGATAGCTAACAGTAGCTAAACTTAGCCACATCGCGATCGTTAGCTGACAACAAACATAACTAATGTGCACGTGCGTGTTATGTCTTCAGTACTCAAAGCAGGAAGAGGCGGGATATAATGCTATTCCTACTTTTGAATGTTGGTGCTTCTAGGCAGCTGGAGGACCCTGCTGCATACAGTCTTGATCATCCTGTAATAGCACTTTGGCAGGGCCTGAGAGCGTGATTTTGCAGTTCTCTGACAAAATGGTCGGGGAAATGTTTGAGCAACCACAACTCTTGTTGACTAGCTATTTAGCTTCCTGTGTCATCGTAGTGAACAATTGCGACTGAAGCAGCATCCAGATTGTTGTTGGAGCTGGAAGTAATCTTTTTAAAACAACAGTCACTTTTATCGTACATTCCTCAAATTGCACCATTATGCTCCCTAATGCAGTGTGGCACAGTGAGCTTCCCCTCAGAGAACATAATACAACTGGGGCCTCCCCTACTTTCAGCAAAACTTTTCTAGAGCATATTTTGTGGCATTACTCCTTTTGTGACATGATTTTTGGTCACTCCAGACTCTTTAGAAACAAAAAATCTTTAGCCTTTGGCACAAATAAAGGGTAGCTTAGTAAGTGTTAAAAATATTTTTTTCTTTATTTTTCTCCGACTGCTGTGCCTTGCCTGAAGTCTTCTGGTGCCACACCTGAAAAATAGCTGCGCTAACGTGTCGTGTCGTGTTGTCCACACCTGTCAACCCTCCCGTTTTCCATGGGAAACGCCCATATTCCGGAAAAGAAGGGCATCTTTTTTGGCGCTCTCTTGTTTTAATAGTTTTCCGTATTTTCCCTTATTTTAAGTTTCATGGGAAAAAAATCCCGACCAGTCCAGGGTGTACCTCTCGCCCGAAGTCAGCTGGGATAGGTTCCAGCATACCCCCGCGACCCTAGCGGCATAGAAAATGGATGAATGGAAAAAAATCCTCTCTGGCACTGCGGCAACACTCTGGCAACATCAGTGTCACACATCCTGTAGCCAGGAAAGTCAGGCCTTCAAAATAAAAGCATGCCAGGAAAATAACATGGGGGTGTGGGGGAATACAGTGCGGCACCACAGCTTCGGTCCGCCCAGGGCATCATTCAAGTCAGAACCGCCACTGGTAATAAGTAAGTGTCGTTAGACATAGCATTGTATGTACACTGTGGTTCAGGGTTCTTCTTCCTTCTACATTGTAAACGTCAGCTATTTGTCCTGTTTTTGAAATGGAAATGACATTTCTTGAAATCATTTTAGCGCATTGTTGGAGTTCTTTAATCAATCCGTTCTATGATTTGATTCTACATACTGATATGCTGAAGGTTTTTAGCGTCGTTTGTTTTAGTTTAGTGTTAGTTTAAGTGTGGGATGTAGAAGAAGAGAAAAGGAGACAGAGCGGGGAGTGTGGGGACAAGAGGGGTGGACAAGACAGAGAGAGACAACAACAACAGGACTACATCAGCAAATATCTATGACAACCACAGAGTCCACAATAGTATTAACAAGATCATATCAAAAGCCACAGTGATAATACTGTACTGAGAGAGTAATACTTATTAGTAGTAATAATATAATAATAATAATAATAATAATAATAATAATAATAATAATAATAATAATAATAATAATAAAAATATTAACCATACAATAAGATTAACAGTAACTGTTAGTAATATTATTGCCAACATCACCATCACTATAATAAACAGAACAACACGACAACACCATAGAGTCTATGGTGTTGCCGTGTTGTTCTGGCATAGACAAATCAGTGAGTTATGTGGGGATGTACGTACAGTATATACTGCGGTTGTGCATATGCATGTGTGTACAGGCATGCCTGCAGGTGTGCATGTATGCACGTGTATGTCTGCATGCATATATCCAGTGGTGTGAAAAAGTGTTTGTCTCTTTTTGATTTATTTTTTGGCGTGATTGTCACACTTAACTGTTTCAGATCATCAAACAAAATTAAGTATTAGTCAATGACAACTCAACTGAACAAAAAAAAGTGATTGCCACCCCTGAACACTATTGAGATGCTGTGTCATGACCTTAAAAAGGTGGTTCATGCTGGAAAACCCTCCAATGTGGCTGAATTACAACAATTTTGCAAAGATGAGTTGGCCAAAATTCTCCCACAGGGCTGTAAGCCAAGTTTGATTGCAGTTGTTGCTGCTAAGGGTGGCCCAACCAGTTATTAGGGCCATCACTTTTTCACACAGGGCCATGTATGTTTGATTTTGTTTCCCTCCCTTAATAATAAAAAGTTAAATTTAAAAACTGCATTTTGTGTTCAGTTGTATTGTCATTAACTAATATTTAAATTTGCTTGATGATCATTAAAGTGTGACGAGTATGCAAAAAAAATAAAAAATCAGGAAGGGGGCAAACACTTTTTCACACCGCTGCATATGTGTGTGCATATGTGCCACTTAGAATGTATGAAAGCTGAGCGACTGCTTTCCACCACCCAGCTTGGGCCCCCACCACCGGATAGCCATCAACCCTACGGGGGTGGGCAGAACTGGGACAGGCCCCCCCAAGACCCAGCCTGCAGAGCTCCCCCCGGGCAGATCAGCAAGGGCAACCCCGGCTGGAAACAGGGCGCCGGCAGGCCAGAGGACAACCAGCCCCCGAGACTGGTGAGAGACCACACCCCACAAGGGCAGATGGGCACGGGGGGGACCACACACCAGCAGTCACCCCCGCCAACGGGAAGGAGACCCGCCCACAACCAGGAGCACCAGCCCTGACCCCCAGGGAGCAGGGCCCAGGCCACCCCACACCTGGCCCCCGACACAGGAATGCCCAGCCCAAGGCTGTAGGAGATATCACCCACTGCACCAATGATGTTTGGGCGGCATCTTTGTTTACGCGCTTTGCCTAGCTGTAAACAGTGAACAGTTTATTTCCCATGTATTCGTATTACTCCAGAACATGAATCAAATTAAATTCAGGTTTGTGTCAAATAGTACCAAAAATCATTTCACACAAATAAAGGCTAAAAAAAAAGGCAATGGTTACAAAAGTTTATTTCTTAACAATTACCTGGTGCCAGAGGAATTGTCTAACTTTCCTCCCATACTGCGCCCCTGGTCAATAGTACTCATCAGAAATAAATTGAAAAATGCACAGTTACTCCATGTGATAGGTATAGGTATCGGCATTGGATGTTCTCACTCATGGATGATCGGAATCGGCAGCATAAAACCCTGACCATCGACCGGACCATCCCTAAAATTAAAAAAATAATAAAAGCACATGCATGCACGCCAACACTGTGGCTGCTCCCCAACATGGCCCACCAGGGTGTCACACCAGACCAGCATGAGGGTACAAAGCGAGACCACGGGCAGGCCGCCCAAAGGCAGATGGGTAGGGGACCCAGACATCACAGACCCACAACCCAGATCTTGAGCGTCAGTGAACACGAGCCATTAGTTAGCATGAAAACACCAGTCCAGCACTCTCTCTCTACCACAACGCCAAGACTCCAGCAAAGCAGACAAAGGAACAGGTAAAAGGGAAAGCCAGCTCCTCCATCGCACTCCACTGTTGACCACCCCTCACAGTCGTATATGTATGTGTGCTGTTGTGGCATGGCAGGAAGGACAGGGACCCCACATGACCACTCCCGACCCCGCCCGGACTGAGCAGGAAGGGACTCGTGACTAACAGGCCGCCCACCACAGCCCAGAACAGGGCAAACCACCGCCACAGGTCAGCCACCAGGCTGCACCTGGCCCGTCAGAACACCCAGTCAGGCCCCCCAGAAAAGGCTGCTCCAGCACCCCTAAACACAAGAGTCCCACTAGCGACAGAGCCCGCAGTGCTATTCCCAAACCTCCTACGCCACGAACCAGCCATGCACCCCGAGGCAGCCCTGATGGCCGCCAAAATAGCAAGAACCGCACACCAAGTGACAGACACACCCCCACGGCAGTCCAAGGAGCCACACCACCACGACCCCAAGAGGACCGGGCCCCACGTAGAATGGAACAGGGCCGCGCCCATAAAGCACGCAAGCCCAGAGCGCCAAGGAGGGGCCAAGAAGCAAGCACCAGACAACAGAGCCCACCAGAAGAGTGACACCCCTCAGGACACCAGGGCACCCACCCCGACCAGCCCCTGCCACTTTGCAAGCTGTGTCACCACCCCACCGCCTACCCAACCACAGATATGTTGAGGAGGACATATCTGTCCCCCCCCCCCCCCCCCCAACCTACCACCCTCACTTGATGTTAGTAATGTTACTGTAGCAACAGGTGTATCGTGTAGTTCTGAGCTGCTGTTAGACTGTGGGCTATAGAGGGCAATGCTGGGTTAGAGACAGCTTTTCGGCAGTCTGTAGAAGAAGAGAACTAGAACGTGTTACATTTATTTATTTATTTATTTATTTATTTTAAACTAGAATGTGTTAACTGTTGATCCTGTGGATGTGTCTGTTGAAATATAAAAAGGCTGACTAATTTGCAGCCATCCTGACGTGGTGTCGTTCAGCTGCCATTACATTACATTGATAAGACAATAGCCACTGTAGGAAGTATGATGTCCAGAAAAAAACAAGGAACCCTGCCAATGCTAACGTGTATTTTCTGCTATTATGTCTGCTACATTGAGTAATATGAGTGTAAAGGTGTAAAGGATGGTGTTATTTCATGTCCAGAGGGCTCTAATAATGTAAAAAAAAAAACGTATTTATAAGGTCATAAACAGGTTTTCTATCCTCTAACTACAAAATATTACATTTATAAATAAAGAATCCCAATTAGCGAAAATTCACTCATCACAGTCAAATCTCAAACAGTTAACCACGATAAATGAGGGATTACTGTACTGCATTTCAATTACTGTATTAGCTTTTGTAATTGCCTTATTTATTTACCCTGTGACCCCGCCCTGTCATTACACCCAAGTGTATTTTTATAACTTTATCATTGTGAGTGCTTGATTTTATGTACTCTTTTCTTAGAAAATTATATTAAATGTGGTCTGTGTAACTTGTAGTTGAATGAATGTGTACTCTTTTTGTGTACTTTTTTTTAAAGTGTGAGTGACAGGTTGGCAGCCAGGTGAATATCTGACCTAATCTTGTGCAGGTGGGTGATCATCACAAAGAAAGAAACTGCTTTGTCATCCCATATGCTTCTTTGAAACAATTCACTCCTCTATTCTATTTTTCCCCCCCTCTGCTTTCAAGGGGATTGATGCACAGCTGAAGGTGCAGCCAAACCTTGGTGATTGGAGATATTTTTGCTGATAGTATAGGGATGATGGTGGCATTGATAGGGCCTCAAACAAATTCCCTATCAAAGGGTTTCCTGTTGAAGTTGTAATCTTTTTTCAAATGGGGCCTTGTTAGCTCAGTGTCATTTGCTTGACCAGGAATTATTTGGCCGTAGGTTAATGGGGCTGCTTATGGGAGGTGCAGCTCCAGGGATCGCAAGGAGGCTCCAGATGATGTGGCTTGGGGCTCTGATGTTTGGCTTCTTTTTAATCCGAGATGACATTGCAAAATCCCCAAACTCACTGCCCCCATATATGCGTGTATGGGAGTAGGGATGGAATGATTGTTTAGAGGAGCACATATCATATGTCAAACTGAGGGAATAAAGAGCGCCACTGTTAAATGCTAAGCTTGAAACTATACTATGTCGCTTATGAATATATGCATTGTGTGCAGGGGAGTTGAATCATGTAAGTAAACAACAAAATTTGTTTATTAGTAATTAATTCAACTAAAATATATTGAAATCAATCTTTTATCTTGTGCATGAGTAATTGATATTGAAATGGTCAAATGCAGTTTAAATGCAATTTTGTGTTTGGTAAAATTGAATAAGCAGTTCCATTTTGTAAAAACAACATGAATAAAACATCTTCAAGTATTTGTGCCAGGACTCCCTTGGCTACCTTGGCTGTCAGTGCTGGGTAGAACAATGGGCTCCCAGTGCTCCTGGCCAGAAATAGTCCATAGCTCACTGCTGCAGAACATATTTCCCAGTAGCAGGTGTCTGAGTTCGTCAGTGCCTGATCCTCACCGTGACTGTAAATGAAAGAGCCGCCTCATCCAGGTGCAGGAGCACCTCCTTGCCGTTCTCAGGTTTCCCCTTGGTGGAATAACATTGAACGTCCACACATAACACTATTAAAGCTCAGTCATTTATGTTTTATTATGTCTTTTGTTAATTTTCTGGTAGATACTATTGTCTTGCTGAAGCTGAACTATTAGGTCCTCACCATTGGTGACATAAACATAACCATAACATAAAGTACATATGCACAAAGTGTAGAAAATGAACTGATAAAGCTTTATTGGAATATTTTATTTTCACCGCAATATTGTGCTTTGCATTGACGTAGAACTGCATCATATTGAATATTATCTAACACTGTACATTATTGAATTAAATAGACAAAGCACAACTGCATTAGTAAACTATTTAAAATATATTTAAGTTTTGAGACTCCGGTCTTAGATTTGATTGGACTGTGTAAGTGTATCTAATGTAGTGTCCCTTGAGTTTGCATCTATACACAAGGAAACCATAAATGACAGTGTTAGTTTTATGTCCATGTTTTGACAAAGAATAATTAAAAACTATTAAAGAATAGCTCAATGCAATCCTATTAAAATACTGGACTCCAACTGTAGCAGTCAGAGCAGAAGAGAGTTTTAACAGTTCTAAGCACTCACATTATAAGGATAATGAGCTCTCAGATGTGCCATATATTTGCTGAAGAAATCAAGCTAATTTGTGGAAATGGTGGCCCGGGGTTGAGTGAATACAGAGTGGCTTGTAAAGATGAGTGATATCTGGCACAGCATGAAGAGAATGAGAGGTGTGCTGCCTGGTGCTTAGCTCAAATGAAAACTCCGATTAGTGGAGCAAAGATCAAAATGACAGAACGGCAGAGGCTTCAGCAGGGCCTTTGTTATTGATAAGTCTGTCATCTCTGCTGATATTGGAGCAGTAATGGCAGCTGATGATTAGGGCACTCCTGAGCTATTAACTACATTTCTTATCCTTTTACTGGGGCCCAAGAGAGCTGCTTGGAGAGACAAAGGCCTCCATTATGAAGCTGCCTTCTTAAACGGCATCCACCTGATCTAAAAGGCACAACTGTTATGACTTTCGGCCAGGCCAAAGAAGCCAGGGATGAGATACATGTCAGAGGTCGTAGTGCACGCCTGTTTGAAATGAAGGGGTTCTGAGTGAGTAAGCTGGTGAAAGAAGCCTGCAGGAAAATTACAGAAAATTGTCTGTTTTGTCAACATTTCATCAGAAGATTTACAGAAAGCTGACCCTTACCCTTTCTCTCCTGCTCTTTCACAAGACTAAGGAGATTGAGTCGGGCAGAACTGACTGACAAACAAATCTCCTCTTTATTTCTTTCTCGCTTTCTCTTTCCTTTTCTAGAAGTGACATTCAATCTGATCTCCTTTTAATAATCATACATGGCTGAAGTTACATATCCTCAACACATATTGATGTTATTTATCCCAGAGTACACTGAGGCTATTGAACATAATGAACAATAGTTCCAATTTTTTGTGAGAAAACCCCAACTTAACTATGAAGTCACCATACATTGATATACAAAGTGAACCAACTACTAAAATATCAGGTTTTCCTGATGTAAGAAGTGAGACCATGATAAATTATCTTTGAGAAATTTTTTTTTAAATAATGTGACCTATAACATTATATACAATACCATATACTGTAAACAATTCAACTGAAATAGAAACAAATATGTTAAAGGAAAACTGCACTTTTTTTGCCCATCATCCACAATCCTTATGTGTAACATGACCACACATGTATTTCTCTTTTCTGTGCATTCTAAAGAGAGAAAAACAGCTAAAAAAAAGCAGCCAGCATGTGGGAGCTAACATTGTACATAACCGGACACACCTATTTAGACTATATAGACTATTTAGACTATATACCAAAAAATGCCAACAATGTTCTATTTACGGTACATAACTGACGAGTATTTACTGTAAACCAAGCTACAGCGACATTGTTATTGTAGCAGCTAACACAAAGACTGATTTTTCTGACATAGTGATGCAGCGCCTCCTGACACTACCGAAACATAATGCCCCATTCCAAAACAATGCATTAGGAAACCAATCTGTATTGACAAGGAAAGAAGAATATTGTATATGAACAACTACGAATAGACAACCAATTTTCCTTTAAAGTATTAGCCCACATTCCATGTTTTGTTTATGCACAGTTAGATGGACCGTGTTGTGATATCATGTGCTACTGTATGTGCTCCATGTATCAGACTCAATATCATGGTGACTTTCTTGATGGACAGTTGTCAGTCTGGTCCAGCTGGTCTCGGGCGTCTTCTCCAGTTTATTTTGGGTAGGTGAAAAAAAGTTTCTATCACTGTAGGGTTTGTTAGCGCTAACAGTTGTTTGTTTGCAGTGATGCAATCTCTTGGAGCAATGTCCTCTTCACCATATACACGCACGCTTTCCATGGATGGTAACTCTGTATGCCACTCAGTGCAGCAGAAACACTCCATTTCTGTCTGCATGGCGTGGCAAGCTCCACATTTACACCACCAAGTCATGCCGGTGTAATGACTTGCCCCCCATCTGCTACGAAGTTTCACTCTCTCTTCTTGCGGGCTCAGCTTCTAAAACCTGTAGCTCATCCTCCGTATATTCAGGCTCAAAAACATAAGGTTCTGGATCCTCAGTTGTCAAAAAGTAGTCGTTGGCGACGAAGTCTACCATGATTAGTAGTTGCAAGCAGACACGTACTTTCTATGCCGCTACTGTCGAGGGAAGTAGTGTTAGCGTCTATCCAGAGCCTACCCAGGCTCTGTGAAATCAATGAGCTCAGGAAAGAAGTTTCACAACAATGTCAGCATCAGAATCAATATTATTTAAAAACATAAAAAACATTTTAAATAACATGCTTACCATACTCAACATAGACGGCAATTTCTCCTCCTCAATCAGCCATTGTGGGCATAACTTGGCTTGTCAAACAGTTTTCCTCTGATCAACCAATCAAAGTATGGAAAAATGGTGACATTATTGTTGGCCCTCTGAGGCGAAACTGAAATCTCATTAGTTAAAGAAACAGCCCCGTTGCTAATTAAGTGACGCAGGCCAGCTCTCCTGATTCTGAAGGCCCTGGGCAGATTAGATTGACATGGCACATCGGAGCTGAAATCAGTGAAGCAGTGCAGAAAAGAGCTGCTACAAAATTAAGATAATAGACTGTTGGAAATAAATTAATACAGTTTCATGGAATAAATTATAATTTAAGTTGTAAATGTTGGTCAGTGCTTCTGATAGTGTTTAGGCCAGCAGAGAAGGCTTTTCTGGCCCTGACTGCAAACTACTAAAATAGATGAATAGTCATTCACGCTCACATTCCCACCTCTGGGCAGTTTAGAGTCCAGAACCATTTCACTGTGAGGCAGTTGTGCTAACTATATGGCCCAATGTGATACCTGGTCAAATACATACGGAATAAAAAATACGCTGGTTGCATATGCAGACACAACCTAATCCTAATACATTATCTTGTGTTTCAATGCAAAGCAAAACAGTGTATTATTAAATTTGGCTCAAGAGACATACTGTGTTAGCTGTTCTCTGATTTTACTTCATAAGATTCTTCTAGATTTGATCCCAGCTTGTTTTGGACAAAGCCTTTCCATCTTCATCTCCGTGTCTCTGACCTCAGCACAGCCTTTGGTTTTCCCCAACAAAGGCCAACAGGAATCCCAAGTCTTGTTGATTTAGCCCCCAGTGGCTGCAGGCAAAGCATCTTTCATTAACGTCTAAAACCCCAGGAATGAGATACTGGCCTCCCGATAAGATCTGGTAATGGAGTAACATGGAATTATGGACGAAGAAAATTGCCATTTTGTATATAAACACCTGTGATCTCCCATGAAAGCCCCCTGTTCCTCAGGTTAGACGAGTCCCTGGAGAGGAGAGGGCCTTGGAACCCAATCCATCCTCCACAGAGATTTCCATGCCGAAGGCCTTGCTTGATCGAAGGTTCTGCTGTGGAAGGTCAGCTCCTAGAACCACGCAGTGATCCTGTGTGCTGAAAAAGAGATTCATCTCCTACCCACAGGGGAAATACTCTTGGTTTGTGGTCAGCAAATGATTTTAAGGTCAATAAAAACCCTTATGAAACACTCCAGAGGCATTGTCACAGAATTTGATCTTTTTACCAGACTGCTGCCTAGATAGAAAGACTATGTGGATGTTCCCATCACTACTTTTTGAGAGGTGTTTGTTATGGTGAGAACATGTCATAAACAATAGAATTATTGGTCAGTCTGACATTTTGAAGAGTTTGTACATTCTTTCACTTATACACTGACGTCTAAATTGTGACTCATCCATGGAGACTTGGAACAATGCAGGTGCTCTCCTTGCAGCAAGAAAAAAAGCATTTTTTTGCACATCCTGCCTCATGCAGTGCTGTTTTATGGCAATTGATAACATTGTTGCTTTGTAATTATGCCTGCTACAGCTGTCAGTGTATTACCTACAGGGAGCTAAGTCAAGGATTTATTCATGTCAGTTAGCCATGTCTGGCTTGGATTTTACATGTCTGACCTCAGTTTATTTAGTATAGTGCATTATGGATGACTATGCAGGGTAACACCTAATAAGGAGTCAACCTTATTGACAGAAGTCGCTGTAGGGAACAAGAATAAAGTCTTCCTGTGACAGAACTGATGTGCTTTTGTCTCTTGTAGATTGTTTCCTCTTTAAATTTTAACGCGTTTGGCAAGCAGTCTGTAGCAGGTTCTCTTGAGGAAGCTGCAAGGTAATGACGGTCAATGGTGCTGTTAATCTCATCCTGTCCTTGTTGGAATCTGACATAGACACTAGAGATACCGTATGCATATTTGATAGTGTGTTCATGTTGGTATTACTTTAAAAAAAAAGATTTCACAAGACTATAAGTACAGTATGTATCTACTGGGGATTGCTAGCTTGTGTTTTCATGCAATGTAGAATTGATTCCTTGCATAACATACATGCCATAACATGTTCAAAGTCTTAAAGGCCTAAAGGGCTGAGGACATGTTTTTTCCACCCCAAGGCACTGAGCCATAACTTTGTCTTATATCATAAGTTATATCACAAGTTATAAGTTATACTATCATAAATCTGACACAATCATACAAACCCCGTGTCACACTTTCTGCATAGCCTATACTGTACCCGGGCCTTACGACTCATAAATACATTCGTTTCTGGCTATTTGTTGATTACGTTCCGAGACCATCCACAAATAGCGAATAAACACGACTAATTGTCTATAAAAATAAATTTCCAATAAATGTCTATATTGTTATGCTTCCGCGTCTAGGCACCACCGTGCACTACAACAGCTTGCCCCCCCCCCAAACCCTCCTGCTACCTTGAGGTTGACTTTTCTGATTTCTAATAAACATTTGCAATAAAAGTGACTGTTGTAATTAAGGGTGCTCCGATCAGGGTTTTATGCTGCCGATTCCGATACCAATCATCTATGAGTGAACCGTCTTTCACTCGGTTATACAGTTCAGGAATTGCTGTTTGTGATATGTTGTACATGTACGTTCTCCCAGGCAATTCGTAGTCTCTGTCAAATATTTTTAACATTGACAGGCCTACTTACAGAGGATGAGACGCCTTCTTTAAGGAGACTTTGGAAGTGAGAGTACATTGGTGGAGCCCTAGCAGGAATTCCTGTAGCACATAGCGGGGCTCCAAGTGAGAGACCAGTTGGCGAACCATGTGTCTTCTACTGCTGAAAAAAGCTGGTCGTTTCGTCCGATGAATTCAGTTATTTTTGGGGTTATTTGCTTAGCATTCTGACTGTCACACACATCCAGGTGAATATTGTCTCACGTTTTGGCTATGTTAGCTGCCGTTTAACTGATGATCACATCGTGAGCCTCAAAAACTCTCCATACTCCATCAAGTGTTTGTTCTTCAAACGCTTTTTAACATCCTACCCCCGCAATATAATTTTCATGGCATGTGTTGGTAGGTAAGTTTTGTTTTGGCACGCCTGTGCGTTGCGAAGGAGAGTGGGAGGAGGACATTGCCCAAGATGTTTATGTGTTTATGTTTCTTATGTTCTTATTCTTTCTTGTGTTTTCTTTCTTTTCTTGGGAGAATGAACAGAATAAAATTTTCATTGCATGGTATAACTGCTGTTTTACCATGCACATGACAATAAAACTCTCTTGAATCTTGAATCTTGAATCTTGAAGATGTTAGGGCAAGAGACTACACTACATCACTATAGGCTGGAATAGTACTAGCCACAGGTGGCCTTTTGTGGTCGGCGTTGAAAAGCATTTATCTGCATATGCCAATCACTTGCTTTTTCACAGAAATTGGACGACACCGATTGGTGACCCATCGATCGGATCATCCCTAGTTGTAATTATTAGATTAGATTCAGCTACAATAACCCTCCCCACCTCTACCAGTGCTCACTTGTGATGAAGAAAGCTTAATGCATAGAAGCACAATTCAAGCTTAATCCCTATAATATGCCATACACACTTATTAAGCATTTTAAATTGTAAAATGTATAGGTATTCGCCACTAATGAATAACAATGAACAATCATGTTGATGATGAAGACATGTACGAGATAGCACAAGCTGACACTTTAAAGTTTAAAAACTTGCTGTTACAGTGCTTCTCATTTCCTTCGCTGTTTTTCTTTAAGGAACAGTGCATTCATGCACTCCATAATGGCAACTTATGGCTGCAAATGTTTTTCCTCCTTTTAACATATCCAGATGTTCAGCCTTCTCCTGCAGTCTTAATAGCTTTTTCTGGCGCTTTGCATAGATCCAGCCTTAAAAATGACAATCCATGTATCCATTTATCCATTTGTTGTTAAAGGAAAACAATTGTCATGACTATTTAGCTGAGTCTAAATAAGTACTGGCATATACAGTATTGTGGACTGCATTTTATGTAAATTGTTTCTGGCAAAAGAGAGGTGTATGAGTTCAAGACAATATTTGGAGACTTGGAGACTGAGAGTAATTCAATTAGACAGGAATCCTTACTTGTTCTTTGGGTCAGAGTTATCCATGTTAATTGGTAGAGACCGGAGACATATAAGCTTCTAGTTTCCTGCGGGGCCTCCTCAGTCTGTGTGCACACTTGCCACAGTTTGCTTTTAAAATGAAAAGCTGTGTCAATACAAACTCACTGTTATGCATACACAATTAGGAATGATTGGCTAAAGCAGTTCCATGGATATTTATTTGCAATTATGTAAAGTAAGATGTATAGTTAACATTCCAGGATTCCATCATGTAATTTTATGTAACGTGTACGTATACCCACAATAGCCTATATTCATACTACTGATCAGTTCTATCAGTGGTATTTAAAAAAGATGGCGCATGAACATTTTGGGCAGCCAACATACCAGGAAAACGACAATATTCTCAGTAGTATTTAAAAATTCCACTTTCTTGCAGCAACAGAGTAAGAAAATTGCTTTTATTCCTGTCCCTTTACAAGTGTGGCAATCACTTTTTGTGCATTCGTAGAGCATACCATTTGTGCAATGAAAAAAATTACTCCACTTCCACTCTTACAGGTGCAGGAAGTCAGACAGATAACCAATTGGATCTCTTACTATGTCTTAAATATAAACAGTGCATACTTGAAACAAAGAAAAATGCTACAGCTGCCCTCCTTTCTTGTAATACAGCGGCACTGGATTATGTGTCTTCACGATTATATAGTTGAGTTTGAAATAAACTTGAAAAAAGTGTATTTATATCTTGTTATAATTAGTAGATACTGAGAACAGATTCTGCAAAACCTACAATATCATACAATACGATATATTATCTCTGTTTATTTAATTGTGCCAAATATCTATACCAGTGTGCTTTCCTTGCACATTTCCTCTGACAGGTTTTGTGTCACAGTGTAGACTTACCTACAGTATGTACAGTATGTTTAAGATTATTGGCAGGCATTGTAAACATATTTTACAACACCTATTCCTGTTTCCTACTCAAGCTAAAAATGCTGTATGTTTTACAAGAAAGAGAGAGATGAATACTGTATCGTCTGTTGGACGTTGCAAGGATGATGAGGTGGTCAATCAACAGCCTCTTTATTGAAGCAAAAGTCGTCCGCAACCATGCCAAAATAACACAGCAAAACCTAGCTTAGCGGTCTTTGATTACATTTGTCCAAGGGCCAGAACCATGTGAGGCCAGTATTGTTAATAAATATGATAATATCTATTGTCATTCACTCTGATTGGTTTTGAACCCCAGTCCTTTTGTACCAAGCACCAATGTCATTAAACACTGTTATCCAGCTGCTGACAAAAATGTTGAACTCTTAACACTATACAGGTTTTAACAATACCATTATTTTAAAGCAAATACGTTGTCATTGATATACCTGACTTACATTTCTGCTAATAACTTTGAACTTTACATAACTTCTGCTGTTGATCACTAGATGTAAATTTGGTGCTCAGCCAAAGTGATACAAGGTTCAGACAACTTCAAAACTCTACACTACGGTATTATTGTGGTGGGCCAGCTAGCTGGCTCTCTGAAGCAGATCTGAAATCTGATTTGTTAAGAAAACAGCCCCATTACTAATAGTGTTTAAGTGACATCTGCCAGCACTCCTGATTTTGAAGACCCTGGGCAGATTAGCTTGCCATGGCAACACATAGAAGCTAAAATCTGATTGGACAAAAAAACATAAACATGCACGTATTGGAAGCAATACAGCCAAGAGACACACTATGGGATGAAGATAATTGACTGTTGGGAATAAATGAATACAATTTCATAGAATAAACAGTATAACACTCCCATTGTGTAGGTCAGTGGTTCTGAGAGTGTGTCAGCAGGCTTTGCTGGCCCTGAATGCACACCACTGTTATTTCATCAGCTGTGACACTCACGGTGACTCAGTCACACACCTACCTGCCGCCTCTACCTCTCAAAGAACAGGTGTATGCTGTTCTTGACTTCAAAGGAGTGGAGAAGGACAAGCACCAGAGCTGTCATCCTGACTCTCTGATGAAGTGGGGGATTAGGATGGAGGAGAAAGCATGCTGAGGACCACGGTGACAGAAAATGAAGGGAGATGGCACGACTCTTGTGGAATTCCCAAGCAAACATTGTCAGAAAAGGGGTGGATTTGACTGTTGGCAAGAGAGCTTTGAATTGTTCTCCGAAGTATTTTTGGTGATGGCAGTGTCATCACAAAATGTCTATAGCAGTGATTGACTGAGTTTGGCCGCTGAGAAAATAATATTTCTGAAAAGACTGGAAAGGTTAAATATGCTTTTAAGATGACAAAGTCCTCGAGGGAACATAACAGATTGCTCACAATGTCTCTCTGTTCTAAACCGTTATGAACTCAGAGTGTGTTTGCGTCCATGTGCGTGTGCGTGTGTGTGTCTGTGTGTGTGTGTGTGTGTGTGAGAGAGACAAGAAACCCAATGCAAAACCAGCCAATCCACTGACAACACTGATATAAATACTAAAAATGATGTCTCGGCTCATCATATATATTACTTTGTGTGTGTCTGTGAGTGTATGTGTGGTTTGTTGTTATGGCTGTGCAGGAATGTGCTGTTCAGTGTGTTTCTTCTCCCGTCGCTTTTAGCTGCGGTGGTCCTGCGGCACCAGTCATGTGTCCACAGACACACTGACTAGGCTGGGCCGGGCTCAGGTATCTCCACTAACCTCCTCTTTGTCCTGCTTTAAAATAGCCTCTTTTGTCTGCTTTTTCTGCAGGTCATTGTGAGGAGCGCGTCTTAGTGTCAGCTTTAATTCACACTGTAACCCTAGCTGTGATGCCTCCCAACGATCCACGCTACCTGCTGGCTCTTAGTTGCTCCTTGGAGAGCTGAAGCTGCATTACCCCCCTACCATAACTGCACCCACGGGATGACTTCAGAACTTTGTTGTTTAAATATTTAAATAGCCCTTTAATTGACATCCGTCAGACCTCACCCACAGCACAACTTGAATGCTGCTCTGTGAACATTGTATACAATTCTTGTATGGATAAATTGTACACCGTACACTAGGACTGTCACGAGACATCCCAACACACGAGATGAGACGATACGCGAGATTGGTTCCACAAGGACAAGGCGAGACAAGATTTTAACATTAATTTTAAGAAAATTGAACGCAGTCACAAAACAATGCAGATGTGTTTTCACATGTTTATTGAACCACATATTGACGCTAAACGCTGTTATTGTCAACATTTTTGGAGACAAAATAAACCACTAGTGTAATATATAATAATAATAACATAATAATATATCATAATAATGTAATATTTGTTTTAATATGTTGTCTTTCACTCTGTAAAGTTGTGGAATTGCTGTTTGTATTTTTCTTACAGGCAGTTTGTACTGTATATCAAATATTTGGACCATTTCTTGAAATGCTGGCTTTTCAACTCTATTAATGAGCATTAATTAATTATTATTATTATTATTATTATTATTGCTATAATTTTTTTGCGATGTAGCAAACTACCGTAAATTCTGGTGTATAAGATGCACCCACTACATTTAGAGGAAAAAACAGATTTGTACATATATAATCTGCACCAGTGTATAAGCCGCATGAGTCCATGTGCTAAAATTACATATTGTGGCGTGCGCGAGTCTGTGAAGACCAGGCCTCTCTTTATTTAGGAGACATGAAAATATGACAATATGAAATAATTCACAACGAGCTTGTCAACACTTTGGAAATTGCAGGAGGTCATTACTCAATGTAACAGTTGGACTCAGGCTATCATCTTACAAACAAGTTAATCACACAGCCACTTAACACTCAAAAGATATACCTAATAAATATACAAACATTTACCAAGATGAGTTTAAAATGGGCCGCACGGTAGTCTAGTGGTTACCACGTTGGCCAACACAGTAACAGCCTTGAGATTGGAAAAGACCTGGGTTTGATTTTCCCTTGGGCATTTCTGTGTGAAGTTAGCATGTACTCCCCGTGTGAGCGTGGGTTTTCTCCGGGTTCCTCCCACATTCCAAAAACATGCATGTTAGGTTAATTGGCGACTCTAAATTGTCCATAGGTATGAATGTGAGCGTGAATGGTTGCTTGTCTATATGTGCCCTGCGATTGGCTGGCGACCAGTCTAGGGTGTACCCCGCCTGTCGCCCGAAGTCAGCTGGGATAGGCTCCAGTATACCCCTGCAACCCTAATGAGGAGAAGCGGTATAGAAAATGGATGGATGGAGTTTAAAATGAAAAAAAAACATTTTTAAGTTTTCCTGTAATGCATTTCGTTTGAGTAAAGCATTTCATTGGAGGACAAGCAGCATAGAAAATGGTGGAAGGTGCTGCAGTGCCTCTGTCCACCAGAAAGAGCCAGAGGAGCCCAGAGCCCACCGTGAGGCTGACGTCATTGCAGCGCTCCAATAAATACGTAGCTCAGACACAATGCATTATAGGAAAACTTTAAAAGAGTTGTTTTTTTTTTTCATTTTGAACTTGTATTGGTACATATTTGTATATTTGCCAGGTATACGTTTTGAGTGTTAAGTTGCTGTGTGATGAGTTTAGTGTTCTGTACTGTTCCTGTAATGTTTGACACACACACAGACCAGACTTGATCGCCACACAACAGGCTTTTATTGCAGGTTTGAATGATCTCAAAACAGGCACAATATTCCTGAATATTATCCTTAATATAGCCATAATAAAAACACTGACTACTTTTGTGGCTGTAACCCACGCCATGCTAAACTCAACTCCGAACCCCCGACGTCATGTCCCATCCGCCCCCCCCACTCAGCTGCGATGGGGAACACATATAAAGCAACACACACAAGCACAAGTCTCATGTACAGTATGTCTTAAATGGCTTATTTACTCTTATTATGTCGACTATATTGGGTAATACAAGTGTAAAAGGTGACTGTAGCGGTGTTAGTTCATGTCTAGAGGGCTCTAATAATGTAAAAAAAACTTATTTAGAAGATTGTAAACAGGTTGTCTATGCTATAACTACGAAAATATTGTATTTATAAATGAGGAATCCTACTTAGCGGAAATTCACTTACCATGGCTGGGTCTGGAACCAATTAACCGCGATAAACGAGGGATCACTGTATAGGTTTTCCAAACAAAAAATAAAGATAGAGGGTCTTCTGTATTTGTGTGTACTTCACCTTTGCTCTATTCACCTGCAAGTGAGGCATATCAAGATGCTGGTTAAAGAGCATGACTGCTACACAGGTGTGCGTTGCACTGGTCACAAAAACAGACTGTCTCCAATGTGAAGTTCTGTCATGCCACAGATGCCACAGGTTTTGAAAGAGTGCACAACTGGCATGCTAACAGCAGGAATGTCCACCTGAGCCTATTGTTTGTAAATTTCCGTTCATTTCACACCATAAGCCTTCACCAACATTGTTTCAGAGAAATTGGCAGAACAGGTGTAACCAGGACCCAGGGCGACCACATTGAAGACATAAAATGTAGTATTTGTTTGCCATGGTTGTCTAATTAAGGTGTTTATTTAACATTTTTAATTTTGGAAGCAATTTTTCCTGAGTACCGCACTGTATTGTGTCTGGCAGGTCCCCGCCTTGCTTGTGTGGGTTTTGCCCCAAATGAGGACAAATAGTGTCAAAAATGGAGGGATGGGTTTCATTGTGCCTTGTCCAAGCAACACATTGTCAATAACTATTTAAGGAGGGCTAGATTATTTTAACAAAAGTGCTGACAAATACAGCTTTAAGAAATTTCCGAACCAGATTGGAGAAAAACGCCATTTACGTCAGTATATGGAAAATGGGGACAAAAACAAAACATGTGAGCTTTGTTGATTATAGTCACGGTAAAGTCCATCCATCCATCTATCTTCTATGCCGCTTATCCTCACTAGGGTCGCGGGTATGCTGGAGCCTATCCCATCTGACTTCGGGCGAGAGGAGAGATACACCCTCGACTGGTCGCTAGTCAATCGCAGGGTTGGTCAAGTCTTATTTTTTTTAAATAAATTAAATTAAATTAAAAAATAACGTATTTTATAATTCTATTGAAATAAATTCTTACTATTAACTCTTAAAATGGAAAAGCCAACATTGATTCAAACGTAAAGAATTGCCCAATTAATATTACAAAAAAATATATAATACCAAATAAGTGGATAAGTGCTAAGTGGATAATGTGAAATTTAAATAAATTGGAGGGAATTTGTCTGAAAAGACAACAATAAAGGTATTTTTTCCACATCAGGGCTTAACCGATGATCCCAGCTGTGGAGACACAACCCCGGGCTCTGTCTGCCAGTCCCCGCTTAAAGAGGAGAAGAAACAAGAGAGGAGGTTC
The DNA here is from genome assembly GCF_027744805.1 of Dunckerocampus dactyliophorus. NCBI lineage: Eukaryota > Metazoa > Chordata > Actinopteri > Syngnathiformes > Syngnathidae > Dunckerocampus > Dunckerocampus dactyliophorus. The sequence continues at coordinate 20,182,827 of NC_072822.1, read as the reverse complement.
ATGTTAAAAAAGCAAACATCAAAACTTGATATCAACACTAAACTGAAGTCTGCTGTGCTTCTCCGCTCTTTGCTTTTTTTCTCCTGGGCTGGTGTAATCTGTAAGGACTTCCTCAGACTGTCTCAGGGCTAAAAATTAATCATTTATACAGTGTGGGGGAATTTAAAAACTATATCTGTCACAATAAATTGAAACAGTAGATGTGGATTTTTTTTATCAGTTGCACCTATATGTACAGTATATGTGCAATATACATGCTATATTAAATTAATATTTTGGTATAAAATAAATATACAACTTTACCCAGCACAACAGCCAGTCAGCCTGCTTCAGATTAAAAAAACGGCAAAGATTAAAGTTTGGAATTACACATATCCACAATATCCTTTATTGGTCAAATTGTAGTCTTAAACAGAACTTTATCGACATGTGTTTTATTAATTTGATCTTTTATTTAAAAAAAAAGAAGATTCAAATCAACAATTGAATAACTTACCAATAATGTCTAAAGTCCCCTTTTGCCACAATACATAACACATATGCACATTGTGTTGGCAGTGGTGTCCAAACTATTTCCACCGAGGGAGGCATACAGAAAAATAGAAGGGTGTTTGATACATTTTGTACATTAAAAATGCTAAGACCAATCCAAAGTGGGTCAATATATGGACCATAACACTCAGCCATCAGAGATGTCCAGTGCTAAATGGGATGGTTGCATCAGGAAGGGCATGTGCCGTAAAAAGTCACTGTGGTGACCCCAAATGGGAAAAAGCTGAAAGAAAAAAATAGAGCTCATAATAAAGGACCAAAAATCTAGTGTGATCCAGTATGTTGCAAACTGTTTTAACAACAATTGTGTTCTCTGGTGCAATGGACTATGCAATACAGTATTAGGTCCTGATTGCAAATACAAGGCCTGTCAGTAAGTGGTTTCAATGTACAGCAAATCCCAGCAAGTAACTTCAACATGTTCCCCTCCATCAGATGGGCTTGTTGTCTTGTGGAATGGAGTGGAGGTTTGAGCCCGTCTCGGCCCAGTTCACCTTCTCAGCTCACATTCTCCGGGTGAGCCCGTGTCCTGGGGCCAGTTGGGCAGTACCGTCTCATGTCTCAAGTCCTCACAGTTCACTGGGCCCTTTAAAGTGAGCGCACCCACCAGGGGACCTCTGGACCTCAAAAACTACAAACACTGAGTTCCTATGTGGGGCACACAGTTGCATTGACGCTTACGCACACCAACTGTTAAAAGCCCATTTATCTTGGGTACAATAGGAAGACAATGGCGAAAAAGATTATCTGCATCAGTTGTTTGAAGCACGGGATCTAATTTTGCCTGCAATATTTCTATTGAGCTCTAAAGTTAATCTTCTTTTCAATGTCGCTTTTTTGGGAACAGTGATATAGATCCTGAGATTCTTATGGGAGGGAAATGTCAGAGAGCGGATCAGTTTTCAGACATGGCACACTCCGGTGAACATACGCACAAAGATCAAAGTAACCTCTTTGCCTACCGCAGTGCATCCCCAACAGATCTGACAAAGTGCCCCCATTGTGTGACCCTGACCCATTACTGATAATGGATCGCCTCCAGAACCGCCTCTTCTCCCACCAGTAGTTGAACTGTGCAGTGCAGTCACATGTTGATGTTAAATGTCGCATAAAAGGAAATGACAAGTCCAACTTTCATGCAGTCTCAAGCAGATTACAAGGTGAGGTGTATTCTTCTGCTTGGTGTAATTGTTAAATGTCAACATAACTTCATCAGCGGTGCCTTTATCTATAACAAAAGTTATCCACTTATTCACTTGTAGCGGCTACTTATGTAGAAAAAAAGTCAATTGTTTCATGGCTGCTCTTCATGTCACGAACTCCACTATAGAAATGTGTTTTCTACAAGTTCGCTTGTCAAACTACTTTTTCAGGATGAAAACTTGCCCATTGCTGAAAGCTTTTTATTATGTTACCTTGACCTCAGCTGCATTGTCTTTTGTATAATCCTTTTCATTTCTCATATACAATATCTGTAATGTTTGATAGAAAATGCTAACTGGATATAATACATGAAGTATATGTACAGGGTCAGGCAAAATGATCTGACACATTTGTAGGTTAAATAAAAGGCATATAAAGTAAAGAAACAAGAAAGTGTTATTTTCAAAAAGTACATATAATGCCATTCTGTTTCATTATGTTTTAAAAATTAAACCAGTCAAACGGGATCCGTTATTGTCCACACACTCAATGCAGATCCACTAGCTCTGAAGTTCGTAACCCATAACAAGATCGTGTTTCCAGCAGGTACGGGATCATGTCTACCAAGATTGAAGTGCAAACGGAACGCTCGTTGTGTTGCAGTTACAGATTCGTTTGTTTTGATAAACGTTTCCACAATGAAAGCGCAATGCTCACCAGTCCAATTCATGGCAGCAACTGAAAACGAAACGAAAAACAATGGCATTATAAAGAAACAAAGCAAAATGGCATTATATGTACTTTTCGAAAATAAAAACACTTTCTTGTTTCTTTACTTTATTTGCCTTTTATTTAACCTACAAATGTGTCAGATCATTTTGCCTGACCCTGTATAATGAATGCTACGTAGCTATTTTCACTGACATACTACTCAATTTTTGTACACAACTATTGAGGAATTGTGTATAATGATCTTTATTGCCATATTGATTTGAATTGTGAATTACTGAATGATATCAACTATTTTGATGAACTCTAAACTTTGAAACTAATGATTAGTATTTAGTATAGTAGTTGCAAAGTTAACCGGTGAGATTCTATGTAAATAGGAAATTTAAATATTAAAAAAAACAAATGTTGCCACAGTGACACAACAGCGGCACGACACAGTGGCTGCAGTCCGCCTCCCATGCAGCCCACCACCGGAGCTTCAAAAAATCCTGCACCTTTGCAGATGTGTTTACATACCAGGATAAGTCATGACACTACTTAACCATCCATTACATTTTTCACTTTGAGCATGATTCATGTGTGATTTTAGGGCCTTTCTTCTGACCGCAACTGTGCAGACTCACACCAGACCATACACATAAACATTCACAAACACACACTGTGTGCTCTTCTACTCTGCCACGTATATCGCTTCAGGCATGTTCTCAGCCCCTCTCTCCTCATAATTACTTTAGTGATCAAGGTTAGAGCAGTAGTAAAGCGCTCTAACCTTTTAACCTCACGCGAACTCTCCCATTAGTGCACCTTGGAAGCTGATTCTTGGTGTCAAACGTTGTCGCCCGGGACAAGCCCTTGAGTTAGTCATGGCATGAACCTAAGAGACACGTCTGAGCGGCTGCATAAGCCTCCGTGTGACTTAGACGCCATGGCAGAGACAGCGGGAGCACGATGGGGTCAAAAATGCACCTCCTTCGCAGACCCCCGCTTGGGCTTACAGAAACACGACAGACTCCCACAACACACCCTGCCATTCTGCCAGCCCCGAGGGCTCCTCCAGACAGCTCAGGAATTCAGGACAGGGATCCGACTGGGTCTACAGCTGGGAGGAGAATTTCTACCATCCTCCGATTCACCCTCTTATTGTCTGGGGCTGCCATCCCGGTCCTCCCTGTCTGGCCCCCCTGTCTTCCCAGCTCAATGTTTTGATATTGTTTTTGCTGAAGGGCAAGGGTCACATGGGTTGTGACATCTGAGTTTGACGGGAAATGAATTGCAAACAGTGCTCATAATAAGAGGTGAGAATTTAGACCATGGCTGTCTCGCACAGACAAATATTAAGTATAAATATTACCTTTTGTTATGAGCAAGATTGCTAATCATATTGCTTTTCCCCCACAGTGATCAGCAATAATCATTACATTGAATAAGTACGTGATTACTTTTCTGGCTCTAAATGTTACTAAGCAACACCACCAAACATTTGCGCATTGTCTGACGTAACTGTTGCCAGTGTGGGCCCTCAGTGGAAGCATTGGCCTGCTAAATGATTCGTCCAGGGGAGTGTTGCCTTTTTACACTTCTTTTATGCTGCTTTGTGGAGTGCAGTACTGGGAACCTTTTTCCAGGGGGCACTATTGAACAGAGAGAAACACACTAGTGCCTTGTGGACCAACAGCATTTAACACAATGTTGGTAAATAATGATCCACTAGTTCTTTAACTGGATATTTTGAAACTATCTATAATGGTTCAACTGCTAAAACCGAATGTAAAAGTTAATTTAATCGCAAGAGTAAAATGCTAAATATAAATCGGACCTACTTTTGTTTGTGCAGTGCTGCATAGTGAGATACAGTATTATATTACAGGAAGGGACGATTAGATAAGACACATAACACAGATTCAATAGAGAATGCAATAGAGAATGCAAACTTTTACTTTGAGGCATTATAGAAGCATGTCCAAATCTCTCTGATTTTTTGGTGAAATGCCTTAATTTGAGTAAAATAAAAAATACAGTAGTATCATATATATCAATGATACAAAATGGGAAATACCCTCCAATTAGCTGGGGCAGAATTGACCATTGTGATTTAAAACAGATACTGGATGCAGGGAAAAATAACAAAGATTGAATACAAGTCTGTGTCACGGCTTAATCTGAGAAATCAGCCTGGCAACAGCCCGGTGACAAAGTGAAAGGAGTGTTCACAGCTGAGGCCATAGTGTTGCCTTCACGTAGAATTTGGGCACTGTGATGGACAGATGAGATGGACAGATATTAGCAGTGGGAGTAGGATAGGCCTGCGATGCAGATGAGGCTTGTCAGAGCTGGAGGAGAGGGGTAGGTGGGGGTATCATGAAGAGAGGGGTGATGGTGGGTTGGTGGGGAGGGTGTTCATATCCAGGGAGACTGGGCGAGCAGCATTATGCAGGTGGTGGCTGGCTGGTGCTCCTCAGCTGGGCCCGCCGCCAGCGTGGCCCCTGGGTGCCCTGCATTGAATTCAGACCTTTGTGCTGCCCCTGGGGAGGTCAGACAAATTCATGTCTCATCATACACTGAGATAGCAATGATAGAGGGTAATGACTCAGCTGCAATTTCAATGCTGCCTCCCTGGTTGCACAAAACTAGCTTATATCACGTGGCTCACTCAGCAAATGTAAGCATTCCCAACAAATGTTCTTGGTATAGCCAGTTATGTTTTTACTTCACTGGTTTAGATAAGATCATTTTACCTCATAGATTTTAGAGCTTTTTTATTTTTTTGTATTTCATGACCGCATAGATTTTAGATGCTTTTTTGAAAAAAAAAAAAAAATCATGATCTCATAGATTTTTGGTGCATTGTAAGAGTTTTTTTAAAATTCATAATTAAATCAATTTCACTTTAGTTAACTGTCACTGTTTTATCCTAACATAGTCTCCTAACCTGCCTGCACTTCCCATGAGGAAATTTTGGGATGCTGTAAAGAGCTGCTCGATATGGAAAGTGCCATGAAATTGCTTTGGTTAGGATTCAGTGCTGTCCAAATGATATGAAGGATTTAGCTATAAATAAGATTAAAATTTAGCCTACTTTTTTCAGCCTACTTTGACGTAGTTACTCAAGTGGACGAGCTCTAATGAGAAGCAGCAGCAGTGAGGTGGGAGTGGGACTGGCTCTAGGAAAGGGTCACACAGGGTTAACTATCAAGGATGAGTGCAAACCAATCCCTGTGGAAAAGACTCAGAAGAAAACATCAGCTAGCACATGCTAAGCTCCCCAAACTGGGAGTTCCTCATCCTAATTAATCCAAGACACAAACCCCACCCAAACAAATGTTGTTGGTTCACTCCACAAAGAAGTAACAGCTAACACTCCAAAACTTCATAGCTTTCGCTTTACATTCGCATTAAATTTGATTTGCCGGATGTGAAAGCAATTCTAATTGGTTGATTCATCCCTGTGTGAATGAATATTTTATGGTTTTATCCATTTGTGTATTTAAAATTATACAAAAAATACCTCAAATAATGACTTAAGTATATGGTTAACCACAGAAAAAATAAAGTAAAGTAAATGTATCATTGACATTGGAAAGATTTGTGTGTGCATAGTGAGAAGCACCCTTCAAAATTTAAAAACCACACAGTAGTAGACAGTTAAAACCCGAAGGAAAATAAAGACAGATGTGAAAGTCTAGAATTGAGCTTGTCAGAAACAGTGGCAGAAATGCCTATGCAGACGTATAATTTAATGACAAAAATAGTCTGGATTCCAGCAGCATTTTGATGATACAACAACGCTTCCCAATTTGTCAATGGATAAAATCCCCAATACTCATTCATGTTGATGTCTGAATCTGCAAGATTTATTAATATATGTGTCCTTGGTGCGTGTAAATGGCAATGTAACAATTTTTTTCACACACATTTTTCTTCAGTCAACATTTAACCTGAGGCATTTTGAGTTCATTAGCACTGTGAGTGTTTTTGGAATGTGAACAAATACAACCATCAATGTGATCTGCAGCAGCTTTGAGGATCACATGCACACCTGGAACTTTCAATTTTTGTGGATGAGAAGAATATATGGTGTTGCATGCGCTACGATCACCATTTTAAACTTGCAATTGAACATAAGGCCCGTCTTTCTAAGTGACAAGCTCCCATCACACCAACACATTTGTTTCCCTCCACTTGTCCAGACAAAGCTTTTAGTGATAATGACCTTATAGCCCACAGGTCTGTGGGCAAAGGCTACACTATGGAAACAGTCAATTGTTGACTGACAATTTGTGTCTGGCCAGACAATTGAACATAAAGCAGTGAGAATAAAGCAGATGAAAGGGAAAGTAAATGCCCTGCAAGAAGAAGGAATGCATCAGTAGGGCAAGAGGCAGTTCAACAGACAAGACTTAGTCAGCTTTCGCGATCTGGAACACGCTGGCTTTCTGTTGCACTTGCCTCGGAGCAAACAAAACATTCTGTTCAGACATGTGCAATGTTATTTTGCACTTTCTTTCATATCAAAGAAATACAGCAGAACACACACGATGAGGAGAGACAGATTTTTTGTTCTCTATGATGCAATACAGTATATTACTGATATGCCTATCTCTTTGTAACTCTCTGGATGAGAGCTTAGACAACCTGCTGAGTATATTAATGTTTTAAAGCTGGACCCATGCTAAAATTCCAGCTACCAGGCATCACATTCATCTAGCCTGACTGCTGTAACTCCCTTTGCTGCGGGATCTTTGTTACAAACACTAAAGATTGGTGGCACTTGTCTCTGCAGGTACCGAATAGCAGCGGCAGAACCCTGGCGTTCTTTGCATATTTATCTTTTAATTTTATTACAGGCCACATGGTCTATTAATGTTGTTCTGACCAATTGCTAGAGTGACACAAATATGGCATGTACCCCTCCAGCCCTGGTGTTTCTCAGTCAGGCTATTTGCTTTAATGTGACCCCACCTTCAACCCAATTAAATATTCAATATTCAACCCAAACATATATATATATATATATATATATTTGTGTGTGTGTGTTTTATAATCCTAAAAATCAACATTTAAACCATACCTATCAAAAATATTTTAAAAAATGTTAGGATTTCCAGTTCGCCCACATTTGTCGAAGGGAACTCTCCAGAAGTGGGGCCTTCTTAGACTGCACTATCCTCCAAATGCACATTATCAACAAATGAGTGATGCACTGCAGTAGACTCACACTCATCATGTCAAGCCAGTGTTCGACCAGACTGATTCAATTTTTTTGTAAAGGATAATACTGACTTTACTATGCTTGAGGCCAGCTGAAGTAGTTTTCATCTGCATCGTCTGGATGATCTAAAGGTTCCAAGGCAAACTGACAAGAAAGTCAAGAGGAGACATGCACCTTCAAAGGCCAAGCCACAGGCGATGGGTTCTGGTTAACTTTCTCTCGTGTGTGATGGCAGTTCACTGTCTGGGCTTGCTGTCTCACCCTCTATCGATGAATGCTCGAAAAGAATATAAGGCCGTGGCACAAAATTCCAAATTGTGATTTTTTTTTTCTGTGCTTTATGAAAAGCAGTAAACCTGTCTTTTCACACAATTAAAATTAACAATGCAATCATTTTATATGACATTTTAGGATATAATCTTTATTGTTCTTATTCTACACACCAATCTATTTTAAATATGTTTAGAAAATATGTGTTATAAAATAAATTCTCTGTTATGGTTAATAAAGTCAATACTGTGAAACCTTGGTTTTTCGTATGAATTGGTTCCGAAAAGTCCAGCGAAAAACAAACGCAAGCGAAGAAATAATGTAAATGCACTTAATTTGTTCCAGAAACCCAAAAATATTAACAAAAAATACATTTTTATAGAGAATAATAGTTTTAGATCCAGAAAACAATGATACACACCTATAAATGACTAATGAAATTGATCAATTTGAACTGAACATCTCTTTTACCTTTGCTGACTGTTGTGACGGTGAGGAGGAAGAGGGAAGAGGAGACGCTGTCTCGCTTTTTGTTTTTCGTTGGTCCACACCAACAACAACTCAACATCGTCAATCGTTTTTGATCTCTGTTTCATTAACACCTTTACCCCTTTCGCAACATTACGGCGGCTTCTTTGATTTCTCCTCTCTTTACCTGAATAGATGTTTCTCACCTTCTTTATCAAAGTGCTGGGACTTGAAACGTTGTTTGGTCCCAAGGTTTGTTCTTTAGTAGTCGCCTGATGCTTTGTTTGGGTACTCGATTCTGCAAAATGATACACGAGCCAATAGACGAGTTTGTTATGCTCAATGTATGGCCGTACGAAAACGGAGGTGGCGTACGGAAACTGTTCTATGCTGGTAATCCATGAGTTGCTGCCACAGACAAATGCTTGATCAATATTATTTGTTTGTTCATTATTATTAACCACAAGATGATGCGCTCAAATTTAGTTGTGCTTGTTCAGGAACATATAAAACCAATCTGTTCTATTCTCGATAATACAATAGGAATTGTCGAATTGTGTGAGATATACAAATTAACACAGCTGATCTGTAACATGATTTAGTAGTGGTAAGTTTTTTTTTCTGTTTAAACTATGTGCCAGTAGTTGCCATCATTGTCAGTTATTTGATGGGCGTAATGGAATCTCTTATAATAAATAAATAGTAAACAAATATCAGAATCAAACACAGAACTCTGTGAAAAACAGCCAATTTTATAACGAATTAAACTGTATGCTCTGCATCAGTGGTCCCCAACCTTTTTTGACCTACGGACCGGCTTGTGTTCCCACAAATCTCCCACGGACCGGGGGGTTGTGTTCGTACATTATAGCGATGTGATTTATCTTATTTATTATGTATTATGTAAAACTATGACATGAATAACATCAAATTAAAAGCAAAAAGCACAAAATGAATGCCGACCCACCATCCACCAGTTCAAGTTCCAGCCAAGTTTTTCCAGAGAGATGATCACATGGCTGTTTGACGTGTGTGGTAAAAGGCAGTGTGCTAGCATGAATTAACTTGAGACAAATGTGCACATTAGCTCTCAATAAGTCATCAAAACTTACCTTTATGCATTCCCACATAGTATCAGCATTTGACACCAAATATGAGGTGAAAGAAAAATGGTAAAAATACAGTAGTAGTCTATCTGTGCGGCATGACATAAAGTTAGCACACGCACGATGAACATGCGTCAAGTGAGACGGATGTAACAGAGAGAATCCGGCCACTTTTCAAAATAAAACATTAAAAAAATGAAATAATGGAAATGATGTTTTCTTTCTGTGTGGCCCGGTACCAAATGACCCACAGCTCGGTACCGGGCCGTGGCCCGGTGGTTGGGGATCACTGCTCTACATAATGAATTTGGCTATGTGCTGTGTTTTATAACAGAGTTTCACTTATTCTACTCCAAGGTCCTGCTCAGTTGTATAGCGGTCATCGCCATCCAGCTAGTCATGTCTGGTTTGTCAGCAGCGGAAGCCAACAGAGAACCTTAACTCAGGCAGGCACAGTGAGCGTGATGACATATATGAAGGAGGGGGTGATGAACATGTGAACTCAGATACTGCCATACCATCCAGGGAGTCAGTCCGTGGAGAAAGCCAGGGGGAGCGCCCTGACTTTGAGATCCAGGAGCCATATTCAGAGACATTGCCGCAATGGTCTGACTTCACCATGCAGGGGCTCAGAGTAACTCGAACCGTGCATGCTGATTTGCACAGCAGAAAAAAGTGCACCGGCTGGGGCGAAGGCAGGGCTAAGGAAGGGATTAGGCCCGATATTACTCCTTTCAAAACACCACAGTGCATGTCTGTGTTCTCCGGTGGCGGCTGCACTTAGCTGACTGACTGTAGTGTAATCAATATTTACTCATAAAGGCCACATTGGGAGGTCATGACCTTTTGTGTTTGTGACTGGTTCACTGATACCACAATGCAATATTTCAAAACAAATTGCTGATCATATGTTACAAGGAAAGACAAAAATCTCTAAATGCTGCAGCATATTATCAGTCAGTTGTTCAAACGAGCGACATGTTTTCCAAAGGTGCGACTTTAAAGGTCACGCAGTCTGTACAGCAGCCACTATATCATCTCGGAATCCATCTTCATTAAACACGAACAAGGACAATGGCCTTCCTTGCAGTTTCAACACTTAACCTCACCAGGAACAGCAATATTGTAAAAGTGCAAATCTCTTGCCAAAATGGTCCCACAGTTAATAATTAAGCCATGACATTTGGGCCAGACACCAAAAATCCATATGGTGAAATTTACTAACCTTTTGCAGAGCTTGCCAGCGGAGGCTGTTCATGTGCAGTTTATTTGGGCCGCTCTAGTCCTCATAATAAAACTGTCAAAAACACACTAAAAGGCGAGGCTGCACACAAAGAAGGATTGTCTGCTGTTAACCGCAGGGGAGCATGAGGCTAATCAATGCACCTCAAATCAAAGCCCTACTTTAGGGGCTTCTTCTCTCGGGGAATGGGACACAGAGTCACTGGTGATAAACGATATTCATATGTAAGATTATGGATTATTAATTTTCCTGATGAACTGATGATGAGGTTTGTGCATGCTACAATCTAAAAGGTCACACCAGGGCAGAATATCACTGACCGATTATCAGGTTGGGGGGGGGGTGGGTTGGGTGAGGGGGTCATCCAGGAGGTCAAATGTGACACAATGGTCATTAAATGATCTCAGAGCAATAGGTGCCCTCTAAGTACAGCATCAATAGCCCATGTGGCCCTCCCAGGATTTACAGCTTGATAAAGGTCTGTGTGGAATTCTTTACATTGAATCTAACACATATAAACAAATGAAAGACATGTAACCACACAGACATCTTTTTTTAACACACAACTTTAAGGACAGAGCTTTATTTTCTAAAAAGTAATGCCTAATAAATCACAGATAATCTCTAGAAAGCGGCGTCGCTCATTGCACTCTTCAAGGGTATATTGTAAATATGGCATACATGACAGGAAGTGGACCAAACACAGAAATCCTTACAGTTTGACTTAGCCCTAACTGGCTGTTGACTTTCAGATTTACTGTCCACGCTTAGCTCGCCATGTACACTGATGGTGATTTATCAGCCTCACAGGTGACTTCTGTCAAAACCTGCAGGGCTTAAATATACAGCTGAGGGCTCACCTTGTCCTTTGCAGTATCCCGTGTCCAGAGTTAATGTTTGTAAGAGCTGCTGTGAATAGCAACTTTGCCCTCAAGTCATTCCTGATCCAGGACAGTGCTCCTTTCCTCTTCATCCAGACAAGAAAAAAGGGTTTAAAAGCTTCTCTTTTTATAAACAAGTATTCGAGACAGAGGAGTACCTCTCATAAAAGTGGAACCTGATTGACTCGATCATTTGTAAATTGTCAGAGTAACCTGAACTGCACTCTGAACTCTCATCCAGCTCTTGTGGTGAACCGGATGGCTGCCTTTATCTTGCTCTCTGACAGCTTTAATACAAATGTCCTTGGACGAACGCACCTCCATGCATCACGCGGAGAGACAAAACGTTGAATGCCAAAAAGTAACTGGAGTCGAGGTATAATTATATGGGTTAACGTAACTATGATTTATGCTGCTTTTTGTAAGAAATGTAAATGCAATGCTTTGATAACATCGCAGGCTTATAACTATTCAAGTATTCTGTTTTTTTGCCAAGTCATTAGATGAGGGGTGTCCAAATTTTTTGCACACAGGGCCGCATACTGAAAATCAAAGCATGCGGGGGGCCACTTTCATATTTTTATTTATTTTTTAATTTTGTTTAAAAAAGCAAAATTTTTGCTTTGTTTTTGTATTATTAGTATCAACATTTTAGCTTCTTTTTAGATTTTGCCTTTTTGCCCCATGTTACCCATTTTTGATGGATTTTTGTGGTTTAATTTTATTTCTACAATGTGCCACAGACCAATAAAAATCAAGCTGCGGACTACAAATGGCCCCCAGGCCGCACTTTGGACGCTACCGCATTACATGTACACATACCACATGCAGTGACAGAAGGGGGAGGTTCTGGAGCTGAATCTAATCTGATAATTACCACTGCCACTTTTATTGCAAATGCTAATCCGAAATTTGATTTAAAATAGACATTTTTATGAGCGTATAGATTACTCATGTTTTTTTGCCATTCGCTGGCATGTTTGATAAGCGCAGATCTACTGTATGTGGATTATTACATATTTGCTGCACTGTGATCATTTTGCTATCGTTGGCAAAAAGTATGAGTTAATATTGTATTGTGAGTTACTTGTTTTTGTTTTTCTTTTGCTTCATTTGACAGACCTTAAAAAAGGTTTTAAACAAGTTATAGTTTTATTTAATTCTCAACCCGGCAAACCTGAAAAAATGATGTTCCAGTAGAGTATTTGGCAAAGGTCTAGGGATTCTAAGGTAGGTGAAGGGGCAGGACTTGGATTCCAACATCAAGAGAGACTCCTAGAGGTTAGAAGTGATGGCTTGTGTTAGACCCTGAGGTCATCATTCCTTCAACTAATGCCCCTGGCATCACCTTCCTCCTTCACTTCAAACACCCTGGCTACATTCCTGGACCATGTACCAATAAGCACTATAAATAAAAAAAAAAAAAGAAAACCAAAACAGATGGGCTCCAATAGTGGGGGGATTACTGAGCCACTATCCGGGGCTCTATTTGCACCCTGGGCACTGAGAGGTGAATCCCACACTATCTTTTCTCAGGACAGGGAAAGAGGCGAGAGGCAAAATAATGGCAGCATATCCAAAATGTGTACAAAAGAGTTCAAATGGTCATTTGGTCCTCGCCAGGTGAGAAATAAATACTCTAATGTAGTGCACTTGAACTTTCCTTTGCTTTTATTTTCATTTACTTCAAGATTTTCTTCATTACTAATACACACTGGCTCATCTTGGGCTCCATGTTTCTCCATCTACGTAATATTATACAAGCAGTACGTCGTGCGGCGGTGCAGTGTTTTGTATTGCAGACTACCCCAGTAAAGCCACCACACTGCTTCGAGGACATGCTAATGTTTGGCTGCGACCAGCTAAACGTATCTCTGGTCAAAACCGCACTATAGTCTGTCATGCCGTTACGCACAAGCCCTCCAGGCACAAAGAACTCGTGTCAGACGCTGGCTAAAAGTCTCCCTTTAACAATTAACCACACACCATGGAAAATGCCCAATGAAAACACCCAAAAGCTCCCCCTTGCTCCCATGGAAGACTCGCAGTGAACTCTTGTGAACTCTCTTAAATCATGAGAAATGTAGACTGTATTGATAATATTGAAATACAGTTCTGGTTGTTTTCTGTGATTGTGATGTTGGAAAGTGACACTTTGAATGTTATCTTATGCTATAGGTTGGGTGAATACCAAACACTGATCTTTTCCAAATAGAAATATAGTGTGGTTGTGTTTGTTTTGCTTGTGTGTGTAACGAGCAGCGCAATTGTCTTTCTTTAGGTTGCACTACCTTTTACAGGACAGTAAATTACCAATAATAGCAAATCATGAGAAAAGACAAGACAAGTTTCCCATACATCAGGTAAGACAATCTAACTACTAAGGACGCCATCGGACCACAAATCCGTCTTGTTTCAGGTAGGACAGTTGAGACTTTTTTTTTTGTTATCTAATGAAAATATTGTCGCTAGATTCATTTCCTATGCGGTTGGAGGACAGCAGAAGAGTAAATGTGTGAAAAGTTTACTGAAGGGCAGCGCTTAACTCTCCATGAGTTTGTGTGTGTATGTGGCTCCAGCTCAAGTTTCATCTCCACTGTTTTCATATCGAGACCACACTTACCTCAACCTCTGACGGGCTTCTTTGGCTGATTCACGCCTAGTGAACAGGCAATGGTGTTGATTATATTCCCTCATTCGCTCTACTGTTTGGCAGAATGAAAGCTGTGGAACGAGGGAACAGGAGACAAGGAAAAAAAGCCTTAGAGGCACCAGGATGCTGAGTGTGGAGAAATAAAGGTACATTCATTGTATCTTAAAATTCACTGGGAAAAAACCACATTTATTAAGTATAGGTTTGTGAAAAGGCAAGGCGTTGGGGGGTGTCGGTCAAAAGACCCGACTGCCCACTGCCAATGTGCTGCATCATTGTCATCGCAGTTGTAAAAGTTTCTCATTAGGATGGGAAGGGATTTCTACAGAAACTATCAAAATGGCACCAGTACCGACGTAAACGGTTGTCACCGGACTGAAAAACTCATTAGCTAATGGTGCCTTATTTAGGTGCTAAACTAGTAGTTACAATACATTTAATGGCACTGAAATGAAGCAAAAACAATGTATCCTTCCTCGCACACACGTTTCTCCATCACTGTACACACTAGCAACACAACCCTTCCACGTTATCCACCACTAACCGCGAGGTGCATTTACGAACACTGGAATTCTCAACATCGACATACAACACAAGCATGTCACTAACTTCATTTTGCACAATTAATACACAACTCTTTCATGTAGGATTAACGAGAAAAACATTGTAAGGACAGTCTAACTATTGGGTATCAGCTATTCATTTCTGCTAATTCATGCTCTTAAACATTTTTTGTGAATGTATTACTTAGTTATCATGTAATTTATATTCTTGAAGTACTTAAATGACTATTCTGTTTAACTTGCATGTCACAAAATTTTGTAAAAAAAAAAAAAAAGAAAAGTCAGTGTTTTTGGACAAAATTTGTACGTTTCCTGTTTTTTAATTACCGGTTCGGCCACTGTTTAAGCTCTGGCACCATTTAAAAAGTACCAGTATTGGTATCAAATAATATGTAAATAATACCCAACCTTACCCATTACTCACTCGCCTGCATGTGTGTGGTCTCTTTGTGTGGTGTGATATATCTACAGTTGTCCCTTGCTACATCACTCCCTCACTCTATTGCTGTTTTTCGATATCAATTAATTAATAAATAACTGATTTTTTGTGGTTGACTTTGGTCTATTACTAGTCAAAAATATTGAAATAGAAGTTGTATGTAGTATTTTGTCCAACCGGTTTCAGTAATCTTACAATGGTATAGACATGACATTAGATTAGATGACCTTCACGATGCATGAAGTGTGGAAGTGGTAAATTTTTGGCTTCTTACTTTGTCCTTCTTCCCCACTCCATTTCTAAAGTTTAGAATAAATAAATTAAAGGCTAAGGCTTGGTAGCGTGCTATGTTTAAAGCGGTAGCCATCTCTTGTGGCCTTGCAGTGATTCTGTAGCCTGCGCATTACAGTTGAGCAATGTGTTGTAAACAAACAATAATAGGAGCATGAAGATGACTATAGGGGTGTTCTTTCATCTCTACAGAGCTCTACACATGTGTATGTATAAAAATACAAATAAACAACACCAGACAATGCTGCAATTACTTTTTTTTACATAATACCCTCCCTACAGTTAGAGTCATGGCAAGGACAATCGCAATAACCCCTCATTTATTGTGGGTAATTGGTTCCAGACCCAACAGTGATAAGTGAATTTCCGCGAAGTAGGATTCCTTATTTTTATATATTTTTGTCGTTTGCAACAAACCTGTTTATGACCTTTTAAATACAGTTTTTAACATAATTAGAGCCCTCTATACATGAAATAACACCCTTAGAGTCACCTTTACACTTGTATTACCTCATATAGTAGACATAATAAGAGTACATATGCCATTTAAGACATCGTACTGGTGTGTGCTGCTGAAATGTTCCGGTGTTTGGGGATTTGAGTGGTGGCCGGACAAGAAATGACGTTGGGGGTTCAGAGTTGAGTTTCACCTTGCTGTTGAATACGGCTGCGATGGTAGCTCGTGCTTTTAGTAGGGTTTTGTATCCGGGATTATTTTGCCTGTTGTGCGATAATTCAAACCTGCAATAAAAACCTGTTGTTCTGGCAATCAAGTCTAGTGTGTGTGTGTGTGTGTGTGTGTGTGTGTGTCTCACCGAACATTACAGTAACATTACTGACACCGAGTGACCTGTGTAGAATACTACATATTTTTACGTCTTTAAATGTGTCTTCTGAATGCCTTGTATTTGTATTTTAGTTCATTTATCCATTTTTATGCTTGAAAATGCTTTATTTAGGCAAAAAAAAATATGTAACATTTGCCTAAATTATATTTGTTGTCTAATAATAGGCTGTATTCAACCACAAAACAGCATTGTGTATTATATTACATTATGTTTGGTTTTTTTTTCTATATTATATTTTTGAAAAACTGCAATAGAGTGAAGCGAAATTCAAAGCACAAAGCGGTGAGGGATTACTGTAATAATTTAAAGAAGTGAAGTCAAAATCTTGAGCACCAATAGAACTCAACTGTGTTTAAAAATATCTATATATACAGTAGGTCCCAATGACAGACACTTTCCTTATTACAAGTGACACCAACTTAAATAACTTTTTGACGGTATGGCAACATGTGCTGCATGTGTATGTACTGCATGCGCTGTAACATTTCACTTCACCTAAATATGCAGCAGATATTAACATGCTTGCAGATCCTGGTTTCACGTTACTAAAGTATTCATTCTCCTTTTTGTTCTATTGTGGATCCCCACCAAATCTGGATTGAAAAAGACAATTATTTCATAATGCAATACACTTGTGGGGAAATCACTTCAGTAATTGTATTTTTTATTGGGGGGAAAAATAAAAAGAATAAAGAATAAAGTTTTCAGATGTATACATTATGCATTATTGTAATTATTGCAATGCCCAAACACCTCTGTAAAAGCTCACCTGGCCCGGAACGGGAAATGAGGGATTCAGCCAATTGTTCAGTCCATTTATGCAAACACGTGTGTTTGGAGGAGTCACGTTTACAGTAAATGTGAGCCTTTGTCACAAGTGTTTACTCAGTCTTTTACATTCTACGCTCATTACACTGCACATTCACACACATTACAAAACTGGCATGAACCAGTCATTTGTTATTAAAAGTCTTGCCAGGCACATGGCAAACGGTACTGGCGGGATGCGGCAAATGAATAATTAATAATAATTTGTCCCTCTTGGCACAGAAAACTCAAATTTTGGAGAACAACAAAACCAAGTAACAAACACTGTCATTTGAAGCCAAGATGATGTCATTGCACACAGCCTTCAAAAAACCTGACCTGGAGGTGTACATGTGAAAACATTTTACCGTAAACTTTGAAACAAGTGCAACACTTGGCTGTCGAATTGGTTGGAGTGTTTTAGCGATGGAACTTATCAAAGTGTTGAAAATATCACGTACTCCCTCTACAGGGGGTGACCTTTCCAGACAGGGAGAACATATTGCGAAAGAGCATGATGTTACAAATCAGCGGTGACAGAATCTGTGTGGTCACATGACTGTGGTCACATGACTGCACAGTGTGTGGAAGCCTACCTGAGCAAGCTGACGAGCTGTCAAAGAGATGAAGGATTAAAGAGCACCCAGGTGGTACTTGTAAGCAGCCGCCAGACAAAGCCCCGGGACATGGGTGAGGTTCACACTTCACTCGTGCAGCTCGGTATGTCACCTCTACGCAGCTCCAACCTCACCCTTACACCATAATGTGTTGACGCAGTCGAGTCAAAAATCATCAATCATATGCTGTACATGAAAGTCAATGTCGGAAACTTTTGATGAACAAAATATTTTGGTTTATCAGCTTATTCCAGCCACCAAACATGAGTGTAGTAGCCAATTTACTGTCACATGTAATACACAATTACAATAATACAATCTTTTACAATTTAGGCATCTGCTTTTCTTTTTCTTTGGCCTTTTGGTGGATTTTTTGCCAAATTTAATGGCTTTTGTGACACTTCCAAAAGAAGGACCGCCTTCCACAACACACGAGGACTATGCAAAGAGGACTCACTCACATTGAAAGCAGTCCGACTCCGGTGTTGCCATGCGCAGCACGTGTCATTTCATGCCAAATGCTAATTAAAGTAGAGCGCTTCATGTTTTTTTTTTTTTTTGCACGTGTGTGAAGTCAAAATGTAAAAAAAAAATCTATTTGTGAAACATAAGCTTTTCATTACAACTTTGACATTCGTCATATAAAAAGAGACTGAATGTTTTATTGTTCTAATGTTGTGGCATTAACAGTGGTTCACCTATTTTTATACTTTATGAGAATTAAAACTGTTAAAATATGACTTACTCTTGCCAGTACTACTCTGTATTGTGACATAATTTAGTCTTGGTAAAGGTTCTAGGGTAATATTACAGGTTAAATAAAAGCTTCTTAAAGGCATAGTTTGGATTTTTTGACATGAAGTTGTATGACATCCTCATCAGCAGTGTAGTGCATCAACGTGACTTACCCCCCACTTGGTCTCGTGAGTTCTGGTCGGATTTCGGTGAAGAGGAACATAGTTCCGGTGAGTTGCTGGGGCAACTTAAGAGTTTGGCTTCTCAAAACAGTATGCTTTCAAAAGAGAATACATTTGCATCACAAAAATCCCTCCTCGAAAAAATCAGACCTCACAAATCTCTCTGTTCGTATCAATGTGCGCTATCGCCTGTCCATTGTGTGTGTGATGAAGATGGCTGCGATTTGTGAGGTCTGACAGGCTGAAACATAGGGTTTATGCAAATTACAGTATGCATCATTTTAAGCTAACACTGATTATCAATTGTCAACCTCTATCTGAGCACCAAAGTGAACACGTATCATTGCTTTCATCATTTCTATTTCCCCAAACTGTGAATTAGATTGTGCAGCAGCAGCAGCTCACTTGCCCCAGTTACTGTTCATGTTTGCAGTTGCCACATTGTCCCACAAGAAGTACAGTTTATGTAAACAAGGGGCTGCTGTCCCCGTCTGGCCTCAACTAGAGTGGAACGCATCAACCTGCTGTCAGTTTGCAAATCTGTGGGCGCATTTAAAAGAAGGGTACAGATTTGCGCCTCGACAAACTTTATTATATTTTTAAGTAATTTAATTTTTTCATTGAGAAAAGGCGTACAGATTTGTGCATCTACTAACTTTTTTATTAGTACATTTACATTTTTTTTCATTGAAAAAAGGTTTCTGTTTTGAACATGGTAGCATTGATGAACTACACAAGCAAGGCCTCTTGCTTGAGGCGAGATGCAGTAAGAAAGGGATATTACATTTTTTTTAAAAGATCCTGGAGATTATGGACCAAAAAAAGTCAAGTGGTTTTGCCTTTGCCATCAGGAGGTCATGAAAATGTCAATGTCTGGCAGAAAATGACATGAAAGTCAGTTTTTTGTGCAGATTTCGACTTTGTAAGGCAATGGTTTGAGCTGAACAGCTTGTTTGTGTTTAAGCTTTCAATAAATTAGTGACTCTCTTTTTATCCCCTCTTGCTCCTGTTTCTCTTTTTTGCATTTTGATGCTGTACTTACATGGTTACAGATATTAGGCAGATGTTGCCTACGACAACAGCCAGTTGCTGTTGAAGAAGCAGCCACACAGCTAGCCACACTGGAAGACTAGCTCTTTACCATTGTTGAAGATACCAGCTTTTGTCGGCTAGTAAACCATTTACAGCCACAGTTTGTACTTCCGGGCCACCGCTATTTTTCGGATGTATGTTTGCCACTAATAGATGGAAATATGGACACGAGCTTCACTGCTGATTTGTGGACGTATGATGTTAGCACTGTTAGCTTGCGAGGTCTAACAGCGCAATGGCTGGATAAGGGCTTCAAACTATACAGTTTGGTTTGTTTGAACAAAAATGAATGTCCATTCCTAGAAACAGAACTTTTTCTTGATTTTTCGTACTTTTATATTTTCTTCCATAGTAGTGATGTCATATTTGGTTAGGACAAATCTACAGGCACACTTTGTCTAATATATACAGTATAGTGCATCTCTACTTTAGATTGTGTTTAGGAGTGCACATGCAGATTCATGGCCTGCAAATTTGCAGATTTTTTGTCAAAAAAATACTTTTTTAATTGTTTGTTTTCCCCCCAAAATAGGTAGTTTTTTCACCTAAGTTGATAACAATCAATAGATATTTGATAATACAGGTGAAATGTACAGCATACATGTACCACTGCTAAAAAAGCTCAAACTTTTTTTACATGTTTGAGTTTTTATGATACACTGATAATGTGTTTTCATCAAGTGTTGAGATTTGCACTTTATTCGGCGGTCCTTGAACGCACCGTAGTTGCTGTGAGACGCAAAAGTGAAACTTATACTGTATATAACTTCTACACCATGACTTGGATTCCATATTATCATTCATTAGTGCCATAAGTATTTATACATTCTATACTTAAAATGCGCTTAGTCAGCGTGTGGGGCATATTTTGGGCCTAAACCTGGATTGTGCGTTTAGCTTGTTAGCTTCTGTTGTTAGTGAACAATGGCAATTTAAAAGAGAGGTTCTGGAGATGAATCTAACCTAATAATTACAACAGTCACTTTTACTGCAAATGTTGATCTGAAATCGGAGGAGAATGTCAACGTCAACTAGCAGGAGGGGTAGGGCCGAGCCATTTGTTGAAAATAGACACTTTTATGGGCACATCAATTTCTCGCAAATTTTCACCATTCGCTCATAGGCATAGAAATGTGGGGATCTACTGTATATCTATGTGTACACCACACTGAACCAGGCCACACATCCAGGCATGAAAGGAGATACATCAGAGTGAAGGGGTGTGCAAATGGTGACTGTGCTTCTTCAGCTGAAATCGAGGGGGTTCGATGCCTTGGGGACAGGAAGCAGACTAACTTCCATTCATCCATTTTCTATACCGCTTGTCCTCACTAGGGTCGCAGGGAATTCTGAGGCCTATCCCAGCTGACTTCGAGCGAGAGGCGGGGCACACTCTGGACTGGTCGTCAGCCAATCTCAGCAGATTAACATCTCCCCAAAAAACTAGTTGCAATTTGTTTTTGGCTACAGCGGGACCCTCCAGTTCCAAAGCCGAAACTCAGCCCTTATGGACTGAGCTACTACGCTCCATTAGATATTGACAGACAGATATACAGCACGAATTAATCAACCTTGTGAAATTATGAAACTGGAAAATATGGCACTTTACAGAACGGTAGCAATGGCGAAAAACCAAGAAAACAAGTTTGACCTTAGGTCTGAGATTAACATTTAGCATAGATTGTTGAAGACATTGCCCTTATTATTCAAGTCTAGATGTAGAAGTAGGATATATTTTTTTGAACTTTGTACAATGTAAATTAAGGCCATTTATTCAATGTTATCAGGAGAAAGACATTGTTTATTCATCAAACCAGTCCACTTTGGTCAATTAGCAACTTTAACATTTTGAGAATGCACATATGACAATGACAACAGAGTTTATGGTCTGTACGAAATAAATAGCACATTGCTCATTTACAGCTTGGCTGGGCAAAAAAGGGTTAATCTTCATATTAAAATGGCATACATAAGAGTGGTGACACTCAAACTCACTAATTGCGCAACAAAAAAAATGTTCTCCTTTTTAAATAAAGCTTTTCATTTTTAATATGTACCTTCAAGAGCCTGTTATAGTTAAATAAATAGAATGCTTTCCATTTTTAACATGCACATCCAATTCGCCTGGGAAAAGTATTTACACTTCACTGATCTGACTAGTCCACCATGTTCTCCACCCTTTTTTTAGTCCTCTAAACAATTCTTTCTCACCACAAATTCTCAAACATACACAAATGTACAGCCACTCTTGCAGACATGCTGCACCTATTGACTATTAACACAATATCTAGTACCTATCCATAGTGATCAAAATGCTAGCGGTGAACATGGGAAACCATGTAGTATGAAGAAGAAGCAGTCCAAACACCACATCTTAACCAGGGGGGATGACTTGTTTACAGTTGATCATGCACTGTATAAATCCACTGTCATTTGGTTTGAGAGTGTTTCATCAGTGGCTTCAATTTGTACTTGTGAGCAAAGAAAAGAGTAATATCCCCTGTGAGGAATAGACCACCCCACTGAATGATTTCTAACAAGTGACGAGTCTTTTTGCCCCAGGGGTCTTCACTGCCTTGCAAGTGATTTTACAATCTTGGAGTTAGCTCCTGCACACAAGCTGGGGGTTTCTTCTGTCGCATCCGTGCTTGCGTATCCGGTCGTCAGGCATTAGGTAGAGATGGGAAGTTTATTCTGTGCTGTTTTTCTTCTCCTTTCTTTGCTGTTTCATGATGCAAAGTATGAATTTTGCATGGAGTAGAGGCGGTCGATGGGATTTCCCACACGGGCCTGCATGGCGTTGACTTCTGATGACGCCATGAAGCAGTCACTGAGGCTGGTTAAAGACGTGTCGCTGTCTATGTCATGGAATGCAGAATCATTACCTGCGGATAGATCAAATTCACAGAGCTGTCATGACTAAGAAGAAAAGAGAAAGGTAACAAATCAATGCAATCTTCCGACTGATGGTAGTATTGGGAAATTATAATTACTAATAGTCACTTTGAGGAATTGCTTTTTCGTGTCATCACAATTGTGAAAACAGGTTCCTTAGATATCATCAAAATTCCCTTTTTGCGGCCCTCGCTGGGACAATTGTGGTCTGTGAGGGCGCATGTAAACAAGGGGCATCCTCCTAAAAGATCTGGCTAATAGCAACTGTTTACGCCTTTCATAAAACCTCAACATGTTATTTCTCTGGAGGGAATAGTTAACTTTATTACACTCTGGATCTTAATGATAGTGCACAAAATGGGGACAGTGTTTTGAGACATATCTTTTAATGCCTTGCCAATATTGTTCTTTTCCCCAAACCAAAGGAGAGTGATGAGACCGGGGATTTGGGTTCTTACTATCAAGAAGAACTAAATGGAGGCAAATTATAAGGAAGTTATGAACTTGAGGAAATGGTCCCTCTGGGGCTTGTTGAGGACATCACTCCAAAAAGTGTTATTCCAGTTACATCCTGTGGATTAAAACTTGATTGACTGGTATTTTCCCACTCCTCTCGTTTGCAATTTAATGTCTTTGCAATATCGCGCAGAAATCTAAGAGTTGTTGCGCTCGCTTCCTGATGTGCTGCGTGTTACGACACTCAGTCTTTGTTTGCATTGCTCTACGCTGACCACATGTTTTTAGCAGCCAACATCATCAGCGATGGCATGTCTCAAAACTGGGGGCAGAGATTTAAAACCACCTGAAACAAATTTGATCCCTTACGTGTGCGCTTGCATTATCTTGTATGGGAGGAGAAGCTGCTCGCACTTAAATAGGGTTGCTGTGGCTTTAAAATATGTTCCACGCTGGGGAGCTGTGAGATTGATCAAGCAGGTGGGGGGTGGGGGTCAGACATGTGAGGGTTTTTCTTTTCTTTTGGAACAAGGGGGGAGGGAGTGACTGGATGCTCACCATATGGGTTCATGTGGTCCCCGGGCATCTGTGGGGGGGTGAGCCCCTGTTGGAATGGATCTGTACTGTACCCATTCTGGTCCATGGCGACCAGCTGCTGCTGTGGCGGAGGCAGAGGTGTGAAGGAGCTCATCATCCCCTCCATGCGATTTGACATTACTTCTGTAAGAAAGTGAGCTCAGATTAGGGTTTGCAGAAGGTAAAAGACATCTTAAATGACCTCAATTGAGTAA
This sequence comes from Dunckerocampus dactyliophorus, assembly GCF_027744805.1. Lineage (NCBI taxonomy): Eukaryota > Metazoa > Chordata > Actinopteri > Syngnathiformes > Syngnathidae > Dunckerocampus > Dunckerocampus dactyliophorus. The sequence goes on along the minus strand of NC_072822.1, from coordinate 20,158,854 downwards.
AGTATCAGAAGTATCGATATTTTCATTTGAGAATCGAATTTAGAGCGTAAAGTTTTGCTATCATAGGTATCGATATTTCATTATCTAGCCACACATCAGTACTAAATTCATCTCATTGCTTCTTTCTGCAAATAAATTATTTTTGTGTATTTTTTATATACCAACATAATGCTTTTTGTCCAATATATAAAGTACATTCCCTTATTATTATCATTGCTTGGCTTATTGATTGGCCTTATGCTGGGAGGTTTGTTTGTGCCCTTTCCAACTCAAGTTTAAGTTACCAAATATCGTTATTTGCCCTATAAAGGACTACAAAATTTTCATTGCCATTTCTCTTCTTCATTTTTACACATTTGACTTTATTTCTATTGTTGTAATAAAATAAGCATACATCTTGATAAAAAAAAAAAAAATCAGGTCCATTCAGGATGTGGGTGTCCACCAAGGTGTAAAATGCAGTACTAATGCCAATTGGGATTGTTTTGCCTTAGCTTTAGTCCCATTCAAGTGAAACTAATGAAATGAAAAGAAAGTGTGTTTTTTGTATCGGCATGGCTTGCATGTCTTTGCTAGTATTACCGTGGAAACCCATTCTTCTGCAGCCCTGTAGCCAATTCCCTTTGCAAACACTCTTAGCAAAGTGTGTGACGGAGGCTTCTTCCCCTTCAAGCCCGACTCGTGTTTTTAAATTCACTGTATTTTCCCAAATAAAGTCTACCATCCATTTGAAAGCTCTGAGACATATTGAGACTTTTAAATGCCTTTTCATGTGCATGTTCGTACTTTTTGCGTTTAAATCTGGGAATGATGTGTTTTTAAACTCTACAATTATTCTTGAGCATACCTGTCAATTGTCCCGTGTTTCCCCCGGGAAACTCACATATTTTGCCCTTCTCTTCTGTTGCCCCTGCATTTAAATAGTTTCCGGTACTGCAGGAGACAGTGGTCTGTGATTACATTTGCCTTATTTTCCCACGTTTTCCGAACAATTTCCCTTATTTGCAAGTGCAAATGTGACAAGTATGTTCTTGAGCGAACTAAAAGAAGAGTTGTGAACAGTAAAGAAACATAAGGGGAAGATCATTTTAGATTCAGCGCTTCAATGATATTTTAGTGCTGCTTCAGTACTTCCCTTTTATATGCTCATAATGCCTTGATGGTCACGTAAAACACACCCTGCATTTTTTAAATATAATTTCCCTGTCTTAAGGATACGATTAGAATGTAAAATGTGGAGAGATGTAAATATTAATACTTTTTTTTTCATTACAAATCTTGACACATAAAGTGCAATGTGACTTGAAATGTCAGTCTTATTTTAAGAGTTATATAATCATAACGGTTGAATTATAATAATAAGGCACTATGAGAGCCATGCATATGAGCTTATGTGATTGTGCGGCTGATTCTGTATTATTCTAGTGAGTGAGAAGACACGCTATAAACACAATCTATATTTTCTTGTTGGCTTAAACATAGAATAGTTATAAAAGACAGCAAAGATCCCTGTGTGTGCTCAAGTCATTACCTTGGCCAAGTCTCTGGGAATTCTGTTGTTCTTGTTGTTGCTGCTGTCGTCTGGCCAACTTCTTCATCTAAAACGAAAGAATCAAAGTTGTGAGGAACTCCCAAAACTAACATAACATGCACTCTTTAATTTAGAAAGGATGCTCCTCGCTCTTCACCCTGGCGTGAACTACATAAAATCTGTATCTGAGTGCATTTCATTGTCAAGTATCAAAGGATTTTGTGAGATAGTCATCGGCACAGGGGAGGGTGTAGACATTTAGTGCAACAGTGTGCAAGATTTGCAACTTCATGTGATATTTCTTGTCTTTTTGCATTTGTGAATGGAATGCAGTGATAAGTTTAACACACATAGTTGTGGTGATTTATTATTTTCTGTAAATTCAAGATGGAAAAGGGTTGTTATGTATGGACACAAATTGCTTAGTTTATCCCACCTTAGCCCTCTGGTTCTGGAACCACACCTGGACCACCCGAACACTGAGCCCTGTCTCTGCAGCCAACGTCTCCCTCACCTGAAGACAAAGCAAGTTTAGCATCATGAGCAGCATGAAAACACATAGCAGAATGCTACAATAGAGGCAGCGTTTGTGTTTTTTAGACAACACTGAAGAATACTAGGCTTTTTAGATCTTTAGCTTGTGGCCACTTCAAAGCTTTGGACATTTTTAGGGCCCAGAATGTGGAGGTCATTTGGTGCCTTTGGAAGTTTGTAATCCCATTTTGTAACCAAAACTCAAGCTCTATGGTTAAAGACTTCCTGGGTTAGTAATTGTCCTGTGCACGGGTGTCCAAACTTTTTCCACTGAGGGCTGCAAAGAGAAAATTAAAGGATGCAGGGGTCCACTTTGACAAATTTTATGCATCCAATCCAATGTAGGTCAATATATGCTAAGCTATATGAGTATTTGTGTTCAACAGTAGGTGACATAGCAAATTGGTGCAATATCAAATATTACATCTCATTAATAATGAATTAATTCTATCTGTACAATATGCAGAAGTCCAATTAAAAACAAGTTTCTCACCAAAAATGGACCCACTTTGGACACCCCTGGTCTATGGTGACCGTATTTTGATTACTGTAAACCAGGACAATGAGATACCTAAGTTTCCTCAGAGATGCCTTATCATTTCCTGATGTTTAAAGTATGCCTTCTCTGTATTACATTACAAAATACGAACATACATGTATATACGTTTTATTATGCCTAAAAACAATATGCCTAAACAATATCACTTTGATAAATATCAGCGGTGCAAAAATAACTTTAAAATCTTTGGACTGTATCTTCTGTATTCGAAAAATGGTAAGAAAATAGCTCTCTTTTCAAGTCTTACTCGACAAATAGACAACTAAAAAATATTCAGTATTAAATAATATTAGCACATCCAACTTTACCACAATAGCTCTCACAAGGTTTTCAGTGAAATTACGTATATAATAAAAAAAAAAACAATAAAACCAGGACATTTTCATCACTCTATACAAAAAAACAAACTAGGCCGGCCGTTTGGTCACCCCATGACAGTCTGATGTCAGAGATATACTATCATAATATCAAAATGAATGCTGATTATGTTCAAGTGCATCCCACATACCTTCCTGCAGGGTTTTGAGGACACCTCAAAGGAGGCCTTGAAGGCTCGTCTCTGCTGAGTGGTCAAGATGGTCCGTGGTCTTTTGGGTCTCCTGGGATCCTTGCTGTCATCCCCCTTCCCCTGGCCTCCTATGCCTCCTTTCTCTGGCTTGATGTCCAATTCCTCATCGTCACTTTTCTCTGCAGAGCAAGTTTGCATCATCAGTATGCATTTGAACTAACCACTCCCTTTTAGTCGGTGACAGTCTACTGATAAATAGAGTCTTGTTCTTTTCCAGCAGATTCACACACCACAAGTGCATAGTCAAGGGAGACACATGTGTTTTGAATATGGTATTATCAATTTGTTTCAAAAGAAAACTGCCACATGCGTGATTGCACTCACAGAAGTCTACAGCGTGTGCTTGGAGCGCACAGTAAAGTATGTACATTTGTCACTGGACTGGACACTGTGTCACTTCTAACTTATTGCCCTCAGCTTTGGCTGATTTGCACTAAATCAATCTCTGATAAGAACACTACATCAAGTGCCGCAAAGGCAATGTTAGAACATGTGGGAAATGTGTCTTCCGTGACGCGACTAAAAATGAAATTTGACGTTTTTGTCCTAGAAGTTTGCCGTGCATCAGTTTTCGTACGCCCCACTTTTCGACGACAATCTTTGGCAAATGTTGCCCCAGTTTTTGTATACCGTCTCAGTTATCGCACGGCCAAACATTGCACGCAACAAGCTAAATGAGTGAGAATCGAGTGCCCAAACAAAGCATCCTGTGCGATAATCAGCCTCTGCACTATTTTCAATGAGTACGACTGAATAATAACCCGCCCCGTGGCCCCGTGCAAGTGCCTGCACTTCAACAAAGAATTTGTATCAAAGTACCGTAAGGTACCTCACCCCTCTCCTCCTCCCTCTTTGTTCCTCGAAGTCTTCACCAACAAGTGTCTTCAATAAAGGTAAAAGTGATCATTATCATTTATCAAGTATTTTGCAATGTTTTCTGCATTTAAAACGATAATTATCCTTTATAAAATGTGTTTTTTGTTCATACTTTTGGATGTCTGGAACATATTAATTAGATTTACATCATTTCTTATGGGAAGAAAATCTTACGGGAAAAACCGAGGTACCACAGTACAGTGATCCCTTCCTTATTGCAGTGAATTGGTTCCATACCTGACCGTGATAAGTGAATTTCCGCAAAGTAGGGTCCTTATTTATAAATGGAATATTTTCAAAGTTAGAGCATAGAAACCATATAAAAACAGCTTTTAACATTATTAGAAACCTCTAGACATGACATAACCCCCCTATAGTCACCTTTACACGCATAGTAGATATAATAAGAGTATAAGCCATTTAAGACATAAATAAGACTGATGCTCGTGTGTGTTGCTATAAATGTGTTCCCTCGGGGAGCAGAGTGGCGGGTGGACAGCAGGTGACATTGGGGTATCAGAGTTAGCTTGGTGTGGGTTACGGGCGCAACAACATTGCGCCATATTTCTGATTTTGAATCAGTGTCACTTTTGTCATTGTCTGTATTTTGACAAAAAAACAGAAATAACACACAAATACTCAGAAGTTCATTGCATTCATTGCAGACGTCAGCTCGTTTGCATATAGTCTTCCTCAATTCAATTTTAGTTATATTACGCTTTTGCTAGCGTTTGGCCAAAATACATGTTTTGGATGCAGCACAAAGTGTTAGAGCACAATGAGGTGTTTTACTTTGGAAATCACAGCAGCTGAAACGTAAGATCCACTAATCTGTATTGTTTATTTTATCATCTTTATGACACAGTTTTGCATGTCACAAAATGGTGATGCGCAAACGAGCTGAAATTGACCTCATATCGTGTTTTATACACAACAGACACGAAGAAAGTGTTCAACACTGTTTCTCCTGTTTCTCCGATTTGTTTGCAGTATATTTTTATATGGTTATATCATCAAATCACTGTAGTCTGTGCGTCATGCCCCTCGAAGTGCCGGCACCCTCGCTGGTACCCCTTTCAGGAGAATCACCCTTATATATGTATTTCAGCTCATTTTGTTTTGCTTGAAAATGCCTAATTAAGGCAAAAATATGAAAACATTGCTCTGACTAAAGGTAGGCCATATTCAATTGATTTATTAATTGACATATTTTTGGAAAACCGTGAAGCTGCAAAATTTGAAAGTGGCGAGGGACAACGGTATTGCAGTTTGGTAGTCCAGCTAGTATGCGTCTCATGGTTTAATTAAAGAAGAATTTACTGTCATAAGATTTTCCGTGTGTAAAATGAAAGTGTGCTACTACAAAAGACGTCATCCTATACAAAACTAAACCGCATACAAAAAAAAAAATCATGTTACGCACAGTTCAAATGGGACGAATCGGACAAAGAACATTTTAATCAGAATTGGGAGAGGCACACATTTCTGATATGTATTTACATTTCTCCATTGCAAACACATATTCTGTCTACCACAAACTGAGGTTAACCTCTGTTCTTGTCAACAGTTCCTCCATCGTGAAATTTGGAGACATGCACAAAAGCCTGAGCGATACTCCGGGACACGAGCGTACAAGGATGAGGCAGAGCAAATATTCCCACAAGTTGACAAAAGTTGACATAGGCACAGATGTATTTGACAAATTCCCTGCTTTTGTGCATGTTTAAATGTGAGCCAGATGGTAGTGAACAGTGAGGCTTGGCGAGACGCCTCATTGTGTGAGCAGGCTATAGGCGAGGAACACTCGAGCTGATAAGAGTGGAGGCGCAGGCTTTCTGCAGAAAATCCCTGTCACTCACCATGATACGGTCATTTAATTCTTTCCAGCACCACAGCCTGCCCACGCATGAAGAGCCATGAAAACAGAGAGGCTTGGCTTGGTCCTGGATCCACTTCCTACTGTATCATAAACTTGTGCTCCCTACTCAAATTAGCAGGCTAAAAAAAACGGCAACCGGGAATCCGCAGATGAAGTCATGTTGGAAACTTTTACTGCATGTGATATCTTCTAAACTGTTTAAGGAAATAATAACATTGTTTCTGTCTGTCTTTGCTAATATACTCTCACTTGCCACTTTATTAGGTGCACATGCGCAATTCAGTACAATACAGTTGCGATTAACTGAACATTGTTACTCCAGTATTTACAACACCATGTGGGGTCTGTGGAATGGGCCAAAAAAATCTATTAAATTCCATCTTGACACTGTTAAAAGGGGCACATCCATTGCTGTTTCACTTTTGTATATTGCAGTGATGAGCATTCTTAATAAAATGAGGCACATTAAGGTGTATTAACACACAATATACTGTACAATGTACAGATGAACATTTCCAATATGTAAGAATGGATATTCCTTTTGTTTTGCCATTTAAAATAGTGTGGCTGTATGTTTATTATTGTGGTGCATCAAACTGTGTGTGGCCCTAACATACACTTTTGCATGTCACAAAATGGTGATGCACAAAATAGCTGCAATTGACCTGAGATCGTGCTCAGATTGACCTCTGCAATGTTACCTTTGTAAAAGATTCACATTTCTGATGTCATTCCATTGTGCAAGTGTACCTTACCAAGTGACACCACGTGGCTCCAGTTAGGATGCCTATGCTGGCTGTCACTGCGGTGGCACAGCATGCACAAAATCCAACACCTTGGTGCCATGTGATGATCACACCACGGTGCTGTTCTCACTCCACTGTGAGAGGGCGCAGGGAGCTCACCTGAGTCTGAGTCATCTGGGCTGACCGAGCTGAGTAAGTCCTTCTCCCGCTCATAGTCGACTTTGCAGAGCAGCTGACCCTCTTTCAGGACAAACTCGTCGCCTTTCCTAAGCTGGCGGTCGCACACGCAGCAGCAGAAGCAGTTCAGGTGGTAGACGCATTCCAGAGCTCGCATCACAAACTCTGTGGGGGCGATCTTCTCCATGCAGCCACTACACTTGGTTGCAAACAACCTATGGAAGAAATAAACATTTTATCTACAAAAGGCTAGAACAGCAAAATCTATTGCAGCTTGATTAATTGATGTGGAAATGTAGTTTTTTTTCACATTATCTTTACATTGTGTGGCTCTTGCATTATTGTATTATTAAACGAGGGGTGTATTATTATTATTATTATGTATTAATGTTATGTTAAGTAATGTATTTCATATTTATTTTAGTATATATAATTGTTTATTGCATACTCCTTATCTATTATTATTATTATTATTATTATATTTAAATGCAAGTGTTATATTTTATCATGTGATATGTTTTATATATTATTACTAGTATTTCTTTATTTATTGACCTGGGGAACATATTTTGCATGAGAAAAATCTCACTTAACACCGCCAAGTGTGCCATGACATATTCTGTTATGGCAACAAGTAGTACACAGGTTAACTATGTACTTTCTGCCATCAAGTAGATGAGCATTTTGTTATGCCCGTCACTGTGCATCGCTGCCATAGATAGATGACAGATCATTTTCTGACCAATTCATCAAAATTGGATAATTTCCCTCATGTGCCGCAGCACAGTAGTTGGGAATCACTGCAATACTGGATTGTTTGGCGTTCTGTTGAGTGTCATTTGTCCTGTATCCTTGGTTTTTAGCAAAATCTTTGAGCAGTAACCCCCAAACCTTGCATGACTGAAATCAAGACTTGCTAGGAGATAACAGGCTTCTTTCTTTCACATCCCAACATTCTCTATGCATCAGATAACATATCAGATCCAATGATTCATCGCTGACTGCTGAGCATCATATCTCATCAAACTGTGTAATATAATGCCTCTGTGGTGCAAAATGGCCTCTATGGCCCAACACCTCCATCTTCTTTTGTACCCTTTCAGGAAGGTGTTTGCATTGTTTTATTGGTGACTGAGAGGCATTTAATTTGTGCTCTCTTGTTCATAAGATGCCACATGAAATGAAACAAGAAGGCAGAGAGCGTGGTTGATGTTGTCCAGCCGTAAAACTGGATTTATTAGCAGCTTCTTTGTTTGCCCTGGTCAGGAAGACAGCTGGCAGCCGCCTATCTGTTTGTGGTGAACATCTATTTCATTGTGCAATGCAGGGAGGCAACGAGAGGACTATTTGACATCATCGGCTGGTTCGGGGCAGGGATGAGCGATGGTGATGAATATAATGTGTAAATATGAGAAGAGGGTTGTTTTGTTATGGTAATTTTGTCCTAGGTGCTGATTGAGTGCTGATATGGTGTGCGTGTTTGTCTGTGTTAACACGTGTGCAAGGAGCAACGGGCAGCTGTATACATGCTGCACTCACGCGTGCTTTCTATTGTTGTCTGTGCAGCTCTTTAAAATAATCGCATCACTATTGCTCACCATAGTTGTGGTGACTATGAAGGTGTAAGGTCACCGTGGTTGTACGTTCGGTGCACGGTGAAATACCAGGCGCGAAATCTTCATTTCTAACGTCAACGTCTGTCAAACTTGCAATAAAAGTTCTGACATTGCTTAACATTGCGGTACACTGGTACACTGCGTACCGGAGACGTAAAATCTGTAACGGAAACATGATTGGTTGTCCAATCACAATTTTTATGACAGAGCTTCTGCGACGTCACGTGCCATGATATTTATTGTTTTTCGATTTATGGACATAAATGGCCAATAACCATACTTAATTTAGGTAATGTATTGGGGGTTCTTTTTCTTAGTGACGCTTATTAAAAAACTTTGCCAGCATGATGTTTTCATTCGTCAACCGTGACCTCACACAGCACATGCGCAGATGCGACAGGTGTATATGTCATAGCCGGTCACGTAAATAACAATATGCATTGCAACAGGAATCAAAGGAATCAAATATATATATATATATATATATATATATATATATATATATATATATATATATATATATATATATATATATATATTTACATATACTGTATATTACAAAAGAGACATAGCAAACAGAGGAAAAAGCAAATATACATTGATAAATATAAATACAGATGCAATAAACAATGCGGTTTTATATATTCCAGTTTTTTACGATTGATGCATGTCAGAAATATCTGACCTTGTGTTGGCTGCACTAATTACGTATGTGGGATACACATGCGGCGCAAGACACACATACGGAGTCCACAAGTGCAACGTACATAAAAATTTTGATTTTGCCCGAACCTGACACCAGCAAAACTTGACCGTTGGCCGTACGGACGACACACGAAGACGTACAAAGCGCGTACGTTTGTGACTTGCAGCCTGAAAAACATGTAAGTGCCCGTAGAGTTTTTTTGACATGACCAAGAACCTCTGCAGCTGGTCTGCGGCCAGTCTACAGCTTGATAATCAGCACATCACACACACGCCCTCTGTGCATTTCTTACGTTTTTTTGCACATAGACCGGCCGTAGGAGCCCATACAACCAGATGTGACCGAGGCTTTAATTACTCATCACAACAACTGATAGGTTATTGTACAAGATACACTCCATCCATTATAATCCGAATCATGACCCGTATCTGTCACAGCAAATTGGGTATACAATGCACTGTATAGAATTTGTTTATCCTTTAATAACTTTTCAGCCATTGCACAGCCGCAATGTAGACCATGCAAGGTTCATCAAATCCTATAATCTTTCATTTATTACAGTAAGTTAAGAAGATTATTATTCAACTATGGAAAAACCTCAAGGATAATCCCACGAAAAAGAAATGTTGGCATGTTTCTAAAATAAGCATGCTTCTTGTTGAAGTGACCAGCCAGCTCGGATATACAGTATCTAGTAAACAAACTACAGTGTTTGTCCACTGGAGAAAAGAGAGAACAAAATCAAGTGCAACCCTTCTAATTAAAAAAATTCACAAGACATTGAAACAAAGCGTAATTTAAACACATCTTGAGTCTGTAAAGATAAACTGAACATATAGTCGTTTCACATTTTTAGAAGGATTATAGCGCTACATGCTGGGATCAGTGAAAGAAGTGATGAATCTGTCAAGACGAGTTGCGGGCGCGAATGTTTAACTAATGATTGACGGCTTAGGCTAAGAAAGAAAGCAAAAAAGCCGAGGAAATGACTTGTTAGCACGGTTTTGATACGTCCAGGATTCTGCATTCACCTACAGCCGCTCTCTCAAATCTTCTCATCTAGATGAAAACATTCTCATTCAGCCTTCTTTCCTTTCTTCTCTTTCCTGCACCGAGTCTAATCTTGTAAGCCATTATTTTTCTATTTCCCCTCTCTGTCACTTTGCATTATTTTTGCTGCTGTAATTCCTATTCGTCCCTTCTGGAATCTTCCTGTCCTGCTTTGTCCTCTACCCTAATCCGGACTTTCTGCCTGTTTTCAGCCCCTGGTCCCCATTCTCAGCAGGGTTCAGATGGAATAGCCATGCATGACGCCCCTTCTATGGCAACCACACCTCCACAGGAAGGCAACGGCGACTTTTCGGATGGGCAGAGAAGGCCTTTGAGAACCTGGCAGCAGAAGTAAATCCTTCTCTAAGGAACAAGGAGAATTAGCAGGGAGCAGTGGACTAGGGATTTAACCCTACCCCTCTCCTTTGAAAGGCACAGTCAGGCCCACTCCTGCGGCTCGCCACAATCAAACAGAAGAGGAGTGGGGAGGTGGCAGTGGGGAGAGGAGAACACAAACTCCCTGAATGACACAAGCAGTGGATTGTGGAGGAGCCTAATCCCACTTTAATACCTTTCCAAGTTCAGCTGCTAAAGAATGCTCTTTAAAACAACACCGCTGTGTGAGCAGTGAAGGTTGACCAGGGGGAGGCACGCCATTCAACCTCCCCAACATTACCTGATTAGTGGTTTGAGGTCCGGGGCCACTGGGCCAACATGCCAGCGGGAAGCAGGGGAGCGGACATAAATGATGGTTTCATGTCGACAACGGCCATAACTGTGGTAACATTACAAGAGTCAAGATCTATACGGAGATGTCACGCTTGAAAAAAAACATGTAAGGGTGATATTAACCCAAAGCAGCCTTTCCCCAACTTAGTGTCTTCAGTTTTTCATTGGGCTGCTGCTTGCTAGAGTAAAAAGCCCATTATATTTATTGTCAAGCAGGGACACATTGTCTTAGTAAATGTCTTTTTCAGGATCCGGCGAAAGGTGCAGGTACAAGAATTTATTTTCACCATTCACATAACCACTTCCACCCTCTAGGACGTAGTCTAGAAACTTGCATGGAACTGTGTACAATATGTCAGTGTTATGGCAATAAATTACATTCAGTGGCACCTCGGTTAGCGTTATTACCTAGATAAGAAAAAAAACTGGCAAAAACCGAGGCAATTTTTCCCATAGGAAATAACGTAAATCCAATCTGTTCTGGCAATCGTAACTTTCTTTAGCGGTTGTACTCAAAAAAAAAAAATGCATGATGATTAAGTCAGAAACCTGTAGGGTGCTTCGTTTGAGCACTTGATTTCGCAGAATGATACACTACAGGGCAAATTGACTGGTGTGTTATGTGTAACATTGTAAGACAGTGTATGAAAACCAAGGAAAAAATGTGCCGAAAATTTCGTCTGAAAACCAAATCATACAAAAACTGGGGTGTACGAAAACCAAGGTTTGACCGTACTTTGTATATCATATTTAGGAAGGTGACTGCATTATTTGAGACACTAATGTATCCCATAGGATGACAACTTTTTTCCACTGAAAAAAAAAAAAAATCATTGTGACAAGGCCCTTAAAGTACTTTGTGGTTCTGTATTGTTTACAACTTGTACGAACCGCTGACTCTGTGGGGAACAGAGCTGCTTGTGTAACACGACTCCCACTGTTGCAGGGGGGACCACCATCATCAACAATTCCTGTCCTGACTCTCGTTTTCGTCCTCCCACACCTGAGCGCACGGATCAAGGCATGAGCACCTCCTCTGTGGATCAATGGCCACATCTCAAGCAGAGAGCTGTCAATATTTACCTAGGCCTCCACGGTGGACTCATAAATGAAACGAAAAAGGGCCTATCTCAGCACATAGCTCGCTCCCAGTGGACTCATCATGTCCTTCTTTTTAATCCCGTGTCCACATACCTGTAATCCCTTGTCTGTCCTTTCTCAATTTATCTGTGATTTGGTTCATCACACTGGTGGTGGGGCTGTGTTTTTACTAAAGACAAAAAGACACAGGCAGGAGCAAAAAAAAAGTATCATATAGAAGACAATGCCGACAGGGAGCAGCACTTATTTTGTCTGATGAGCACTTGAGCTCAGCCAAGTGCAGCTGAGAGTCTTCAGGCTCTTCTTCCTCTTCGTCTTCCCCTTTTTTACAGGCACTCTGGAGAACGATGCTTGCTCCCTTTGAACAGATTATAGGCAACTTAAAGTGTGACAACGTCTTAAGCTCTCACCACATGTTGCCAATGATTTCCCTTCTACAGACATTACATTTAATGCTTCTGCCGCAGTGATATGCATCAGCAGGACTGAGCTGGATAAAAGAAAGTGAGAAGACTATAGAAAGAAGGGGGGATGTTGAATATGGAGCCACTCGTGGCGCTTGATCATGCTACATTTAGCAACACGTGTGACACGACTCAGTTTTTGCTCACCAATTCCAAACAATTTCGGGAACAATACACCCCAGCCTCTTATGTCAGCAACTCTCATCCGAGCCTGAGGGGATGAGGATTATCTCGGCAGCAGCTGTAAACTATTACTTTTAAGATGTTTTGGCTAGGCAACCTGTGGCCACGCCAGTCATGCTTGGGTGTGACATGATCACTGTGTGACGGGTCAGAACAGGGTCTCAGACAGGATGGGTGACACACATCTTTCTCTGACATCTTATAATATATTTTTTGTATTAGCTGTGCATTTACATCATGCATATACATATACATACACACATACATATACATACACAGATACATATATACATACCTACATATATATACGTATATATATATATATATATATATATATGTGCGTGCATATATGTATACATATATATATACCACGTGTACATTTTTAAATGTACTATTGGCTATAGCAGGGGTCACCAACATTTTTTGAGAGCTACTTTTACAAAATGAAAATGGCCAAGAGCTTCTCATTTTTGCAAAATTTCTTTTCATAGCTTATTTCAACCCAAACAAAGCGAATATTACCAAACTGCTGGTATCCACAACTCACATTTTGTACTTCACAATGCATTTCTTTCTCATGTTCTCATATTATTAACTGAAAACCTCATGAACAGCAGGCTTGCAGGCGCCTCGTGGTTGTGGGACGCTTCCTGGGAGGCGCCCTGGTGCCCATGGGCACCATGCACCCTGGGCTACATGATATGAAAGGGGAAACATACAATTTAGACAAAAACATATTTGACTTACTTTTTCAAAATCATCAGTGAAACATAGAGGATCAGATGCCTTCTTTAAGGGGACTTTGGATCCAAGAGCAGTTTGATGGTGCTGCAGCAGGACGCCCAGGCAGTCCAACTAAGCACTTTTCGGGCTATCCGCCTTATGGCCGCCACACACGGGAGGCGACATCGCCTCTACAATCATTCATTGATCGACCGATGAGCAGACACTATATGCTAAGACATGCTAATCAGTACACTATATTTGCAGTGTCAGATTTCCCAGAGCTATTTGGCAGTTCTAAAAAAAGAATATAGAGAACCCGTCGGTGCCACATTAAACATATTGGGTAAGTTTACATTCATTTTACACGGACATTTATGTAAGTTTATCTTCAATACTAGCTAGTGGCAGGCCGTGCACCGGTGGGCGACACATTCACATCCAGAGCAAACTGTCAACACCGGCCGCTTTTTCTCACTTGAACTACTTTGATATCCCCAAATTCCCTCGACATCTGACAGCCAATCTAAACTGTGGGAGACTCGTACAATTCGCTCTGGATGTGGGTGCGTCGCTCGCCGGTGTTGCTGGTCGCAGCCGCACTGCGGCACGTTGGTGGTGGGTTTCGACGGTGGCGGTTGTTTGTCGCCTGGCGCACACACGCGATATACATACACTCCTGATCAAAATCTTAAGACTAGTTGAAAAATTGATAGAATTTGTATTTTGCACATTTGGATCTTAATGAGGTTTTAAGTAGAGCTACAATATGCAAAAGCAAGAAGGGGGAGTGAGACAAAAAGCACTTTGAAAAAGTAATTTATTGAAAACAACAATTAAACTGAAATAGGCTGTTTATCAGCTGATCAAAGGTTTAAGACCATCGCTCAAAAAATAACAAAAAACTCTCCAAACCAGAACAAAAAATGTTCTCAGTAGGACTCAGTAATGAGTAGCTCCACCGTTCTTGTTAATCACTTCAAAAATTGGTTTGGGCATGCTTGATGCAAGTGTTTCCAGGAGGCTAGTGGGAACATTGCTCCAAGTGGTGAAGATGGCTTCACGAAGGGCATCAACTGTCTGGAACTGATGGCCATTTTTATAAACGTCCCTTGCCATCCATCCCAAATGTTCTCTATGGGATTTAAATGAGGGGAACATGCAGGATGGTCCAAAAGAGTGATGTTATTCTCCCTGAAGAAGTCCTTGGTCAAGCGAGCATTGTGAACTGCAGCGTTGTCCTGTTGGAAAACCCAGCTGTTACCACACAGACGAGGGCCCTCAGTCATGAGGGATGCCTGCTGCAACATCTGCATCCGTTTGACGACCCTGCACCACCTGAAGCTCCAGTGTTCCACTGAATGAAAAAGCACCCCAGATCATGATGGGTTATTGCGCTGCAGTCGGCACCAGTAAGGGCTTTAATTTGGGTGGAAGACCGCCCTGTGTCTTGATGGACAGCCAATCGGATCCTCCGGCTCAGCGCAGCTATGATTTTTTTTGGGTCTACCACTTGACTTCTTTGTTTCATAATGCAGAATGTAGAATGACTGTCTTACTGCACCCAACCTCAGCAGCAATGGCACGCTGCGAGAGGCCTTGCTTATGCAGCTCGACAATCTGACCACGTTCAAAAAGAGAAAGTTTCTTAGCTTTAGCCATCAGCCTATTTGAATTTAATTGTTGTTTTCAATTGGTCTTAAGATTTTGATCAGGAGTGTATATATATATAAATATATATATATGTTGCTTTGTATTACTGCTAAAAATGTAATAACGATAGACCACCTCAAAATGCAGAATTGAATTTTACAGGTTTTTACTGAATATTAACATGAATAAAGGATGTGGGGCTTACAATATGAAATATGACTCAACTATAAAATACTGAATATCAAGAGTGTATGAATGTCCCTCCTTATTAACTTCCCAGATGAACTTCTGGATGTGTTTTGCAATCAAGCAAAAATTCTGCAAAAAGTGAAAAACAACATGGCGAAATACAAAAACAGGGTGAAAGAACAACCGTAAAATCTCACTTTTCTGCAGAACTTTCTCACAGAAAGTTTGCTTCTTTGACCATCTCCATCCTTACGTTGGAGCTGCTCTGACTCATCATAGCCTCGTCTTCCTGGAGCTATTGTTACGTAGACCCTATGATTACTGTAAAGACCCGTATGTAACTAGAATCCATTGGAATAATTTAGACAGATCACGATTGACCATAATTTAAAAATAGCATTGCATTCTATTTCCGGTTACAGCTTTGATGTTAAAGGTTTAAAGAAAATAATTTGGAACCGTGGAGCGGGCCGGATTAAAAAGCTTGACAGGCCGTATGTGGCCTATGGGCCGTCGCTTGCCCGTTTCTAGTTTACATTTTAACAGCACATTCAGTTTGACACAAATCGTTTCAAAAACGCCACAACAACAAGAAATGTTTTTTTCCAGTTCTTCCTTTGTCATTATCATGTAAATGTGATAGTAAACCACCACACTGCTCATTTGGCCACTGTTTGTCATCTGGTCAAACACAACAAAGACGTCTTAAGTGGAGCACTACAACAAAATTGGCTCTGTGCACTCGTATCAAGAGTTTCACTTAAAGGAGAAACATTCGATTCCCAGATGTTTCACTCCACACAGATGAAAAACGACCAAAACTTCCTCCTTAAAAATGACTTTGTTATGTGCGTAACTGTTGTACTCTTTGATGAAAAAGACAGTGAACCTTGCTACCCGAAATAGCAACCAGAATTATGCCAATACAAAGTACGGTACTGTATGATTGCTTGCAGATGGAAAGGTGAAAGAGTATTTCAAAAGAATGTTCTTAAACAAAATCAGTTTGCATTTCCAGATCCATAAAACAAACTCCTCGTCCTGAAAAAAAAAACAACAAACCCAGAAAGTGATATGACAATGTTGTCCATGCAAAAGATTCTCTGAGCTTATTTGATATTATCAGCATTTCTCTTTGGTGCATAGTTTCATGGAGAATAATGAAGCCAAATAAAAAGTGCCATCCTTACGCTCCCAAGGGCTAGCTGCAGTCAGCTCTAAAAGCTGCTTAATCACCATCCCATGCTTACAACATTAACATAATAATGGCCTTTAAATTGAGGCTCTTTGTTTTTTAATTAAACTCCCAGCAGGTAAAAGTAAAACACATTAACCAGAGATGTGTACACGGCTAATGGCCCAGCGGTGCCTTCTTCATCACACAGCTCTGACCACGGGATTCTGCTCGTTCCCCTCCCTGAAGCACAGCACCGGCAGCATGCAAAGCTCACTGGGGAGGAATGAGACGCCCTGATTGCACTTGGCATGGCGAAGATAATAGCGGAGACGCGTTAGATGTGTCGGTGCTCGCGCCTGCACCTGCCTTCCATCTGCGGGGGTGCACACTTGGAGAAAAAGCTGCTCAACGGATCTTAACTGAATCCGTCAAAACACACGGGTAACAGTTAGTCTGGAGCTAAGTGTTTTCCAGGATCATCTATCCCACAAGTCCGCTATTGTGAAAATAAATATGGCTGCTCTAATTCTATGGCAGCATGAGCTCCCATATCGAGGAATGTGCAGCTCCTGAGACGAGTCTCCGGCCAAACAGACATCTCTGTCTGATATCTGTGCATGGATCCTGCGCAGCTGCACAAAGAAACCCTAAACCTTAATTCATTATTCAAATGATCTCATTTTGAGATTAGACAATAAAATCTCTAAAACATGCAAATAGTTTACATGTACTATACAATGAAAGATGGTAGTACAGTACTGCCAAGCGATGAACAAACAACTCCAAAAGCGCTATACTGAGAACTGTCTTCAAGCATCAAGTGAGCGGCTGCTTCTCCTTCACATCTATCTGCTAATGAGTCGAAAGGAAAACAGGATATCTCTCTCTTCTCTTTCTCTCTCTCTCTCTCTCTCTCTGTGTGGAAATAATCCTCCTCCCAGCCACACAGGTAGAACAAAGCTGACAGAGTGAAAGGGACAGTGTACTGGGCAGCAGAGGAGGCTAAGTACACATCTAAATACAAGAGTAAGCAGACAAGCACATAGGATGCTGTTTGGACAGCTGGTGTTCCTGCGTATGTAAAATGTGTGCAACATCACATTTAAGCTCATTTTTTTTCCAGCTCAGAACAAACAGT
The DNA here is from genome assembly GCF_027744805.1 of Dunckerocampus dactyliophorus. Lineage (NCBI taxonomy): Eukaryota > Metazoa > Chordata > Actinopteri > Syngnathiformes > Syngnathidae > Dunckerocampus > Dunckerocampus dactyliophorus. Next base: position 20,141,255 of record NC_072822.1, on the reverse strand, counting down.
ATCACAGCAACGACATCAATGAGGAAATTATAACTGTAAAAAGATGAGGGGAAAGAAATGGATTACTCGCATGCTAATAAATACATGTCACTAGACTCTCGTTGCATTTGTCAATGCGAGTGTCAGGCTCTTTTATGTATTTTCTAATTATTAGATTCCTGCGTTTGTCCTCCCCTTCCAAACTAATATGCATCAGCTAACAATTGAGGGCTTGGCCTGCTTGCTGAGCCACTGGGAGCCATTGCAGCTTCTGAAAGAGCTAGGAGAGCACTGAGAGTGATGGCTACAATAAGGCTAATGGCTATCACATGTTATAGAGCTGTAACTGCACACAGAAACACGATTCCCCTTGCTGCAACCTTCCACAAATTCTGCCTTTACAACACGAGAGAGACATTGATTTATTGATATGTTTATTTTGATATTGTAGCTGTTGAAATGGACGGCATTATATGAGAGGCGTTTAAGATTTTAGCCACCCCAGGACCTTTAAATATGTGTAGTATAGTACAACAGGACCCACAGCAAACCTAGTAATAAAGTTGAATTACAGTAGATCCCCGCTTTTCGCGGGGGTTGCCGTCCAGGACCACCAGCCAGTGGCGAAAATCTGCAAGTTATTGAGATGGCCATAAAAATAAATATTTGACACACAGCTCGCTCCAAACCCTCCGGCTAGCTTTGACATTGATGCGCTCCTCCGAGTTTGGCTCAACATTTGCAATAAGAGTGATTATTATTAGAATAAGATTCAGGTTCAGAAACCTCCCCTTTCCCAATTCAATATGCCTCACACACTTATTAAACACATTTTAAAGTATAAAATGTGTAGGTACTCACCACTAATCAGTGTTAATGTAAGATGATCCATGGACCGATGGAATTGGAGTTACGTTGTTTCACTTTTGTGTCTCACAGCAACTATGGTGTGTTGAAGGACCGCCAATCAAAGTGCGAAATCTCAATGCTTGACGAAAAAACATTATCAGTGAAGCATAAAGTCATAAACATATAAAAATTGTGGCCTTTTTCTAATATTAGTACGCGCATGCTGTACATTTTACCTGTATATCACAGACTTTTAATAATTTAACAATTACCAATTTATGGTGAATGAGATATATTCTGATAGAAAATATATATATTTCTTTTTAGCAAAAATTTGCTGAAACATGAATGCTGAATTGTGAATGTGCAGGGATCTACTGTATATGTATATGACTATAAGATGAGGAATTCCAATTTACACTGTGAAATATTGTAATAATTAAAGTAATTGTAATAGCTTCATAAAACGACTTCACAATAAAACTATTTAAATTTCGTGTCCGGTCTAAATATTTTGTTCACTCAACTAGATTAAATCTTAAAGCCAAAAAAGTAGAGAAAAAATACATGACTTTCTTTACTCTACATGAAAACATACTTCCCGATTCAGTGGTGGAATGGTTAAAAAACAACATTTGCATTGGAGGGCTTTATAATTACTATTGACCCGGAGGTTCTGGGCCTAAGAAATAAAACAAACAGTAATATGAGGTGTTCTAAAGCACAAGTCTGCAAATATGCAAAGGCAGGGTCCGATGGAGAGCATCACGCTTTGGCTTCTTTTCTTCACTCCTAATCTGAGGGTCTACACTATATTAAGACGGCTTTGGAGCCACTTGTGACCCAGCTGTGCACTAATGAAAAATTCCACAGCTCTGCGCAGAGGCCAATGGAGCTTGACCCCTTTCCACCATGAACCAAGCAATGTCCATCTTGAGGAGTTTACCAGGGCTAGAAGATACTGGATTAATAGGTAGCAAAGAAGAATGACAGACAATATGGGAACGACTAAAAAAAAAGCCTCAATATGTCCCCCCTCTTCTCTGTCTTCAATCTTTGGTGTATTGGTGGAAAGTAAAGTGTTTGCCCAGGTTTTAATGGGCTGAGATGATCTGGAGATCATTGTGATGGACATGGGCTGTATGAGGGTGCTCTGTTTACTTAACAGAGATTCAGTCTAAGCCCAAAATTAGTTTGAAGGGAGGGAACGTGAGGCAAGCAGGAATTAGACGTTGTTCACAAGAACAGTGTTTGTCTGTGTGTGATTGCGCTGCCCTTGATCCTTGGTCTCATTCACATCTGGGCAACCAACCACCTTGGAAGCTACGGAGACTGCAAAGTTACACCATAGTAACTAATCGGATAGGTCAGTGAGCAGAACTATGTTTTCAGTAGGTTGTTCAGTATATGTTTTGGTTATGTCTGGACTTGTATTGTAATTTCCTTTATTTTCTGCTCCTCTTTCACTTTTCCCTAATAGAATCACACAAAAACACAATCAATAACAACACACACACATATACCTGAGAGGTATATATGTATATATATACAGTCATGAAAAGCACGATTAGACCACCCTTTTTCTTCAGCTTATTGATCCATTTTAATGCCTGCTACAACTAAAGGTACATTTGTGTGGAGAAATATAATGATGATAACAAATAAAGTTCATAAGAGTTGAATTTAAGAGCTGATATGTTGCAAATTCCATAGTTTTCTTGATAATAACCAAAATCACAAATCAGGTACCTTTAGTTGTATCAGGCATTCAAATGAACGAGAAACTGAAGAAACAAAGGTGGTCTAACCATTATTTCCATGACTGTATATACAGATATATAAACATATGCCATTATTATAAATTATCACCGATTTATGGTGAATGAGATGCGTTTTCAGCAGAGGAAAAAAAACCCCATCAATGCTGCGTTGCGATGTAATATTTTTAAGGGAATAGACCATATCTTAAAATGCAAGTTGGGAGCTTAGGGTGAGGGAAAATCAAAAAGAAGACCAGAAATGAAAAATAAACACAGTTCTTGAAAGAGAGAGTGCTTTAAGACCCGTGGGCTGGGGATTAACATACAGATTAGCATTCAATTAATATATTTGAATTTCTGATCAGCAACCCCCTTCAAAGGACTAAATCCCAAGATTACATTTTTTTTGTCAGGATGTAGCTACACTAGCCAAACAAATATGTCTGAGAGTGTGAAGGGCTGACGTGGATGTATGGCTGTAACCATGGCAACCAAATGTAGTTAGGAGCCTCAGAGAGGGTTGCAGTAGTGGAATGTATCAGACAGACAGAGGGGCGCGCACATACCACAGAGCAAACCCAAAACCTGCTGTTTCACTAAAGAGCATGAGTCACATTACTGAGACCACCTACAAGCTCCCGGGGTCTTTAGGTCGAGAGACGGAAGGGTCTTTGCGTCACCATTACGTGTTGTTTTGGTGTACTTGCACATTACATCCAATGCAGTCGTTTTTTATTAAATAAAAATACATATTTTTGCCTCTCGATGCAGTAACCAAAATATTAGAAACACCTCTCAGTATGGTGCAATGCAGCTCTACACCACTGCAATTTATATACACCCCCTTGACAATGTCAATTAAAAATGAACATAATCCTTGTAGGGGAATCATTTTTATACATCTTTTGTTTTGGATTTCACTGGATTGTGTAGGTGTACTTAATAATGTGGTTGTGAGTGTGTACTGTATCATATATTTTAGGATCTAGCCCAGTGGTTCACAATCTTTTTACAGTGGCGTACCCCTTCAGACATTTGATCTGAAGCCATTTACCACCTACTCCTGCACACTTAAAAAACATAAACCTTTTTATCTTAATGAACTTGAAATATTGATCATAACTAATTTGTTAAAAAAAAATGTATAGTACTTGCGGGTCAAACACTTCTATTTTGAACGGTCACATTTTGCTAAAGTTTCACATGAGCACTGATAAATAGATAAGTAATCATCACTGATGTTGGCATCCTTCGGTTTTAATGGCTTAAATTTGAGCTTCATTTTTTTTGGCCACTCACGATGGCGATGGTTTAAGTCTGAATATTCATTTAATACCAAGGGGAAAGTTTAACGATCATGATAAAGCAGTATCCAAAGTACAAAATACATACAACCAACAGGAAAGCCTAATTTTCGGGGGAATGCCCGCTCACAGTGACAGGTGCGAGGATTGGAACACCAATATAAATGAAATCTTCAAGATTAAACATTCTTAATGAACAAAATAATCATCAAACTTACGTATTTGTTGATGTAATACACACAGAGCAATAAACAACAAACAACTTCATGCTGCGTCTCCTTTCTGCTTTCTGCTTGATTCTCCTTGGGCCGTGAGGCGCACTCGTAATTGTTAGGTGCTAATTGTTTTTCATTTTTATTCACGTACCCCCTATGACAACTGGTGTACCCCTGGGGGTACGCTTACCCTACTTTGAGAACATAGGATCTAGCCCATTTTATTTTGTATGATTCCGTGTGTTATTTTTGTTTTTTTAAATATTTCTTATGAAATGATTTTTTTCTTTGTTATGATTATTTGAAGCACCAAAACGTAGGCTCTTAGTCCAAAACACCTGTGGCACACAACAACAGACTGTTAATTTATCGCCTTATCTATGATTGATGTTTCAACGACTGTACAAATCACTCTGAAAGGACAACAAAGGAATTGTATCCTTTTGCAAAAAAGTACTTGCTGTAACCTGTATTGCGTTTTTACGGGTTTGTCTGTTGAGTCTTGAAAGGGAAAACAGCTAATGTTACTGTGAAACTATTTTGCTCTTCTTGTCTTCAAAACTCAAGCAAGCATTTGGCCTCGGGGAGGTTTAACAGAGCAGTTGTCTGATTCCCTCCCTGCACCTTACACTTGACTTTCCTTTCACACAAACCCTACCCTGACCGCCCATCCACACACCCGCCACTCACACAAACACGTACAGACAAACAAGAGCACTTCTCCGTCATGTGTTTGGCGGGATGTGAAATCTCATCTCTCCAGCTGGAAGAGAACAGGTTCGACAAAATTCTCTTTCCTCCACGTGGAGCCTCGGAGGCAAAGAGTGGAATGGCAGGAGCATGGCACAGCACGTCTCGTCTCTGCGCAAACTTACTGACAGTGTTTCTGCACGGCCCTGCGGCGCTGATTTGGAGTCAGCTTCTTGTTTTGCCGTGGTTCTTGAATGACTGCATCATGACCCCTAACGCAACATGGCTGTTTCCACCTCAGCGCCATATCGACTTAATGCAGAGACAGGTGTGGACGGTATAAGCAGCAGTTTTTCAAAATGGGAGATTGTTTTTTACACAAAATAGGCTAAACTAGACACGTCTCTTGACCTATAGATTTGGCTAAACCACAAATTTTGACCCAACCGGCAATGTTCAATCTAACTAAGTTATTTTTGACAATTCTAAACAATACATGTCAACATTTGCATTTTAAAATAAGCAACATTTTTTGGAAAAATAAGATGAAATGAGGGGAAATAAGGGAAATTCTGGTCTTCCACCTGCTATAAAGACCCGACTGCCTACTGTGATGAAACCGTGTTATACAGGTGTGCTTTGCATTTTTACGTCAAACTATTAAAACGGTATGACGCCGGGAAAGAAGGGAAAAATACTATAATTTCAGGTTTGACAGATTGACATGATTCTAAGCTTCCAGCATAACTGAGTTGGTGTGTGTTTGTTGTGGAACAAAACCTAAACTTCATCAAGGCACATCGGGCACCCTAGTACATCAGTGACCTCTAACGTCACACACATTGTTCTGGATGAATGGGACAAAAAAATCACACATACATTCTCATAAGTCCTCCCAGAAGAGTAAAAACAGGAATAGCCAAATATTCACTCTGTCGTTGCAATAGCCTGGTGTCCTAATACTTGTGTCCATATCTTGTCTATGCGGTGTGGTTTAATGGCTTGATATGAATTGTAAATAGAGGGCAGCAGCTGTAGTGATGCATATTTGGCCATGAAGGAAGACATTGTGAGTCTCCTTGCCACTCATTGTCTCCATTATTGGCCTGATATGGATCCTTATTTGTCTTCAGATGCGATGGCAGTCTCCCGCCGTGGTGACACCCGCGTTCAGCCCTCTCAGCAAGGAAAAAGGTTTGCATTCACGCACAAATTTTACACCCTCTTTAGATCCCTGAGTGTCTTTGTGTGCTGGAGAGCAGCCCATTCTCTTTGGCTGTCTGAAAAAAGCAGCTGTTTCTATAATGCTGTGGCAGCACTTTATGTTGCAGCATGATAAATGAAGGGGAAGAGGCAGAACTGCAGCTGAAACACACCCAAGCAGAAACAATAGCATAGGCGGGTCTGTGCATTACATGGATATGTCATTTCACTGCACCGACACTTGCTCTCTACAGGTTGGGCTCCCGCAGCTCACTCATAGCCAGGGGTTATGAGTGTGCGTTCAAGCAAGGAGGAGGTTAACAGATGAACACAGCCCACCCGCTCCAGTGCAGACTCTGGGGAAGGAGAGGTTGCGGTGGCTGTCCCACAGGGACCTGTCGCTCCTCTGTCCTCAGGGCAGTCATCTTCCTTTCCACCAGCAACCTAATGACAGAGCCCCGAGGCCCCGTTACCCCCACCGGCCGCCACTTGCTTCTTCCCGTTGTCCTACCCAGGTGCCTGTCAGAGGGGTGTCTGTTCCTCGCCTGGTGTAGAGGTCCACATAAAGGCAGTCATACCCCCTCCCTTCCACCATCCCTCCTCCCCATGGCCTCAGGCTCTGCCTTTCATTTTGAAGTGGTGCGGCCCAGCTACGCAGCGGCTCGAGCCCTCGGCCTGCAGCCTCCTCCATTGTTTTGCCTCAGAGAAAGACTATTATTTCAACTCAATTTACTGTGAGTAAACACTGAATGATAAGGCGCCCCGTCCTATCCTTCACACACACACACACACACTTCAGTGATCCCTCCATGACCATGGGCTGTAATATACACGGCCAACAAATCACTGCTCACAGCCCATTGGTATCACCGGCTTCAGAATGGAGCTCACTAATTCACTTTCCAACACAGAGCAGGAGACAGGCCTCATGTGTTTGGGAATATGGCGCCACCACCGAGTGGCATTTAAAGGGCTTGTGGCCCTATGGTGGACTGTTATAAATTGTAGGCAACAGTACCCTCACATCTTTAACACATGCAAAACCTACACTGTCAACATGGTAATATGCAAATTTCTAAACTGTGATTGCGGTCTCTGGCTGTTGGCTCAGATTCAGAGCAGTATCATCATCATGGAAGGTCATTCATTATACATGTTAGACAAAGGATGCTTGACGTACATCAACAGGAAAAAGAAACTACAGCCAGGTGTATAATTAATAGTGTGCACTTGCAGCCAAACCAAGCAAATTATCTGAGAGTAAGATTTTTCCATTAAAAAACCTACGAGGAGCTGTGCTGTGTCATAATTACACGGAATTATGAGCTAGCTTTAAATAGCTGTCATTTGCACCGTCGCTGCCTTATAAGCTAACATAATTATTTGGAGCCTACTTTATCTTAGGTGGAAAGAGGCTGACATATACTTGCACAAACTAATGTGATAAAAGCTTCGCATATCACGGCTTGATTCAAGGATTCTAAAAGTAAGTGTTTATGACAACGTAATAATGCCTCATGCAAAAGGCTGGTCTGTGTATTGCTTAGTTAGGGCATGATGGATGAGGGCAAGCCTAACCTTATTTCCAATACAGCCTCTTGATTTCTAGAGCTGAGGATAATGAATTTGATTTAATTAGGCCATCCCTCATCTAATTAAGAATGGAAGAAAGCTGACCCTGTGCGCTGACTAAAAGTGGACGATAATGACGTATCTGCACGGTTACTGCACACAAACTATTCTTAAAGAAAACGATGCTTCTTTATACACAACCATTGCATTAGTAAAAATGTGCACTGATCTAACCCATCTTTCACACCATAAGTAGCAAAAACATTACCAGACTGTGCATATTACTGCCTGAAATAAACACAGGCCGTCGACCCCATTAAGTACAGAGTTTAAAGAATAGGAGCAGAGATTTACAGCTTTAACAGCCCAATTAAAGCAATGATTCATCATCAGATTATTAATGAAGTTTGCGGGGCTTCTCAGCAGTATTGGTAATGGGCCGGTTGGCCTATCTCCTCCTAAATCCTCTGGGTGGACCTGCTCCTTACACTGCCAAAGTAATCTCTTTAAAGGCCAAGGAGATCCAGGGCAGCGCTCCCCCAAAGGCACCCACCACCTCCTTCTCTGTGCATCACCTCGCAGGTTTGACGCCTCTCATTATAGCTCCAACTTTTCCACCTTGGCTTTGAGGAAAACTCTCTAAACTTGATCACTGTGGCAGCCCCAGGTGTTGTATTTGTCACCCTCCAACTAACTGGACACACTGATGTGGAATCTATCTTTTTCACAGTGAGATATTGGGGCCGCTTGTGATTCCCTCCAGGCTCTGCTGACGTGTGTGTGTGGCTAAAATATGTCAAATCAGCTGTTATTACGGCATATACTCGCAGGCCTTACAATACTTATCATTGCCAGTTCATCCTATTATAGTCCCTGAAACCTGAAAACCAGCTCACAATGAACAGCCCGTAGATGCTTAGGTAGCATACACACCACATATCCAATTACCTGGAATACACACTTGAGTTTATCTCACTCCCAGTCATTATCTAAATTGCCGACATATTATTAAGGCACCTGCTTGAGAAGTGTGTGTTTCTTTTTCTTTCCTAATAGAGCCCAAAGGGAGCGTTGTTTTGGAAGCAACCCTCTGCAGACACTAAAGGAATGGACTTTACGACCATTTTCCAAAACAGAGGCATGCGGAAGCGCACAGCACCTCGCCATTATGCACCGAACACAAACGTATCTGTCATGACACAGTGAGTGCTACAATCGGGAGATTAATTATGTGATTGCAGAAAAAAAAGAGCTCAGCCCTCAGTCAGAGTGGTGCCTTATTACATTACCTTGGCCTCCAGAGAAGGCCAATTGACTTTAGAGGCACATATAGCTCCTCCACAATGAGCCATCCACACAGCATCTACGCTGAATGAGAGCAGTGACATCTATTAAAGGTGCACCACTTTTACTGCTATGCCGTAATTTCAGCAGCATTGCAATCAACTGCTGAGGTTAAGTACGTCATTTGGCTGCAACATGGGAGTCAATTGAGATTTTAGATACTATTTAAGATAAAGTGTGTTTTTGCTTGACAGACAGACCTTCTTTGAGCTTAGAAGTCAGAAACGTCAAAAAAGTGGATTCGATTTGAAATAATACCGCTCTTGAAAGCAGTTGAGTGCATTGCCTGTGACCACAGACATTCCTCTTGAGATCATAGATAGAAAAAATAAATAAACGGTGAGAACCCTCAACTAGCAGTCTTGTGAGGCTTTTAATAGCTGCGCTATAATAATTTCCATTTCATTTTTATGCAATTAATTGTTTCTTTTGTTCATGGAACATCGCAACTAAAATAGCACTCAGTCTTCCTGTAAGGCCGGTCAAATGTGCATCAGCCAATCCTGCGTATGCTTAAATTCTGTAGTTAAACTAAGGCGAAATTGAAAGAAAAAACAAAATTGTTGCAACGTGACAACAAAAAGAGGGGGAAAAACATTTTGGATGGATTTGCAAGTCGAAATGCAATAGACGGTAATAGTTTTGACTAACTGTAGGAAAACAAACAATAAATAATAATAAAACGCAACAAGAGAAGGAAATAATAAAATCCAATTACTTTAGCATTTTTACCTTGAATTATCATTGCAATATTGTCTACCTCATCCTTTAATTTCTCCTATTCATTTTTCCGTTATTTATTTACTTACTATCTCTTTATTAGCTCATCTAGCTACTATATTATTTAGCATCACTGAATGACTTCTCATATATCACAGAACAAGCTATCCATAAGCTCAAACTGCGCTATCTGCACTCTATCAAACATTTCCACCTTTAAAAAAAAATTTGGTTTCGCACATGTTTGACACAGGAAGTGTCTAACATGTAAACGTGGAAAAAAGGGAGAATGTTTGTTATGGACACCCCAAAAAACCCTCATGCCATTGTTTACTCGCAGCACAAACCAGATTTAAGCCCTTAATATGCCTCACACACTTATTAAAAACATTTAAAGTATAAAAAACACTAATGAATGATAATGTAAGATGGTCAATAGACATAAAGTTGTATTTAAGTTGAAATAGTCAGTAAGTTTATATGTAAGTTTCACTTTTGCTTTGCCTCATGTAACTGTGGTGCATTCCAGAAAAATTTGCGGGGTCACAAATGCTGAATCCCGAATGTGCGGGGATCCACTCTATATGTTTTTTTTAAAAAGATATTTGATAATTGTTGCAGATAAACGCAGTAGACTGTGCTGTCCCTCATGTGCACTCTTGGTATTCTCACTCTTTTATTTGGTGGCCACGAGTATTTAATGAGCAGCCTAAATTGATTCACGTCCCAAGACCGCCACAAACTACTGAAGGAGAAGTGAAGGCCGATCGCAGCGTGCATCATTCAAATCAAGTCCGTGCAAGGGAGACGCGCTTGTGACACTGGCCGCTCCTCGGAGAGCCATATATGCAATTGCAGAATGGCTGAAAGGCTGAAAATGTCTCATCCATAGGGACCCTCACAAGCAATAACACAATATGAGAGACAGACAGCTAGATTGAATAGAGCGACAGCTAGACAGGCAGAGATCAAGTCCAATCCTGCTCCCGTCATGAGACTGGATGTTCAGCGGTCAGGCTTAGCTAATCTAATTCCTGTGCTTTCCCACAAAAAAGCCAAGTGCCACTCAGGAGAAGTGGCAGGGAGAAAGAGGGTTTGGGAAGCGTGGAGAGGAGAGGGGCGCTGGAGCTGGTGGTGAGCTTGAATAATTATAAATCAGGGAGCTTAACCTTCTGGGGAGTTAATTTGAGGAGCACTGGGGATAGGGGAGTGGGACTCTTTATTTCCCTGGGGTGCCCCTAATGCCATTGTGAGGGAATGGAGAGATCAGGACACGCAGCAATATTGTGTCTGTTAGCCACCATATGACGAGCTGACCCCCGAGCCGGGCTCACAATCACACCTGCCGTCATCGCGGCTAATTTGTTAAACATATCAATAGCGCTCTGCCGCCGGCCTTTTCGCGGCCACACCGGGCCATTGATTCAGCCGCTGTGCTGAGTGACAACACCTGACCCCTTGAATCCCTCCAATCCCAGACGAACCGCCCGCCCACCACCACGGCCAGACTAATCAAATCCTTTAGATCCCGGGGCTTACTCGTGTGCTGGATTTGGCTTCTCAAATGTTCAAGGAGTTGGAAGATAAGATAATAACCAAAATCAATCAATGCAATGTCACTTGGAACTTGTTCAGCAATTCTATGTCAATCTTTTATTACATTACAACCAGCTTAAATCCTGGTTTGGAGCACCAATACTAGTCGCTTCTATGGCTTAGAAAAAGAGTGAACAAAAAGCAAACAAAGACATAAACCCAAGGTTTGATAAATCGCATGATCAGAACCGGGCTTGGTGTGAGTTGGATTTCTTTTATTTGGAGAGGGGCCTCTTGTCATGTTTGCAGCACGGTGGTTGAGAGATGGGCCGGCTGGCTGGCAGAAAGACTCTGTTGTGTGGCAGTGGCCGCCTTTGGCAGCACAGAACTCGACATCTGGATCCAGTTTGCTGGGAGCACACGCAGACACGTCGGACTCTGCCAACTGGGAATCTCAGCCCTTTGATTCCAACTCCCATGGTCCGCTCTAATTGTCATCCCTCATTATTTAGTCAAAGGTGGAGGGATGAATCATAAACTATTACAGAGCAATGACATTTCCTGATCCTCCCCAACACTCGCTCCCCTGCTCGTCTCAGCTGATAAGAGAGATGAATCTTATCCACGGCCGTAGTACAAACATCTCTTGTAACATTTAGGGAGGAGCTCTGCGCTCTATTGAAATCCCAGAGTGATGCAAGAGGGGAGGGGCCAAAGCTGCAGCTGAACTGATGACAGTGTTCAATTAGAGGAGGGATATTTGCTGTCGGAAACGTCCGTAGATGAAAGTCTGCGTTCAAATTGGGCCTTAACAGCAGCAATTGCAGGGATTACTGCAAATAAAAGCAGCATGTTTTCTGCGGGAGAGTAGAAAAACAACTCCCCCTCCCCCCAGAGAGCATCTCATATCATATTTTGGTACATTACATTAGATACACCTGCACAGTACAGTGTTCTCTAACACGAGAGCTATATCAAATATGCATCCTTTCCTTTTTATTTTTACTCAATTTTGTGGCATGCAAGTTGAACAGAATAGTAACTTCAGTACCTCAGTAACATAAATAAAATGACATTATCATTATCGCAACACAAAACACAGAGTACAGATGTACAAAAAACGACCTGCTTGTGTCGATGTTCAGAATTCCGCTATTCGTGAATGCACCTCACTTGCTGTGGATAATGAGGAAGTGTTGTGTTGTGGAGAGAGCGACGGTGTTGGAAATGAGCACTGCTGTTGGCATGTCAAGCTCGGCGATAAAGTTTCAAAAGAGCGTCGGACTCTTTGTTGCTTCTGTCAGGACGTTGCATTACTTACAAGACATAACTTGTACAATATCACCTTCAAGCACTTTTTGCAGACGGCTGCAATCATTTAGCACAACGATGAAGCACCGATAGTTACTTAATTTTTCGGTACAGGTGACTACCGTATACGATACCATTACGATATCGAGTTTTGCTATGCACCCCTTATCAAAAGTGTATTCATTTGATGCATCACTACACCACTGCTGTGATTGGCGACCAGTCCAGGGTGTACCCCGCCTGCCGCCTGAAGTCAGCTGGGATAGGCTCCAGCATGCTCCCGCGACCCTAAAGAGGAGAAGCGGTATAAAAAATGGATGGACTACACCACTGCACAATATTACACCAAAACATTTGTCTTGTGTCCTTCAAGGTTGTGAGCCTTTTGGTTGTCAATAAAAAAAAATGTTACAAAAAAAAATGTCATTTTGTCGTTCTGGAAAAGTAATATAAAACTGTACTGAATGAATGTTGTATTTCTTTAATCACAGCAGCGGTTCTAGTATTATTAGCGCCCGCAATGACAGCCACGTTTATGCAAGAAAATGTTTGAACAGGTCGATAACTGACATGCTGAACCTTTGATGTTACCTCTGGTTTGGAGGCTGTGAAGTGTGAATATGCCCCGTTGCTCGTGTGACGTGACCTGTTCATTACCCCTGAAGTGGAATGTGTTTATGTCTGTCAAACATTCAGTTGCTGCAAAGAACTGCAGCGATAAATAGAATGCAATCAATTAGAGGAGATTTATTCATTTTTAATTTATTTTAAATGAAGTATTAAAGCGCACAATATGGGCACTGGGAAACTAAAATTATAGATGACTCTATATTAATATCTTACTGTAATGTCCACCAGTTACACACAGTTGAATTGTGTGAGTTAAAAATGACTCAAAATAACAAATGCACGTACCTGGTTAACTGACTGATACAAAATGTAATCGGAAGGCAGCACAACATTCAAGGGTTACTATGGATGAATACATGAGTTGATTTTATGGGCATTTGTGGTGCATATAGCGTACCTACTGTTTGTCCAGTGTAAAATAATGTGTTACATTTTGGAAAAACCTTCAAATATCTGGCGTGTGCCGTTGAGAGCTTCCCGTACCAGTGCATAACGAAACACAACCCGTGTCGATGTTCTGATGTCCGTGAATGCACCTTGCGTGTGAAATGTGGAGAATAAGGAAGAGTCGTGTGGGTGTGGAGAGGATGCCAAGATGGTGCGTTGGAGATGTTGCAACTGAGCACCGCTGCTAACGCGTTTTTAAAAAAGCATCAGACTCTGCATGACTCTGTTGAGGCACTGCAATAACAACTCGCCACATTTCACTGTCGGTAACACGAACGATGTTGTAATATTTTTTTTTAAGTTATTAATTAGCTTGCCCGTTAGTTTTAACGCAGTTACACCCAACACTGCCGATGTCTATTTTGTCCACACCAAAACAGCAACATGTATTTTCACTGCTTTTGCTGGAATATTGTTTTATATTGTATATTAGTTTAGTGAAGGAAAGGTGATGTGTTGTGTACCCCGCACCTCTTTTTCCAGCGGCCATCAATCACTCATCGCAGACAAGATGAGCCTCTTTTCCCATTGAATGTTGAGCCCAGCAGCAGATTAATCGGTCTCTGATTTCAGCGCTAATTGTGCACGTCCACTTAAGTCGGTGACAGTTTGGCGAAGGAGGAGGCTTGCAGGCCCGTGCAGAACGACACTCATCCATCACAGCCTAACCGATTGCATCCCTCGGAAGGCTCAACACGCTAACACCATTAGCTCTACTGCCGGGCATCTAACTAGCACATCACTCACACAGCTACATGCTAACAGCATTACAGCTAATGCTGCCCCTCTAACAAACACATTTGTCAAAGGACTGAAAATTCTGCAGCACTACCGAATCACACACTGTTTGTGAGACAACCAGCCACATTATTTTGCCTTCGTTATTTATGTCCCTTTTTTATTAATGTTCTTTGTCTCCGAATGCCGCTTTGCTCCAGCAACATTTGCAGTATGGTTGAATAAACTTGTCTCTGTAAAGGGAACCATTCATAGCCCATTATTATTCCCTATTTCACAACGACATTACACCTCTCGGATGATTTTTAATTAGAACAAGAATCAGTGAAATAATGGGGAACAGAGACAATAAAATGGGGAAAGCATCCGTCCATGGGATGATTCCCTTCCTTTATTTAAGATCTGTGCCAATGTGCTAACAGCATTAATGAAGTTATAAAGAATTATGAGAGGAAATCAAATTTGCCTCGCCACTTGAGCGCCACTAAAATGCCAAACAATAAACTACCAGATTGCAAATTAGATCAGTAAAAATATCAAACACATTGCAGTGCAGGAAAATCCATAATTGCATTTAGAGCCTTGCCGCTCCTGAGGGAAGAGACACTAAAGATCATCAGCAGGCTACATGGGGGCCGCTATTGACAGAGTGGTAAAAATCGACAGGCTAACTAAATAAACACTCCAGGCTGCATTAAATATTCAACGGCTGAGATTTGACAGTCGAGCATGCCTGCCTCTCCCCATCGCCTCCATTGGCTTCTCCCTGCAGCACATCTTCTCCCTGTTTCCCCTCCTCCCTTCTCCACACACACACTCTTCCCCCTCACTCCCCTCCTATGTGGCTCCTGACAGCAATAAATGATGCGGTGCCTGAGGGTGCTGTACCAGTGGGAGACCTGGGAGGATAGAGCAGGAGAGCAAAAGAAATAAAGGGGAGACAGCCTATGACCAATGGCCATTAACCAAAGACTGAGACAGGGCCCTATGACATCCACTGATATCCACCCCCTCAACACACAGCCTTCCCTCACGCAGAAGCACACATAAACACACACACACACACACACGCACAGTCACATAGAAACAGTTGTAATACCTAATAAAGCACAGCTGCTTTCCACTTTGTTTGTTGTTAGTTGAAAAAATTGCATATACAGGAAGATCGTGGAGACAGTGGAGTGTATGCAAATCAAGTATCCTTCAATTTTTGGTGCAAATGCAGAAATGTCATGTTTCTAATGCCCCATTAAAGACAGAACAATTTCTTGAATTTCTCAGAGAATTCTCCATGCACGTCAGGCTCAGGCAGAAAGGTGTCGACAATTTGGTGCTGTTTCATATTAAAATGATTCAGCCTGAGTCTGCTATTTAAGGTTCGGATACCGCAAATACAGTAAATCCCCGTTTATTGCAGAGCTTACACGACCACCAGCTAGCTTGATGTTGACGTTCTCGTCCAATTTCGGATAAACATTTGCAATAAAAGTTAAATTAGAAAATTCAATAATTTTTGTAAAATAAATTTAGATTAGATTCAGATTAGGTTTAGAACCCTCCCCTTCTCTCTTCGATTGCCATTGTTCACTTGCCACACAATCCAGGTTTAAGTCCTAAATATGCCGCATTAAAGACATGTCAAGTATAAAACGTATAGGTGCTCACCCACTGGTGAATGATAATGGAAGATGATGGAAGAACAGATGGAATCAGAGTCAACCTTTCTGTAACCAAAAACACAACTATGGTTTGTTCAAATAATGATTTTCGACTCGTGGTGAATAAGATATGTTAATACAATTAAAAAGCAGAGCATTTAAGAAGTGGTTGCTGTGTTTTTCCTCAGTGTTGCTAACTTGATCATCATCAAGACAATTTATTCTGAACGTTTTAAACAAAGGCCTCACAGAGAATGTGGCAAATGTTCCCCTGAAAAAATATTCCACCTGAATTCCTCCAGCCTTTGGACAAGATCTTATGCATTCGTCAGTGTGGTGAGGCGAGCGACTTTATGCAAATGAGAAATGACAGTGTTATTGCACGAGGAATATCAATGGAGTAATTACTGTTCCATGTCGGGCTGTTGGCTCACTGCTGCCGCGCCCAGCCACCGCGCTTCATTTCTCAGCCTGCCTCTCAGGGGAGAGATGAGCGGCGGGCTCCTGAGAGCAGAGCTAATAATGGCAGCTCGGATAGAGGCAGGGCTTAGACGAGCCCCGGGGTTCTGTGCTGCAGACTGCTAAACGTTGCTGGGGTCTCCGGAGAGCCCCACAGCAAAGATGAAATGATTAAAAAACAACCCAAGCTGACTGACAAGCTGACCGGCTACCTATAACTCTTGCGTGGTGGGTCAAACCACCAGTGCGCCCTTCAATCATAACAGTGCTGACCTTTTTGGACATTAGCTGAGTGTGTGACTGTGACTCTTAGTGGAGGGGAAAAAAAGAACAATATCACTGCAGGAGAGGAAATTTAGCTTGTTAACATTGCTTTCAGTGTTACAAAATAGTGTAATTTAATAAGCTAGGGAGCTATTAGGTAACTAATGTGGACTCACCAGTATGAAAGAGTGAATCCAGGAGTGATAATAACTACATTTATTACAAAATACAATTGAATCTAATGCACAAGTTATATTAATAAGAGTGGTGTCTAAGCGTGAAGTGGAAAATAATGATATGGGTATGAATCGATCACAACTGAACTGTTCAGAACAGCCCGGTTGCGATTGATTCAATGCCCTGAGAATACAGTGACCTGGATGAATGACAATATCCACAGGCATACATACATACTGTACATAGGCATGCTTTAGTGTGCTTTCAAGTGTCTTGGCGATCATCCATGAAGCAAACTGGAAAATGGCAAATGACGCCTCATAAATTTTGACTGTGATTCTTCAGGCATTCGTCAGGCATTCTTCAGCAATATTATTGCATGAGAGACATTTTAGCTTAATACCAAAAAAATTAGTAAGCATTCAAAATGGACTCCTCCCTATGAGAGAGTGAATCCACATGAATTCTCCAAGCAAATATGTAAAATGTAATAAATGCACGTATGTTAAAAAATGGACTTGAATAAAATGCGTTATTAATAACATTTATTGATGTTATTATGGGTGCCATAGCAAGTGGCAAGTACTGAGTGCTTTCTAAAGGCTTAAGTGAACGACTGCAGGTGTGCTTAAGTGTGCCATCATAAGGATGTTGCTCTTTTAAGTGCCTTGGCTCCCATCCATGGGGCAAACTGTTTTGGCAAGTGAAGTGTCATCAAATTTGTTTGGGGGTTAAACACAGCATTCTTTTCATTTTGCAATGCCGGTGACAGCCTGTGACATGTCAGCTTCATCATCTTTACATGCCTCATAAAAATAAAAAAAAAAAAAAGTGGTGAGGGGCTGAAAGTTCACCTGGTGTGAAGAAGGCAACCAGAGCAAAGACGTCAAAGAACAAAGGCTGGGTGAGGCCCTGGAGCTTGGTGATTGTGAACTGAAGGAATGCTTCTCCCACACACCTTCGTGGAAAAAAGCTATCTCTTTTTCAATCTGAACTACAACAGATTTAAAGGTTTTTTTGGGGGGGGGGCTTTGAGTTCAAGGCTGAAATGCTTGCATTTTCTAATATCTCTGTCACAATCTAGGACATTTCTGCTCGCAACAAACAACTGACAGATGACAAAGGAGGCCCATGTGCTGCACTACATTCACATAATTTATTTCCAGGTCAGGTGCATCTGTCACACTGTCCAGACACCTCATACGTCTTGCAGGAAAGGACCAGCTTATCTCCATACTTATCTCACCAGCAATAACTCCTACTTAAAGCTCTAGCCGCTTGCAAATGACTGAACATGATGGGAACGGCAGACCCGGGTGGTACACCACTCCCACTCCAGCAGGTTGCACAGTTGGAAGATGCCAGCAGGAAAACCCCACAGCTAAAGCATGTCATGTGACCACGGCAGAAAGATGGGAAAAATGGGCCTTTAAGGACACAAAAATTTAGTCAAATGGATTTTCACATACAAACCCAGGACTGAAGAATTCAAGTACTGTACAGTCAAACCTCGGTTTTTGAACGCCCCACTTTTTGACAAAAAATGTTTTGTACACTCTCTCGGTTATTGTACAGTATTGTGCATAGGTTTGCCCTGTACTGTATAATTCCACATACTCACAATCCTACACATTGGTGACTTCCTGTCTGTGCATTTTTTATTGAGTGACTGCCAATAACCCGCCATGGGGCCAAGGAAAGTTGCGCGTGCCAGCAATTTGAAAAAGAAGGTGAGAGACACTATTGAATTCAGGAAAGAAGTCATCGCAAAGTACGAAGATGCTGTCCGCATGGTCAATCTCGCCAGCATTTACGGGAAGTTCAATCCTGGCGAAGAAAGTAAAAAAATCAAGGAAGATAATGTTGCTTAAAGGCTAAATGTGTTAACAAAACAGAGATCCCAAACAATCAAAGTTGCTCTCTCCCCCCTCCCCTTTTCCCTCTCTGTTTCTCGACATCTTCGCCAACAAGTGTTTTCAATAAAGGTGAAATGTTGATTTATCCGTATCATTCCGCATTTTTCGCATTTTCTGCAATTATTCTCTATAAAAATATATTTTTTGTTCAAATTTGTGGGTGTCCTAGAATTCAGGTTCCCTGAGAATGTTGCATTACAAGCATGTCTCATCCAATGGCAGTGAAAACAGCACAAAAGCCCCCGCCCTCCTGCTATTCTTTGTGCCTAACTGTTTTTGGACTTTTATCACATCGCAGTAAAGAAAAGCAGGAAAGATGCCTCGTCTCCCCACCATTATTTCTACACGGCGTACATCTGTGTATGACCAACCGGCTGCTTTGTTTATGATTTCTGCTCGTTTTGCTTTACGTCTTTTCCACAGAACTTTTGATCCTGCTAACCTTATGGATCCTCACCGTAAACACTTACCTTTGCGAGACATTTTAATCACCACAAAGCTCCATGCCAGGCCTGTGCACGGAAGTGCAGTGACAGATAAACTTGCCAGTTACCGGCAAGGGCAAAGAGGACAACAGGCTCCAAGTGAGAAATGTGTTGCTTGGCTATTTGGTTCTGGATGTTTATGTTATGCATGTCTTGTTTTTGTTACTCTATACCATTTAAAAATCTTTAGGCAGTAACATTGTGGTTGCCTTTTGTTTGTTTGATGAAAACAAGATTTTTTTTAAATTTAATTTCTTTTGAACGGTAAGGGAAAAACACATTAGATTATTTGGGGTTCTGCATAAATGTGCAGATTTGTTGTTGTTGCTGTTTTGACAATTTTGCTTTCATTTCTCAGTTGACACCACATTTGCATGTCAATAAAATAGCTCAATAAAACTGGCCTTATGAAATGCAAACAGCAATTTTAAGACGTAAGTAAAGGACGAGCATTTTTTAAATGCGTAAGAAAGATGAATAAGTCGTTTGCTTCCTTTTCATTTTTCACACCAACCTTCCTAATCCTCAACCTTTGTTCTCTACTCCCAAATCCAGAGGACTTTTAATGATAATCTCTATGTAGTCTGTCAGAATGCAAGAAACGCGTCTTTTTTTTCCTTATAAGGTTTTATCCTAATATAATTTCAATTGTAATAATAGTCAGCTAAATAGTGGAACACCAGTTTTCATCATGAATTCGTTCCAAAAGGTCAGACGAAAACCGAAACGTACAGGAAATAATGTAAATCGAATGAATCTGTTGCAGACACACACAAATATTTTAAATATATATTTTAAAGAGAATTATCATAGCTTTACATGAAGAAAACAATTCAAAATAATTATAAATGATGATTGGATGAAACTTATTGTTGACGCAGTCTTCCCGTGTATTCTGTCGAAAAGAAAATAAAAAGCGTCTCTCACCTTATTTTGCACTGGCAACTTCCTTTCTCCCCATATTGGGTTGTTTAGCAGTCACACTAAAAAAAATGCATGAACAGTGAGTCAGCAACGCGTAGGGTGCTTTGTTTGGGCACCCAACAGCACAAGGCAAGTGGAATAGATTGTCATTGTACAAAAATTTTTCAACAAAAAACAAATCATGTGAAAACGGGGCCGTAAAAAAAAAAAAGCTGGGGTTTGACTGGAATTCTTTTGTTTTCTACTCTGTTCTTTAAGATAGAACTTGTGTACGTCAAAGACAAAGACAAAGTTTAGAGTAAACGTAAAAAAATAAATAAAAATACATGCAGTGAAAGAAGGCAATGTAATGCGATTGCTGGGCAACGTAAGAGTTTCCATGTGCATTTGCCAAAATACCATTAAATGTTATGGGCACACACAGCATGTTGGTCAGCACAGTGGGAGTATGACATCTTACACTGTGCAGGGCCTCATTCTAGACCATGCAGACAGCTTCAAAAGAACTTAACCATCAGGAAAAAACAGCCTGTCGGCTTAAACCACACGGTAAAATATACCACTCACAGCTAGATGAAGTGGGTTTGCCCTCATACACAGCACCATGCTTTAAGTATTAGAGATAGTTGTGCAACATTTCTTTGAAATAAACAACAACAAGCTGGTCCTAATATGAGGGCAAGGCCACAGGCTGTTAACAAGGAGAAACAGGCAAAATTCTGTAAAACTAATGATGCATAGCGGCGGCACTGTGACAGAAGTGATGTAGCTCTGTTGCCCATGTTCAAAGCCACTCCAACACTTGTCAGCGGAGTTTATTACTTCCTCGAAATATCTGCAAAGGAGGACCCATTGAGCAAAAGAAAACTGTTTTAGAGCTGGTGGTGTAAATCTGTTTTAATGCTGCTGAACCCTTAATTTCCAGAAAGTGCTCGCTGTTCCTCCTTCCCTACGGTTCCCTCATTACACATTGTCTAGAAGGAATGGCTACCCTTTTTACTTCGACCTCTCAAATATTGCAAACTGTAAGCACTTTCCCAAGTTGTAACTGCAGCCGTTGTGTCAGCCAAGATTCTGTCAATTGCACTTAAGTTTTTTCGCTCTTTTATTCCTGTGGCTGTTGTTGTAGGAGGCCACGACACAAAGCCAAAGTTGTGATACACAGAGGCATGCTGTTTAAGCAAAAACCTGATACAGATATTTGTGATATCATACGGTATCATGTGGCTACTGGGCGACTAAGTCAACTTCACTCAAAGTATCCCCGCTTCGATCAAGCAATGAATGTTTTTTTTCGTGCAGAAAGGAAGGATTTTGACATGAGTCCTGAAGCCCTCCTCCAGCTCAGCCCCGGGATAGGTTAGTTCATGGTGGGATGTTTTTGTGTGGAGAGGCCACCTCTCTTTCTTATCTTCCTGTCATCTCTGTGGGACAGCAGGGCATGACTCCTTCTCTGGCTCCATAGCCACAGGCTTCTCCCGGACACCAAACTGCTGGCCTGTGCGGCGTACAATTTTTGCAAGGGCAGTTGTTTAGGGTGTGTCAGAGCCTATTAGCGCCAGAATGTGTGAAAAAAGCAGAGCTGGGTGAAGCAGAATTTGTGAATACGTTTTTATGGCTCATTTCGCTCGTCTTATGTGCCAGCAGTGCAGGCTTTACCACATAAGGTAGTGCAGGCGGAAAGAAAATTTTGGACAATCATGAAAGCGTGTGTATAGGCCTGCTTGGTCTGTTCGGGATCTACAGCTTACCTAAGACCATCTGAATTTTTCTGAGTTGGTAAACCACATCCCACTTATATGTGAATCTGATAAAATAAAGGGCATTTAAGACAACTCAGCCAAGCACTAATATATCACAGCCTTGGCCAGGAAACGTCTCCTGTATTTGTGGACATTAATATTATTTATTATGTCTGGCTATAACCTCAGTATTAAAGAAGCAACACCATTTGAAAGCTTCAGAAAAAGACAGCAAACATTACTGTTTTATTTACAGTATGTGTGTAAAATTGTGGTTAAAATGAAAAGCAATAATAAAATGATGAATGGCAGCATGTGTGTAGCATAGTACTACTCATAGACATACTTGTGGCTAATTAGAAAAACACCAGCTGCACTGAACGTCCACGCATCTTGGAGAACGTTCATACGGAAGCAGCATTGACTCTGTTATGAATTTATGTTGCCAATAAAATAAAACGGGTCGGCACCAAATGTAGGTAAAACAAACTGAAGGCTTAAATGAGTCTAGAATTTCCGAGATGGATGGACATTCTATCCAAACGGAAGGAGCTGTATGTGTGGTGGTAGTTTTTCAAACACGTTTGCCGCAGAGATGCACACTCCGACTCTTATGACCTTGCTCCTGAAGCCTTGGCTTCTGGTTAGTGTAAGCTGCATCCAGCTGTAAGCTACCAGGGTGTCTTCATGTGATGTTTCCAAGGAGAGACGGACCAATTAATGTGATTACAGTTGCAAATCCTCCACCGTGTGTAGTTCCTGCAGCCATGTGCAGTGCAGATGTGTGTGAGACAGCACATATTGTACCTGTGCGTGTATCACAGAGAAGGTATGGCTCCATTTGCTGGCTGAACATATACACTGTGATTTAGATTTAGATTTACACTGTGAGGAAATTGTATGACATACTATGAATGACATTTTGCAAATATGTATCCTTCTGATGAATGGGTGAGGGTGTCTCTATGAAAGACGGTTGAAACAAGAGCTGTAAGGAACTGTAAATACATACAAACATGGGCTGTGGGTGAGTGGCCACTCTTCAGAACTCTGAAATTAAATACTTGGCAAAATAGAAGTGTTTAAAAACACAACACCCATGCTTTAAACAACCCAAATATGGCTATTTGAAGGGTGACCCTCACAGTGTCAAACAGGAGATGCAAGTCAGTCGTAACTGTATGTCGTGCGTGTTTGTGCCACTGACTGCAGCTGCCTATGAGAGGTGCTGAGGAAGTGGAACGAGGAGCTGACAGACAGAGCCTGATACTGCATTTCCACTCTGGTCCAATCCCCAGCTAACCCCGGTGCTGACAGCCAGGATGTAGCACTCATCTACAGGCCACAGCTCAGGCAATGAGGCCCAGGAAAGGAGAGCAGGGAGCAGCCTGGTTGGCTGATGATAGAGACAAGAGTATTGTGGGAGAACAGGATGGCGGTTTGGTGGCACGCACCGCTTACTGCCTTCAGAGCAGCATGACCGGGAGGAGAATTCACAGACGATGTCGCCTGCCAATAGCATGTCCAATCCTTGGCCGAGTGACAGACCCACTTCACAAACACGCAAGCGGCATTGCTCCTCATGCAGACATTTGGTTACACACACGCGAGCCATTTCACACAGGAATGCAAAACACACGATCAAATGCAGAGATAAACACGCCGTATTAAGAAACTGCAATGAGACATTCAGGGCAAAGTGGCATTTTTCCTAAAACCATATTTCACGGTTACTTAACAGAGTCAAGTTTGAGGGGGGAACTGTTGAACACAGTCATAACAAACGGCGGCCTCACTGTAGTTTTGCTGGCAGTATGTCATTACTGACATTAAAATTCACGTGAAACATCCATCTAAAAAAAATGGAACATTTTGAGTTGTTGAGCCTCTCGAGCCAGATGAGTCAATAAACGTAACCTCATCAAAACTTCAGTCGTCTGGTATTTGTTGCAAGACAGATCCTCAGAAGTGACTGCAAGTCAATAAATAATGTTGTATAAGTGTGTGCTGTGCAGAAGCACTGTGGCGTTGATGGAGGTTGAGAGGCCAGCGGTGACCTTGGCTGCGTGCTGCGAGAGGGCTCCACTCTTAGCCAGAGATGTCTCTCCAGCTGGGATCACAACACAACTTTGGAGCTCTGGTTTCAGGGCACAGCTCCAGCCTCAGGCTGGGATGGCGCACCCCTGTGTGCTTGAGCCTGCAGGGCTAACGTGAGGCAGACAGGCACTCAGGGGGTCAGTGTGCTTACTCAGTCCACCTACTCTCAGGAGGAAACAGCGACATGTATTGAGGCCAGAGACTGATGGTTGGGGGGTGGGTTCTTGAGATGGCAGTTTTTGCTTTTTTTATGCTGAGGTGGAGTTTGCATCAACCATTGAGCTGGCCCATTGGAGACAAGCTGGCGAGCTGTACAAGCAGTGGGAAGCCTCACTGCCCACCGTCTTACCTACAGGGACATGGGACATACAGGGGGATATAGGGACCTGGACTAAAGTTTGAGACAAAACAAATTAATTATTCAGGGTCTACCTTTAGTACCTTATCTTATTACTAACAGTGTTGGGAGAATATTGGGAAGGACCTTTTCTGCCCCCAAGTGCACAATGCAGGGTCCATAAATGCATGGATGGGTTTGGAAGAACTTGACATGACCTGACCTGAACCCCATCAAACACCTTTGAGATGAACTAGAATGGGGAGCCAATACCACAAGGTTTTAAATGTGCGAAAATGTAGATGAATAGAACACATAACCCAGCTTTCACCCCGTCACAGATTTACTTCGCATAGCAATAGACTACAAGTTTCCAAAAAGAGCTGTGGAAGATCCCATGTGCTCAAAAAACACTTTGAAAACTCTTCACATTATATCCCTTTATCCACCAGCGTCTCAGAGGCACCAGATCAGTTTGCAGCAGTCAGGAGTCGTGGAATTTCCCAAGAAGATGCATTTGAAGCAGCTTTCAGAGAAACATTAAGGTAAAGGAGCAGGAGGAGGGACGGTGTGGGTACAGCAGGGGAGTGGGGCACAGACGATCAGTATCATTGGTACATGTAGATGAAATTCCTTCCACTCTCAATTTCTACTGTTGCCTTTTATGTAGAACACGGGTCTTTAGGTGGTAGCTGTGAGAGTCCAGGACCATCTTCTCTCCACTCTGCTACCAACTACTGCATAACTCAGGGTATAGTGCTGAGTCTTTGCGTCTGCCTTGCCTTACATCAGCTCCTACCAGGCCCCAATCATCACTGCCTCACTCCCACATCTCCACTCCCCCATCAGGATCATCCAAATATTTCCCCTCAGTGCTTTTTGAAGCTTCCAAGGGTCACGGGACCTCATGCACAAATCATGCTGGCTGGCTGTGGGGGGGCTGGTCACAACGAGCGGGAGTGAGACTCAAAGAAACCCAATCCGTGCTATTTTCTTATGGGGTTACTTTTCTTGCCAAAATAGCCACCACCAGTCAGCGGGCTGGTGCTAACCAGTGAATCTTGAGAGCTCCCGCTGTAGATGCCGGGCCTGGCAGCAGATTGCAGCAATATTCCCCAGCCACACCAGGCGGGCAGACAGGACGTACATTCAGTGAGCCTGACAGCCTGCAGTGGTTTAACATGGGGTTTAGCCCCAAATACATGCTCTGGGTTTATGTTGATGGATGGATAACCAAATCCATCTCATTGTTGGCAAGACAACATAGTTGTTATTTTTTACACTGCGACACCAGACAAATATGATCCGAATGATGATTAACTAAAAGAGAACCCAAGAAAATGCAACTCAAAGAAACTGTGTTTGTGTGGGCACGTCATTTCAATTTTCATGTTAGACGACAAGAATTTTAGAATGACTATAAACCCAGACCGGAGAAAGATCAACCAGCGAGGAGCGTCCCTCCCACCTGCAGAGCTCAGGGTGAAAAGTAGATGCCGGGCAGGAATCTGCAGTGCTGGTTAAAGTAATCACATTGGTCTCACTGCATCTGATCTGCAGTCTAACAGACTTCCAAACAGTTGAATGAGTAAATAAAGTGCCCCGGGGGACTCCTGCGGGAGATGGATTACCACAAGGGTGCAAACACAAAGGAGCTGATGCCCCACAACTCGATGTGAGCCGGAGACAAAAGCCAGCATTGGACCTTGACCAGCGGACCAGCAAACTTTATTAATCTCATCCTGGATTGAAGCGCTCAGTATTGCCAGTCAAAGCCGAGCACGACCTCTGCTGAGAACATTTACACACTCATTTCAATGCATGTATCCCTGTGGTAACAAATACATAAACATATTAAAGACACTATGTTTATGTGGACATACCAAGCATAGTGTGGATGTACTAATGTGCTTATGGTGATGCGTACGTGTCCGCTCAGATGCGTAGACCACATAAGATGCGTCTCATGCTCACTTGGCTGTGGAGGCCACGTCTCTGGGGGACTAAGGGCTATGGCATTCTACGGCCTGGCCCCATTCTTCCCTTTTTTCGGGGTCTGACACAAATAAAAGGATTAGGAGCCCCCGTTTCCGTCAGACCCTCCATTCAAGACAAAGCTCCGAACAGCTTAGTGTCACACTTAATGATAAAAGTGCAAATCTCTGTCAGTCACTTTTGGGCAGGAATACCGTTTTTTGAAGGGGCTAATCTCATTTGATGAAGATTAAAAGGGTTAAGGAAAGAAAGACAAAGAAATGTTTTTTGTCGTATCTGTACAAATATCTGCTGAAATTTAGAAGGACGTGTGGCAATAGAGACTAAAATCGGGTGAATGCAGGGCGGTGGAGGGAGCTTAGATTACAGACAAACAAAGGAAAACAGAAAGCAAGAGGAAGCAAATGAACACACGCACAATCGCCCACACCCTTACCGAATGTGGGGTGCACGTCAACAAACACACGGTGCTGCCCATTGCCATGTAGAGCTAGAATGTGTGACATGAGTGTGAGAGTAAGCCTTGAGCACACAACAGTCTGAATGCAGCACTTGCCACTGTGATGCCAGTCCTCTCGAGCGTATCTGCGAAAAGCCCACGTGTTGGAAAAACATTCCAGAGTGGGATCACATATACTTGGCCGGGGCCAACAGCGACACAGTTAGCCAGCAGCAGAGGCCGTGTCTCCATTTCTCATGCACGTTCCACCAGGCTGCCTGAAGAAACAAGTGGGGGGCTATTTCTAAACAAATATGGTTTGCACATGAGCAAAATGAGACAAACGGATGTGAAGGTTTTTAACAAATGTGGCAAAATTCTGCACCAACATACCCGTGACGATATTATACATGAAACGCCGTCAGCATCGATAACATGTTCATCCTCATGGTTTGAAAGATTATAATTTTAAACATTTTTCGAGAGTGAGAGTTCATTTCAGAAGCAGTGTTTCACATATTTACCCAAAATCTAATTGGCAAATTGCATTTAATGGTTTGTGGTTGCTTTCCCTTTTGTTATGAAGACTTGTCATGCTGTGAAAATAAACCTGAAGGCCTGAGGACTTGGAGCCCGTAATGAAAAAAATCACTCTGTTGCCAAGCCCAGGACTTTCTCTCTCTGCCGTCACTGATTAGCATCCCTGATTGACTGACATGTCCCACTGGCTGCCTAACAGCCAGCTTTAGGAGATGAGGTTAAATTGTGGCTACCAACAAAGTGCACACATGAGTTCCTCCACTGTCATCCAGTGTAATGTGAGCACACCAGGCAGATCCCAATGGGCAGATCCTTCTCCTCCCCTGCACCAACGCACCCACACAACACACACACACAAAGCCACACAGCTTCTTTCCACATCCCTCACCACCAGACTGGCCTCTGAAGCGGTGATTGGCTTCACCATGGCTGAGCTTCTGTGGCTTCCCAGAGCATCCTGCAAAGTGCTTTGTCTCTCAAATGATGAGACGCACACTTTTATATTCCCTGTCGCCCTTCCTATATCATTCCCATATGAGCATATATAATATTTATCTCTCAAAAAACAGTTAAAGCAAAAATTGCCATACATAAATACTACCCCGGGCAAGTATTACAATACTGTGCATGTAAATGTACTGTAGTAGCGGACCGGTTCTAGTGAGATGACAGACGATGCATCCGAGTGTGCTGCTGAGACAGGCCGAGCCATGTTGACACAGAACCCAATACTTCCTTACAGAGGAACGGGGTCAGCTAGAGCTATTGCTCCACGCCGAGCACTAAAAATCCCAACAAGCTGAAGCAATATTATGCAGCTTAGCGTTTCTAACATTAGACTGCTCTCCATTTTATTTACCCAAGAACAGTGGTTAAAGACACATTTTATCATTTTATTCTTATTTATTTTTAAATGGGGGGAGTCTTCCACAACGGAGCAAACACACATCGTCCTACGAAAGCTGCTTAACTGTAAAATTACTTAGCCGGTTTGACAACACAACATGCCTAGTTTTTGGTGGAAGAGTGTACGCCGGCCACATGGTGGTGTTCTGGAGTGAGTCAAACACACACACACATGCTCACACATGCACACACGTAGAGCTAGCGAACAGAAAGCCAGCCGTCAGCATCTATCCGGCACACGGCTGCAGCGTCACAAGGTCGGCTAATTAAAAAACAACAATTTCACAGGAGGGCACTCCAAACAGTTCTAAAAAAGCAGCTCTCAGCACACCAGGGGATCGTCCAGCAAACATGGGAGCTGAGACCCATTCTGGGAGCCCCACTTTTATGGCTTCATCACTGTTGATCTACTCCTCATACTACCATGACCTGATTTGAAATTTTGCTTACCACATTTGCATTAGACAGAAGAGAAATTGATGCAGCGGCCAAGTTACAAATAAGATATTCTGTGATGTAGTCACAAGATTAACATTTCTGGTGTAATTAAAAGTATAGCATATGTGACTGTAGCCTGTAGCACTTTCTAACAAGGCAGTCTATTATAAGGGTGTTGCCCGGCACCTCGGCCTACTGATGGCCTCGCTACATGGCTGCTTGCTTACAGGATAGATCCCTCAAGGGAAAAGATCTCCTTTTCTCTAATGATGCATGATTGACCTGCCAACACCAGGGTGCAAACACAACCTCTCTCTCGGGGTGGTGTAATTCCACTCGGCCTCGTACATAGCGCCTGTCTCGTCCAAGCTTGTTGCTCCTCGACAGCTCCAGCTGCTCTGAACAGTGAAACATTCCCCCTAAAATCATCTTGCATGTTATTATGCTTGAAAAAGGTCCACATATCGGCAAAGAGCACTGCATTTTCTACTTGGCAATCTGGCATAAAAATGCAAGCTGTTAAATGTATTTCACCTGTCTATAAATTCCAATTTCCTTAAATTTAGGTCAAGACGGCAACAATAAACACGGGTCAGCTGTGTGGCGTTAAAAAAAGAAGAAAGAAAACATATGGGAAGAAAGGATAATAAAATCTAATCTTGTTACTATATAATTGCACTATATGGAGCACGGCAGGTTGAACCGTGTTGGTGGGAGTTTTAATAACACGGTACACAATTGTTTTCCCCTGTCTGCACTTAAAGCTGTTCCAAAGGTGTGCAAAAAGACTGCTTGCCAATTCCTTGATTTATTATAGCTTGTGAGAGCTGATTACGGAGCATGAATCAGGTGCTGTTGGAGTGTAATTAGGCACGTGGACCTAGAATGCTAGGAGCTCTCTTCACAGCCCCAAGCAGTTTGTGGGCTGACAAATGCATCTTAACTGGGTGTCATAAAAGTCAAAAAGGTGCCAATTACATCCTTAAATATCCCATCATTGCAAGTGGAATAAACAGGAAAAAAACGGGATGCTGTCTGTCTGAGCGTGCGTGTGTGTGTTTGTGTGACAGAAGGACCCTCCGCTTAGCTCTGACCATAAATGTGAATGAGTAGGGGGTTGAAAAGTGGGAGAAGAATTAAAAGATGTGTTGAATAACAGCATGTGAGAGCAGAATGGCGCCCAGCAGGTTGTTGTTGTTGTTGTTGTGTTCGCCTCGGCTATGATTTGGCCACACAAGTGGACGCCATTCCGAACACCAAAGACAGCAAAGACAAAAGGAAAGGAACTGGTAACTTGTGGTAGGAGAAAGATCCAATATATTTATCTCTTGTTTCTTTACAACCAGGCACAACTAGGCCGTGGTTAAGAAGAAGGCCTAAGGAAGAGATCCTTGTCTCTCTGTTGGCTTCCACCACCTCTGAGCCGTGACGCCATGACTTTGGTATCCCATAGTTACAGCTATGATTTTTCCCCCCCTCCATTGTTATCCGCAGACTACACTGTCACAAAGCTGTGTGTGTGAATAGCACACACGGCAATGGATGTAACTCTTTGTTCCTTGCAAGGTGTCTAGCAGAGAGCCACCATGTCACATTAATAGAAGTCCAATTGTAAAAAAAAAGAAAAAAAAGGCCACAGACAAAAAGCTGAACATTTGATGACAAGCATGAAAAGCGCCCATGCAATGAGAAACACACAGCACCCAGGGGTCCTCAAGGCCCAAACAGCAACGCTCAGCACTGTTACTAAGTCTGTTGCTAAGCCTTGATATTTGCCTCCCTGTTATGTGATAATCTACTGGAGTGAGGGAATGCAACAGCAGCAATTTAAAATCAATATGAAATGTTTATTTACAATGGATGTATTTTATTGTTATCAATGAATGACTCTGAAGTAAATGATTAAGCACAGTATTTTTTCTTGATCCTTGCATCTTAATTAAAGTTGTTTTTCCATCACAGCAAATGATGATGTCATGAATAATTACAATCAACAAGAGCACATCGTTTTCACTCCTGCTTTTCAAACTCTAGTAGTCATAATTGGGTCATGCATATGTCGGTGAGTTGAACTACGGTGTATATGTTTGCGTGTGCAAGGGAGGGGCACACATGCTAATCATCGGAATTCTAATAATTTCCTTTCATTAAAAAAAAACGTGTTCAGCTGCAGGTTGACATATTGACACAACTATAAGCTGCACGTTGCAAACGGTTAAATGCCTCACGAGTCCGCGTTGTTTGACGCACGTTGAAACTAATAAAGAGAGAAAATATAACAATACATCATTTTTGAATGAAAATGTGAAATAACAAATAATATTATCATCGGATTTGAATATATATATATATATTTATATATATATATATATATATATACATACACACATATATATATGTATATGTATATATAATATATATATATATATGTATGTATGTATATTGACACTCTGAGATTAGTGTATTTGTGTTTTTATATTTACATCTATAAAAAAAGACATTGTGGCGAAACCATCCTAATTATGGGAAATAAAAATGGAGAGATAATAAAAAAAATAAGACGAATTGTTGCATAAGTATGTGCGATGGTCGCACCATTTTGTAGGAAAAAAATTCTGATGAAAAAAGGCTATTTACAATGAATAATAATAATAATAACGAATATCTGAAAATAATGTAAATGCGCGCGATAGCGCATCAATTAAACACGTCAGTTAAATAGTTCATTTGTTTTGTACACTCCCAGAGAAAGTACATTTTCCTGCAGTGCCAGCAGACTCATTTTGTGTTTTATTTCATTTGTAATATCATTTAAATGGCTTGTATTAAAAAGGTCAAACATGGCTCAGCACAATATGGTGAATGTGTGGTCCAACAAATGAGCAGGCCAAAGCGCCGCCAAGCATCCAAAATACAATAAAAAAAAGAGAAAGAAAGTCACTTCTTACTGTTGGTAGTCATGCTTGCAGTAAAGTTTCCTTTCTCTGAAGTAGCAGCTGGTGATGAGAGGCTGTTGACACACTGTGCACTGCAAACACTCCTCGTGCCACGACGACTCGTTGACTCTCATCAGAAAGCGGTCAGAGATGGGACGGTGGCAGCCTTCACACACGGCCTGGTGGTGACATTCTGTCCCTAGAAATCCAAATACACTCGCATGAAATCTTTAAATTAACAACAAAAAGAGGCCTGCTGAATCGGCCTCTATAAGTTCATTTGCCACTTAACACAAATTAAAACAATTATCGGTCAGTGTGCGCAGATCTCATTTTAAAACATGACCATTTCTATTTTATTTTGAAGAAACTCACCGAGCATGACACCCAGCGTGGCTTGTCCCGATCGCAGCGGATGATCTTCCATTTTTATGCCGTCCAACATGATGCACGTCTCGGATTGTTCTCCCAAGGAGCGTCGCTGCAGTGACACGGGACCTGTTGCAGTATCCATGAACACACACACGCACACACACACGCAATCAGAGCGGCCGCATGGCAAAAAAAAGTCTGAACACACAAGTCACAAAAGCGGTGTGAGTGAAGAAGTGAAAGAAGAAGGTCTGTCACCTGTTAGAATCGGAACCCAGGAAGCGTTTACTACTTCTTCTTCTTCCTCCTCTCGTGGAGTTCGGCGGCTCAGAGCTGATTTGTTGATGTGATCAAAGTTGGTCCAAAGAAGAGACAGAAGACAAGGACGTCCAAAGTGATGAGAGTGGAGATGTCCCGACACCAACTCATGCAGGAGGCTACTTGCTTGCTTGCTTGTGCTCGTGTCGCTGCTCAAGTCTCACATCGTGATTGAGGCGAGTGGAACCTCCCACTCCTGCATGCACGGCTGCACTTTTTTCACTCCCCACTCACTGCATTGGGATGCTATTGGAGAACACCGCACTGCTGCCCAATGGTAACGCACACAAACAATAATATTGATGAGAAAAATTACACGTTAAATATCAAACTCACTGTGAAAAATACAATTTACAAAAAATAATCCAAAGATTTTGGGCAAGAAGAAGGAAAGGCACTTTTATGTCATGTATACTGTGAAAAAGCACGGATAGGATGTGCGAGAGAGCATCACATGCTTTCTTGGCTCTTTTGTGTGATTGTGATGTCTCCTTTCAGCTGGTGCACCTGGTGATCAGAGGTGATAACAGCCTGAAGAAAAAAAACAATATAATCATAATAACAATAAAAATAATGTGCACATTTAATGATAACCAAGTATATAGAATAAGCTTTTTGGTGTAGCCCATGACACGTTTCTTTGGTATATTATAATATATTTTGCTGGAAAAAACGTTCGTTCATGCAACGAATTAAGTCTGTAAATCGCGTGAGCAATCTTGTATTTATAAAATATGCAACGTCAACACACTGGGGCAAGCCATTCGTTCCCACAATAATATTATCAATGATTCATATATATATTTATATATACGTATATATTTATAAGAGTCTATGTGAAAAAATAATAATACAAATAAAATGAACGCACATGTGCAAAGATGTAATTGAAAAATGCACGGAACTCGATTATGAGCATTAAAGAGGTGATTGTAAATACCTAACTGTATTACAGTGATGGTTCCAGTGATTCATATTTTATGATTCCGTTTATTTATTACGTGTTTTAAATAGAACTAGAAACCGCACGGAGAAAAGAAAACAAATGCAACGTTAAACCAGCGTGGTTTAAAGAAGCAGTACATCTTCACCACTGCTATTTTATCTGCTATTTAGTTGGCAAAATCAAGATAAATCAAGGCAACAATTAGTGATGGTAAAAAAATACCACTACTGGTAATAATAATAATAATAATAATAATAATAGTAATAATGAAAAATGACAACATTAAAATCAATGACAATAATACATGAAGGAAAAAATAATATATATTGCTTGGATCACATTGAAAAGCTAAAGCAGTACAAATAGAAATAAAATATTTCAAATAAATATTTGAATGTATCAAATAAACCTGGTGAGAAAATGTATGAATGTGGAGCCTGTTAAGGGAGCAGGGTGTACCTTGAGGCTGAAGGCTTGTTTGTGTTTCTCTGGGCCTTTGTGGAGCATCCAGACGGTGACCTCCATCCCACTTTGACACACAGTGGAGCAGACTGCCGCTAGCGCCCTCTGCTGCTCACTGCAAGCATTGCAGGACGCATCTGAACACTTCTGTCAATGGGGGGTCGATACTACAGTATACTCTATATTAGATTATGGAGCAACATTATGAACTTAGCATTATCAATGCATTTTAATCGATGCACTTGAAAAATAACACGATGTTTTGACACCCCTTACACGCACACGCGCACGCACATTCATATATCTGCAGGTCACTTGTGTGAATGAGCTCATCAAGCATTCATTCAATAAATCAATCCACCAACTTTAGCCGGAGGTGTTTTAATGAGCCCCTGCGTGACAACCCCACACTCACTTTCTACAAGGTAGAAGGCACACACACACACACACGCACACGCACACCAGCAGGTGTGGGGAACACAAAGAGATGCTTGCTAAAATTGAGCCATAACGTCCTGCAAGTAGCCATGATGGTGTTGCATCCAGCGGGGAGGTAAGCGAATATGTCCATCGAGTTTGCACAAAAAGTGCAAACGCCGAAAGGGAGTTAGACTTAAGACGGCAGAGAAAATGATTGAACACATGTTGGAGCGAAGACCTGCATGGTTTGTCTTAATATTGCGTTTTTATTTTTATGTTTTAAAAGCAACAAATGCAAATTCGAAGTACAAAACGAAAGAAAAAACAAAACAAAACAAAAAAACTGTGTTACCTTTCTGCGTGGCATTTGCTAAAATGGCGAGTAAATGGAGTGCATTATTCTGTAAATACTTAAACCGATGTACCCACTTTGTAGCATGACAATTACAGTTGCTTGACTGATGCAAGTATTCATGCATGCAAAACCAAACACAAACGACTTTGTCATGTTCAAATCAAACCAATTATGCAATACATGATCATTAAATGAGAATATTTTGTCACCTTCAAGTGAAGGAGCACAACAGCGACTCAAGTAGGCTACACTGCAGCACCCTGTTTAAGTCTATTAAAGCTTTAAAAAAAAACGTGTTTGGTGCACTCAAACATCTAAAATGATTTCTCATCCTAGCTGTGCAACTTATATTTTTTGGACAACCTGAAGGTATTGTGTAAGCTTCCACTGCTCTTATCTCGCCGTGGATCAGCACCGAGTCTTCCTGGAGGTTTGAGACGAATCAACAGGAAGTGGATTAGTTTCTGCGCAGATGCGCAGTTCAGATTAATGTAGACCTAAACTCGATTCATGTGCAATGTGTACTTTTCGCCGCTTGTGTACACTTTGCACAGAAGTGAGCCGTACTGTCAAACAGGGCCCTGCAGGCCACACACACATAAAACATCGATGCTGCCGTTTGATTTCACAAAGGTGATTCATTGCAGTTCATCAGATCCCATAGGAAAAAAAAAACTTGTATGTTGTTGTAAAGCAACGTGAAGATGATTTCTCATCTAACTACCGACATTCTACTTCTATTAATTAAAAAAAAAATAACGATACGACAGGATAATCCGAAATCCCTGCAAATTAGCCCTCCCTCACTCAAATA
The DNA here is from genome assembly GCF_027744805.1 of Dunckerocampus dactyliophorus. Lineage (NCBI taxonomy): Eukaryota > Metazoa > Chordata > Actinopteri > Syngnathiformes > Syngnathidae > Dunckerocampus > Dunckerocampus dactyliophorus. Next base: position 20,105,957 of record NC_072822.1, on the reverse strand, counting down.
AATAAATAATTAAATAAATAAAATCATGCCAGTTTACTCTTCTATTTGCGTTTCCAAAGTTTAGCCCGGAGGCCATTTGAGGTCCAACTCGACTTTTTTTTTTTAGAAATAAAATATTAAAAAAAAAAAGCAACAAAAATGTAAAAACAAGAGCAAAAAGGTGTGTAACGTAACGAGGAAAAACTGACATTTTCATACTAATAATGAATAACAACACACTTTGTCACCTACAGTATATCACAAAAATTATTTACATTTTTAAAAATACATACAACACCTTTTTTTTTTTTAACAAAATGAAAGACATCAAAACATGTCTTTCAAGTTCTTGACAGACGTGTATTGCGAGCCCTGCACAGTTTATTTACCAATACACAGAACATAATACACGCATACATAAAACGTCATGTGACATCGTCTCTATTTCCACTGACAAACGCTGACATTACGAGGACATGAATTACCGCATGCATGACATAAACGAGCATTTCATTTGAAATAGCATGAGTTATGACCATTTAAAAATATTACTTGTTAGTTTAAAATAAAATATGGCATTTTTTTTTTTTGTAAGAGCAAGAACATGGCTGCATTATGGCAACGACTGATGGAAGACTCAATATTGCATTGTAAGTGTGCTAAATTTGATAACAAAAAGCAACTCCAGGCTATATTGAAAGTATATATTATAATTATCATGAAATAAAATAAAATTCTGTAAGGACGTCTATTCCAAGCAATTATATTAATGAAAAGTCTTACATATTATATTTGAGTGTGTTGGAACGATCTGAAGTGAAACTTGGAAGTGGTTCCATCTTCATTTAGTTCATGGTCCACATTAGTTCAGGCCACAAATCTGTCTAAATTACAACATTGCCCTCTGGTGGGTAAAAGATCGCAGTGCATGTGTTAGTGTACACTGAAAACTGCAGTCTGCGGGCATTCATCTTCGGTCAAACTTAAGATATTAAATATCGTAAAAATATGACACAAATATCTTATAAAAATATTAAGGTATTACATTTAGATATTTAAATTGAAATATTTTATATTAAAAAAAAAAACTCCAGCTGACGAATTTACCGGTCATTTGATCGTCTACATCATCCTGTATTTATCTTTATGAGGGACAATGCAAATTAGCATCAACATTCAATATCAATGTTTGGCTAAGAGTTATTTTAAACCCTACAGCGGTAGTTTGTAACGATAAAGTGGAAAATTAATAAGCACTTTAAAATAAATGTACTATAAACTACTCACGCTATTGGTAAGTCAAACATGATTTTTATTAACATTGTTAAAATAAGTTTTTACACAATAAGATAGATACCTTATTTATCTCCAAGAGAAATGCACGTAATATATAGAATGAAGTTAATAAATAATCAAATATAAATAAAGTGAATAAACAATAAGTTAAGTATCTTTCAGATCAACTCCCACATGGCACATGTTGTCTGATTATTATACTTAAAATGCAGTGAAAATAACTGATGTTTTAAATAAACCTAATATAAACATTTGCCAATTGCATCCTAAATTGTAAACATGATTTTAACGTAATTTATTATAAAACCAGTCAATGAACAGCAATAAATTTAAATAGATTGTCTAAAAAAATGGCAGCCAAAACATTTTAGTCTAAACGGCTTGGAAAATTTGTATTGTGACCCCAAAGAAAATGCCCAAAGTCTTCAAATGTCTTCAGGGTATTATTATATTTATATTATATTTCAAAAAGTTGCTAAAATTTGGATCAGTTTAATCCAATTAAAAAAAAATGGAATGCAAGGCTACAATAATAAAAGTCCTTCATTTATGATATGGCAGATCTGGCCAAATAATAACCAAACAAGCTTCAATGAGAACATGTGAGGAAAGACTTACTGCTGGATAATTTCAGACCAAAAGGCTCCAAACGTCTCCACGAGACACACACGCACATGCAGTTTGACTTTGTGTGAGTGTTGATGAGCGCCTTAAGAATCTTAAATCTTTCTCCATCAAGGACTTTTCAATATCCAGCACAGAGGTGTTAAGTTGGTGGCGGGGGTGGAGGGGGGCTGCACTGAAACAAAGCTCTATAGCACTCATTGAGAACTTGGGAAAAAAAGTTGAAGTCTCGAGTTGCAGAAGCCACTGGGAATTTTTGTCGATCACTGTTTCACCGTTGCTATCATCAACAAAGCATTTGAGGCTTCTTGCAGCGCATGATCAAATTTGTTTGCACAAAAATAGCATTACCTCCAACAAAGGCGAGAAAAAAGTAAAGGCGGAAGCTGCATCATTTTAGGATGTGTGCCGTTCAAAACAAGTGTAGACTTTTGCTTCCCTGCTCATTTGGAATGCACAAATTCTGTCAGCTAAATAGAATCAGTGTATATATCGTGTACTCGCTGGCTACTTGAGTTGGTAGAGCCCCGGTCTTATTACGGAGTTATTACGTTAACATTCTGGCATTTTGAACCATACATATAAGCACAATACTGAGCGGTGTGTTAAATATTTTGTATGAGGTCGCCAACATATTACAACCAACGCTCATTAGGTAACTGTTACACATGAAAAAGCATAGCCTAATACCTTAAAACCTTTTTGACAGTACAACTCGAGATTGTAAAGGAGTTCGGAATATTGCGGCCTGTGAGTGCTGTTTGGTACACAAAGCGGATTCTATCATAAACATATCTGGAAAATCATCTAATATTTGATACGTCAGCCTAGTCCTTATATGTATGACTTGTATGAAAAAACAAGAAGCCTAATCTTGTTTTGCAACAAAAACAGTGACATTTTACAAGAGGCATTGCGTGGGTTTTGTGCACGAACGTACATGAACGAACAAATGCAAATGTGTCGTTAATAAGCTTGCACTTCAGAGAAAAGGTAGAAATCGCCCAGATGTTTCGCAGCTGCTTGGATCTGGTGGTGAAGATCTAGACAGCATCTGTCACAGCCACAGTCCATTTCTAATCTGTCCTGAACATTAGGCAGAGAGCCCTTTAAAAAACCCATCACAGGCTGAGAGTGCCGCTCAATGTGCTTGCCAGTCTGGCCTCAAGTTCAAAATGAAAGGAGAGCAAGAGGAGAGATGTATCAAGCTGGGCCAAGATAGGACTATTTTAGGCACGCCATTCCTCTTTTAAACTCCTACAAGCAGAGTGAAGGTGATGACTTAAAAAAAAAAAAAAATCACAAAGGCTAACTGGAGTTATGAGGGCAGAGCGCCTCAGGGTAGAGACTGGAGCTTTGAACTAGACGTCCAGCAGAGATTATTGAGGTCAAGATCTGGCAAACACCAAGCAGACCGAACATCACGATAATCATGGACATAGGCAACATTTGGGTTGACAGGCTTTGAAAAAAAGCAAATAGGTAACTCCATGTGGTACGTATATAGCTACTGTATTTAATTACATGTGGTCTCATGACAAATTAGTACAAAACTCTACAAAAGTTAAGCAATGTCTCCTTTATCACGGTTAATCGGTTCCAGAATTTCCGCAAAGTAGGATTCCTTATTTGTAAATCCAATCCAGAATAGAAAACCTGTTTACGACCTTTGTAAATCCTGTTTTCAACATTATTAGAGCCCTCTAGACATAAGATAACACACATAGACACCTTTACACTCGTATGACCCAATATAGTCGACATCATCAGAGAAAGTAAGACATTTAAGACATAACTAAAACTCGTGCTCGTGTGTGTGGCAATAAATGTGTTCCGGACATGTGGAGGACAGGAAGTCAGGACTTCAGAGATGAGTTTTAGCTTGGAGTGGGTTACCACTCCTCTTCAAAGGTAAATAACATTTATCATTACGTATTATTATATCATTTTTATTGTTGTTTTTTTCATTAATTATCCTCGTTTAACATTACTACTGCATCCAAACTCATATTTACATACATACGCATATACTGTATATGTATACACGTACATGTAGTATCTATATCATTGGTAATATTACCTTTTGTTCGACTTACTAACAAATCGACCTGCGAACGGTCGTCTGGAACCAATTGTGTTCGTAAGTTGGGGACCTAGTCCCCACCCTCCTTCTCCGGGAAAAGTTCGGATACCTCCGGATGAGGTTGGGTATATCATCCTCCATCTTGGCAGTCCAATTCATCCATTCATTCAGCAGAGCATAACAATATCCTGCATTTGATTTGTTTGTCAATGTAGTTCTAGACGGCACTGCTGCTTGTTTTTCTGTAAAGAAAAAAAAACGCTTGCTTTTCCTCACTCGAGCCCACACACACCTGACCCCTTCAGGATGCATCGGTACTGCAAGTGTCTCCCCATATGAAATTTCTGTGTATTTGAAGAATATAATAGAATAATGATGTCATACTTACATTAAAGACATTATACAGGTGGTAGAAAGTCATGACGTATAATAAATGTTTTTGCAACATTATATTATTGCCAACATGCTGACAAACAGATACCGGTTATGGTTTAATTTATTCCGAACATGCATATAGTTGACATTGAAATATTTCATGTTACAGCTCACAATTCCACATGTCCAAAAAGGAGTAGGAAGAAGCAGAGCTTATTGTCTCCGACCACCTCTCCATTTCACATCAATTGCTAATACCGTATTTTCTGGAGTATAAGTCGCTTAATGGTTATTCAGATAACTGTAGCCTAAACAACCCGCAAAGTTATCTATATTCATCGCCTTGACACCTACCTGGGCAGGGAGACGTTAGTGCACTGTTGTTCTGTGGCACGTTGTTCAAGCACCCATTTGTGAACTTGTTCCCCTAGCTGTGGCCATCTAGCTTTTAGCCCGCGATTAGCTTTTTGTGTTTTCTTCATTGCAGTTAGAGTATCCTCCGCTTTTCGCCAGTCCCTCACAAGTTTCTTTCTTTCTGCTGCTGGATTACCGTTTTCGGCTGCTTATTTCACTACTTCCAGCTTGTAATCTGCAGAATGATTTTCTTTTTGAGGGAATTTGTGTTCAGTTGTCTTTATAAGCGTCACACGTGTGGTGCTGTGAACAGGCGCACAGACGAAACCACGTGACACTCCAAACCATAGAAGAAGAAAGAACAGATTGGCATAAGTCTGTCGTCTTCCGCTTCCAAGAAGTGGAATTACTTCTGAGAGTCATTATGGAGTATAAGACAAGAAAATATCAGGAGAATGTCGACTGAAGTGAGTCATGTCCGTCGGAATATTCAGATATTGTGTTGGCTTGTCGTCAAAGCTCACTTCTGGTCACATGACGGCGACGAGGCGGTGGTGAGTCGGCGACGACGACGTTTTCTCTGGAAGCCGTTTTCAAAAAATACCATTTCAGGTCCCCCAGAATGCCGTTCCAGTGTGGATGAGAGGCTGAAACGATAAAATACTTTGTCGTTTTGTGGATAGCCCTTCAGTTGCCTTTAGAAGTTGATGTTTAAATTGTAAATATTCAGTGGCACAGGAGTGACAGGAGTAGCAGATACTGGCACACAAGCCTAGAGCGCTCTCGCCGCTATCAGTGTGAAAAAAAGCGTATACAAGTCCCTCCGGATTACAAGTCGCAGGACCAGCGACGGTACAGTTGTTCACTTCCTGTATTCAACATGCATTAATTCACTATTTACATTATTCTTCCATGCAATAAAAGCATTTTTTTAAACAAAACAAACAAAACAAGTTCTTCCTTGTCCCCTGTCCAATCATTTGTAATCTGGATAGCTAAAGGGTTTCACTTCCAGGTCTTCCTGCCCTGCCATCTTTCATGTTGTACTCTGAGTGTCATTGACTGTAGATATATGGGTTCCTAAATCCAGTACTTCTTGCTGAGCAGGCCCTTGCAACGTGGTATTGATATCAAATGTTATTGAATGTTATCCTTCTAACTGCATGGTTCTTTCTTTGTGGGTTGCATCCTCAAATTTTCCTTGTTGATTTTTTTTTCCCTTGATATGATTTTTAATATAATTACCCACATCGTTGATATCTTTGACAAGATATCTGGTGCCATAAACCCAGTCAGGTAGGCGTGGCTTGCGTACTAAGACGAGAAGAGACTCTCGTGTTCAGCAATTTACTTGAAAATGTTAAAAAATGTTTGGAATTTTGAAGAAAATACATTTATAATGCAGTTCAATGGACAAACATGAATATCTTTTTATATAATTGTTCTGATTAAAAAAAACAAACAATTCATCGTGACAAGTGAGGCTCTGCCGCACCTGCCTCCCCTGATAGCACGTCACTGTATAGCATCACATTTTTAAATGCACCTTTATTTGTATTTGTACTTTAGTTCATCTAACGGTTTTTATGTTTGAAAATTAGGCAAAAATTTAGGCAAAATGTATGTAACATTACGTTACATTACATATGCATATTTGTTGACTAATAATATGCCTCAGCCAACCACGGAACAGCATGATTTAATAATTAACATAGTTTTGAAAAACCGTGACAGAGTGAAGCTGCGAAGTCCAAACTGCAATGTGCAAGGGACAACTGCATATTATTTTCAACCAGACTATCTTCAGTTAACCGTCATTGTGTACCAAGCATGAAACAGTCATGAAGACATGTCCTGCCAAAACACAACTGAAACTGTTTCTATAGTATTCATGGTTAAAGAAAACCTCTTTTCAAGTAAGTCCACTTTTTTGAGACCAATCCCACATAATTGAATTATTATCATTCACAGAGATTCACAGACTCTGATGAGAACAAACCACCATACAGGAAGAAGCTAATCTCAAATTCCTATCTTGCCGTGACTGCTGCCAAATTTCAGTTGACACAGCGGTGACACGGCTGCACCTCAGAGATGTGTTTAGCTAACATACTAAGTTTAGGAATGTCTCTGGATTTTTCCCTTCCTGGGTTCATGCGCCTAGTTACCAGTCGGTCAACCTCGTGGCCCCGTGAACTGACCCTGTCCTCCCTCTGAGGTTTGAAAGGAAAAGAAACCCAACTCTCAGGGGAGCGCTCCAACTAACAAGAAAACTGCTGGCCCGAATCTCTCAGAAGTGCTGTGTTTTCCCACTGGACCACTTTCAGCTTAATAAACATCTTAACTAGCCAGAGGTCCCGCGGGAGCTGCTGGGAAATCCTCTAGGCAGCCAGAGCTCAGGAGCTGGCCCTTTATTGCATCCAGGTGGCTGTTAGAAACTGCTGGCCTGCCATTAATGTCAAATAAAATGCAAGTGGCACCTTTAGGGGGTGGACAGGGTCAATGCACCTGTCTATGGACGAAAGCTACACTTGCACCCCCCCATGTCCAAACAGTTTGATGTCACAATCTTGCTGTGCTTTGTCACAACACTTCCAGTGATGTGATATGTTGGCATCTAATGCAAACATATATGAAGGGGTCATTTGCACGTTTTGTTTTGTCTCTGCCAACTAGCTCGCTGTTGTCAGAGGCATGCCAGTTGGAGCAGTCCCCTATTAGGGTACTTCCTGTTTGTTTCTGCCCACGCCAGTCCTACTGTATGTGCACAGTGGCTGATCCGGACTGGAGCTAATTGTCTTGCAGGTTGTGGAAAGACCTGCATGGCGATCAGGCGCTTTGATCAGACTTGAAAGGAGTTAATTGATTTCTGTGTTACAGGCGACAGAGGGTAGGGGGGAAGATGCTTGCTGGTCATTTGACAAATATCTGCATGGAGGGAGGGGATGAAGAGAGAGATCACCTCACACCCGACTACATCCCTGCTCAATTATAATAATTTGACTCACATGGGCTGGTTGCCGCGTGGTAGGGAGAGTGTGGAGGCCGTGTGGGGAGGCGAGGGGATCCCTGTACTGAGAGATCACTCATGTTACCTCACATTTGATGTCCCCATGGAGCACAGCCAGGGGACTTGTTGAGGTGCTTGTGCAGCAAAGACCACACGCCTAACGTCTCACTTTAAGTCTCTGCGAGACACTCTGACGCTTGACGCTTAGCATGCAAACAGAGAAGCAAGAAAACTCAGTGACACACTGAATGTTTCACTGCCTTACAGACTGTTGTGGGTGGGTAATGTTGTAGTCAAATTGTGACTTTATGCATGTTTTTTTACTTTATAGTACAGTACCAAATTGATGCATCATTTATTATTCTTTTTTTTAAATTCTGATTCGGATCAGAGTACCGAAATTCAAGTGTGAACAAAACCAAAATGTCCAATTAGATTTTTCCATTGTCATCCATGTAGGTAGTTCTCACAACCTCCGTGGGGCAGTTATGTTGTGCCCCAATTTAGGGGTTGCTTGTGCATTTGTGCGTGATTAGATCATGGGATTGTGTGAAGGTTTTCCCAAATCAATGTCTCTTTTACTGCAGCCCACAGATGCTACTTTCTTTTCACGTTTTTGTTGAGGACACACAGCGACTATTCCATATCACACGTTTCTTTGCATGCCACTGCTGAGTCCAGAACAAGGACTCAGCAGTGGTGGCACAAAGCGGAAAGAACAACACTTGCACTTTTAAATGTAAATACAGAAGTACCTTGGTTATCGTACGGCCAAACAGTGCACCTAACAAAGGCACCCGCTTGCCCGTGAACATTCCATGGTATCGAGTGCCCAAACAAAGCATCCACGCGTTGGTGACTGAGTCTTGCGGAAGAATGGACAGTGCTTCTCTTAGAGTTGGGCCACTATAGATGGATTCTGGCCAGGGGATCCTTTAATCATCTTTGTTATGAGTGTGGGTGGTTTATTTGTTCATAGAATACACACAGAACAATGAACAACTCTGCATCCGTATCTGTTAGCATTGTGTGCCCTGCGTTCAAGCCCACTGCATATTTCTGAGTGTTAGACGGCTTTCAGACCGTCTGTGCTTTTTCTGATTGAGTACGGCTGCAAATGGCAGAACTTTGTTTAAGAAAGTGAGAAACACTACTGAATTCAAGAAAGAACTCAAAGTAGGAAGATAGTGTCTGTTACAATAGGACTGTAATGTAAAGGTTCCTAGTTAACACAGGTTGCGGGGGAATGGTTTAAGGGAGACACCTTACAGAAAGTGAGCCGGGCCAGTGCTTGTAATGATGATTGCACCTGCCGCTGAAGTTTACAATAAAGTCCAAGTGAGCAAGTATACAGCATGCAAAATAATAATATAATTATTCTATTTAAAATGTGCTTGTGTTCATATTTCTGGGTGTCTGGAACAAAGTAATTGGATTGACATTATTTCTTATAGGAAAAATGTATTGTGTTTTTTTTGTTCTTTTTTCTTCTGTCACAAATTAATGATGAAAACCGAGTTTCCACTGTATTGTGCTTTACTTGGTTGAACACGCGTACAGATGACAGCAAAATCTGTGGGACCTCAAAACCTTAAAATGTATCTTAAAATATGGTGAGGTAGTAGTGAGGTTAATATGCAGCCACCAAACACGGTGACATGAGAGTAGGTGTGGGCAGGTGGTGCAACCAGGAAGTCTCCCAAAGGCTAGTCCGTCCCATTTAACAAGGGTTGACATGGCTTTTAGAGGTGCTTGTGCAGATCGCGTAGGTTAGGTCCTCTGAAGAATGCAGCCCCTTGATTGGAATATATGACTATTCTTCATTTAATTGGCATTTTTCAGCATTTACCCACAATTTGTATGGTAACTGTACTTTATAGTTATAATGTGTTCCTGTATAAGATGGGCATGTCCCAGCATGCAGTGAGCTTGGTTGTTCATGCTTGATGACAAACTGCAGAACACAAGCATATTATTTTCCGTTGCATCCTCTTGATTTGCGACATCACCTGTGTGTGACTTTGTTAGCTGTGTGTCCACGTCTGGTCAGGACCTGCTTTGACAAGCACTCTGCCTTTACTCCTTCACCTCTATGTGTCTCTGGTCACCCAAGCCCAGGGGGAAGCAGGGTTGTCAGAGGGAGAGTGGCTGGCTAAGCCCGTCTGAACACAGCACCTCAAACCACCTCATAAATACTGGCTTCCTTTTCCAATTTCCAACCAGCCCATCCACCCCTGTCTACATGCTTACACACCGCTCCGTGTCATGCACTGGGGTGTGAGTGTAAAAATGACCACGGGACATCTGGCAGACTCACAGAGGGTGGAGCTTTGATGTGCTGCTCGCCAGTTGAGCTCAGCTTCAGCGAAACTCTCCAAAACAGTTTCAACCACTGAGCCCAAAGTAGGCTTGGTAGGCTAGAGATAGTGAGGAACTTTAAAGAATGCCTCGAAACAGATCTGCCAGATGTGAAACACACAACAGCCTTAAATTACTTCTTTAGCCTTTCAATTTCTCCTCAGAATAAGCACACATGCAGAAATCCATTTTAATTGGAAAGTGCGGTCAGAAAATCATCATTATTTACCTTATCATAAAGGGGCGTAAAAGGAAAATGAAAGCCATGTGTGGCAGCTTTTTAAAGGGGTGATTCCGGGTATGTTCAGAGAAAAATGTTGCTCTGTGCCCATCTGGAGACTCTCAAGCCTTGTTTTCCACCAGGCACTATGGTTCGTTTCTGTTTGGTATGGTACATATCATTCAGAATTGACGTTGTAAACCTTCCCAGAATATGCAACCTGAATAGTCCGACCTGTCAGAACCCTGTCACTGAAGTACTGGTTACAGTATTTCGGCATCGGTTGTTTGTGTGAGGTGGAGTTAACCCAATGATGTGCGGTGTGGTCCATGGCTGGTGAGGCACTGGAGTTTTTTAAAATGTATGTTAATATAGCCCCGCGAGCCAAGTGAGGATAAGTGGCATAGAAAATGAATGAATATATGAATGTTTATACAGGTTGCTTATTAATAGGATAACAAGGAAAGAATACAATAATTTGCTTTTGTTCAAAACTTAGTGGTGCAATACTTCTTAGGCCATTTATTTATTTAATAAATTGAAAAAAAATTTTGTCTTACCTTTTATTGGTATATGAAGTACATGCGGCCTATGCTCCAGGAAAAGCCCTGATGCTTTGTTGTAAAGGTGTGATCACCTGCTGTTGAACTTATGTATACTTATATTGATAATCCTCCATCTTGGCAGTCAAGTTTATTCAGCGGAACATTAAAATATCTTTAATGCATTTGGCTTTTTGCTAATTGTAGTTCTAGCTGATGCTGCTGTCAAAAAAAAAAAACACTGGCTTTTCCTCTCTATGGAAGGACAACAATGACAAGCACCTTTCAGCTCACACACACCCACACCCACACCCCTTGCAGTGCCTCAGTGTAGGACATTTATCTGTATTTTATTGTCTGATTAGCAATAACAATGATGTCACACTTACAATAAAGACATTACACAGTGCTATATGAAGTCATAAATGTTTATGCAAACATTATATTACCGACATGCTGACAAACAGAAACAGGCATGTGGCATCGGCACTCAGTCCAGTGCACTCAACTCACACACTTAAGCCGAGAGGAGAGATTTGCCGCAGACTCATCTCAGCTTTCTGCCCCGTATTTGAGCAAGACATGTGCAACTTTTGTGATTTTTACTTAATGAAATGTTTAAAACGATAGAAATCATAGAAAAAATACATTTAGAACACAGCTCAATGAACAAATATGCAATACGTCACCGAGTTAACCACGTTGCTGTACATTGATTTCTCTGCAGAGAATTGGCGCTTCCGTGTTATAACAGGATCAGGAAAATGTCTCATTTAAAATCTACACAGAATTGTGTTGCATTTACGGCACCTTTAATATCAAGTAATTGGTGAGGTACATCTTTTTGTGCTGCTATAATAAAAATAATGGACTAGTTTTATATAGAGCTTTTCAAGATACCCAAAGCACTTCACAGAGAAGTGAACCCATAATTCATTCACTCCTCAGTCACACACTGGTGACGGTAAGCTACATCTGTATCCGCAGCTACCCTGGGCAGACTGATGTGGCTGCAAGTTTGTGCCTACGGCCTCTCCGACCACACCAAACATTCATACCATGGAGGAAAAGTGGGTCAAGTGTCAAAGAAGGGTGAAAAGTGGGACTGTTGTACCAGGACCCTAATTACAAAAAATGACAAAATGTCAATTACAGTTAAACTGTCAATTGCAAAAACTGACGTCACCTTTATGCATTCACGCACAGCGTCAGCATTTGGTAACAAGGTTGAGCTAATAGAAGAAAGTAAAAAATACACGTCTCTCGGTGGCATAGTTGGAGAAAGTTATGGTTCACTGTTGCGTCTCATAGCTTATAACTGTGGTGCCTTCCAGGACCACTGAATAAAGTGTGAAAAGGCTGGATTCAACCGAATTAATGCAATTGTATGTAAAAGTGTGTGTGGAAGAGGGGCAGTGGGGGTGGGTTTAGGGTGGGCAGGACGGTCCTTCAGGAGGCTTTTCTACTGGGGCCCAGAATTTGGTGCTACACCCCTGTACCTAACTGTTGGTACATTAATAAAACATCAATGCTTTAATTATGAGGATTTGGAAAAGCTGAAACACGATTTGACAACACTTAAAAAAAAAAAATTCAATTAGCTTAATGAAAACTTTTTTTTAACCTCTCCAAGTATAAGTAAATTAGATACACGTCACCTTATTACATTTTAAATGAGCCCAATTGGTCAAATTAATCTATTGTAGTGTGTAGATTAATTCAGACTGAATAATGACAGATTCAATATGATACCAGTTTTAAGATGAAGCCTGAGGCAAGGTAGTCAAAGATATACACCTCATCCTGATATACCTGATACCTCATCAACTCATTACAGACTCAACTTTATACATGGTCAAGTGTCGAATCATCGAAATGCAACACTGATTTGTGTCATAAAACTACCTAAAACATTTGACAGCGACAGGTGCACTAAGTTGTGACTACAGCTAATGGAGGGGCGGGCACAACTATGTGACAACACACTGCAGTGCATTGTGGGGCTTGTAGTATTATTAAAGAAATAAAAGCTCATCATCTTTTGTCTGCTTCTCAGGGTTTGAAGAAGTTAGGAAATGACAATATAAATGCATTATAACCTATACCTATCAAAATGTTTCAGGGTGCAAAGAATAATTCTAGAGGAGATAGACAACCCCTAAAAATTGTCTAAATACGCCAATGGGATAGGCCAATTTTCATAATATGAATAACTTGAAAGCTTTCACCGATGGAGGAATATAACTTTGCTAGTGAATGTGATTGCATATGCTTGCAGTATATGCATTGTATTGTATTCACATAAGGGAGGGAGGCTTTGGGAACCTGTCAGTGTGCTCTAGGGCATCACTGATATGAACGTCACCTCTATGCAGCAGCGTGAAAAAAGTGTTCCCTCTGCAGACGAAGATTCCTCAGCCTGTCGCTTCGACTCCAGCAGCAGAACAGAAGAGTAACATAAAACCTCGTCGAGGGATGTCATCTGATGTTCGCTTCATTTAACAATGGCAAACTCCAAGAGTCAATGGGGATTCTGTTTCGGAAAGACAGATACATGCATTGTTGGCAAAGACAACTAACTTTGGTTTATGAATAGGAGCGAGCAGTTACTGATGTCCTGTATACTGAGAGGCAAAGTGTCACTGGGAGCAGTTAAAAAAAAAAAAAAGTATAGACTAGTAAAAACACCAATAAGTATAATGAAATAATATGCTTCTGAGACCTAAGCTCTTGTTTGAGATGCATTTATTTTCCCTTGCTATTATTATAACATTATTATATACACATTATATATTACATATGCATTATTATAACATTATAACATTTTATTATTAGAATAATAACAATTTTAACTGTTATGTAATAAAATAGAGGACCTAAAATACTAGGCCGAAAAAAAAGACCTAGCAAGACAAGCAGTTGGTGCACATAGGCAATGTGACATCACCACCAACTATTGGCCCTGCATGCATATTACATCATTTTCAGTTTAATCACAAATGAGAAAACTGGTATAAGACAGCGGCGGCTGCGGAAACCAGACCATACGTCCAATCATCACTAGGGTCCCAGGTACGCTGGAGCCTATCCCCGCTGTCATCGGGCGAGAGGCGGGGTACACCCTGGTCGCCAGCCAATTGCAGAGCACATATAGAGCAACAACCATACGCACTGACATTTTCTAATTCTATTCTGATATCTCTAATTCATTTTGCATGCATATTTTTGGACGAACAACATGCAAACTCCACACAGAAATGTTCCAACGGAGATACAAACCCACGATGTCCTAGCTGTGAGGCCAGCATGCCAACCACTAATGCTGAAACTAACAGACAAAAAGGAACACTCAATAGACACGGGAAGAGAGATGAAATATTTGAATGGTGGAACCAACTGTTTTTCACTTGTGGAATTTTAACATTGACATTTGACGATGTCATTAGACGTAATGATAATCTGCAATAATGTATGATTGCGTAGCCCATCATTATGCCTTCCGTAGATTTTGGACTCATTTTGCGCAAGTAAACTATGCCAGTCTCTATGTACAGTATGCATGCGTTTTAAATGAATCAGAGGAATATTTCACCTGCTTTTAAATATTTGCTCAATTTGTCTTGCCAGTCACTCTTCCTATGAGTACACGTACTGGTATATTTTGTGTTTGTTTCGTTCAAAATAAAATGAATACAGCAATCCCTTGTTTATTTATTGATTAATTGGTTTTGTGATGACTTTCTTTTCCGCAAAGTTGGTTTTGTTATTTATAAATTGAATATTTCTGTAGTCAGAGCATATAGAAAACCTTTTTAAGACCTTCTAAATATGGGTTTTAACATTATTAGAGCCATCTACACGCACAATAACATCCCTATAGCCACCTTGACACTCATATTACCCAATATAGTAGATACAATGACAGGAATAAGCCAGTTAAAACAAAAATAAAACGCTCACGTGTGTTGCTAGGGGAGATGATAAAAAATACAAAAAAATGAGATGGAAAAACAAGCAGTCAAAGTCACACTCACTAGAAAAAAAAGCATGTGTATCAGAGCAGAAATGTAATGATATTTAAATGATTTTCTCTAGTAGCTGACTCCGTTGAGGTGTCACAGCAGTGATGGACGGGTGTCTGGGGTAAAGGCTCAGCGCTTCAGAGCTCTGCTCGCTCTTTCTGCACACTGCCTGATGAACTTTGTGATGGAAAGATATTTCTACTGGAACAAATCAGAGGGATGTGTCGGTTTGTCGTAGGTTTTCGTGCTCTTGTGTTGTCCCTTGGTGACAAGCGACTCCTGACAAATGTCACAATCACAGCCAAGATAAAATACACAAATTCATCAAATATGAATTCATTGTGAACATTGAACAATATTCTACTGAGAAATACAACAATATGAAATGATGTACAAAGTCATTTCAAACACCATTTTAGATAAATTCACTGTTTATTTATTTCCCTTTGCTTTCACCATTTTCTGTTCCCAATTGTTGCTTTTGTCCGCCAGAGTGGTCCATCCGGTTGCATGTTACGCAACAATGCTTCGCTCTGTGCCGAAGTTGTAGTAAAACTGGATGACAGAAGAAAAGACACAGTTATGACTGAACACGTATTGCTGTAAAGAGAACACACACTTCAGTTCAACAATCTCAAATGTCTACATCAATGTGACTACTAAAATATCTTAACACAATATACCGAGTGTAGAGCACAATTAGATAGAATAACAATGAAAAATAAAATATAAAAATAGAGCAAGAATAAGGAAGAATATATATGATTTTTAAAAAAATATTTAGTTATTAGTTTTATAGTTATAGAATGCAAATGACGTCATATTTTTGAGGTGTTCTGGTGGGAAAAACTAAAATAGTGCTCGGTTTCTGAGGACGGAAGAGAGAGCGAGAGAGAGAGAGAGAGAGAGAGAGAGAGTGTGTGTGCGCGTGCGCGTGCGTGTGTGTGTGTGTCTATTGGGTACTTCGATGTTCATTCAACAGCAGACAGTTATCGGGAATGAGGAGAGTTAGGAGAAAATTAAGTCATACTGCCCTCTTCTGGCACAGTATCGACATCTTTCAATAAAGGCGCCAATCATGGTGGCGATTCACGGCTTTTAAAGGCAAAAAATATGATTTAAATTAATCATTTAATACATTCATGTGTGTGTGCATGTCACGTGGTTAAAATGGTGCTTCTTTATTGTAAATATCAAACAGTTTTCATGTTATATTTCAAAATTATAGCAATATGGAATAAATTGAGAGAGAACATAAACAAACTGAAAGGATCACAATTCTAAAGTAGGATAAGAAACGGCAACAAATATTGTGAAATACTGTATGCTAGTGCATTGACATAGTTGTAGTACTGCAACATAACACTAGAGGGTACTGTATGATCACTGAAATAAGTTTATAGCTGCTCAACAAAAGCAACTGAGCTCACTGAAACAATAGGTAAGCGCTATCAAAAGACCACATATTCTGATTTTCATCTACTTGACGGAAGCTCCAAGCCTGTCACACATCACAACCCTGTTAGAGGGGAAATCCAGGCCCCCACCACACAAAAATTCAGTCCCAACAACTTGCATAGTAAATAAATAACCCTAGTATGTATGTATGTAGCCTATGTATTTAAATTGTGTGTGTGTGTGTGTGTGTGTGTGTGGATGATGGATGGGGGAATGGGGTGTTATCGGGGAGAGCATGTATCAATGTCTGCCAGTTTTACACACACGCTGACAGGACAGTGACACACTAGAACATGGGCGGCAGTCACCCAGACGAGGCCAGCTTCATTTCCTGTTCCTGCTCCTCTGCCAAAAATATGTGACATGTTGTCTTCATTAATTCCACCTCTATTTGGAGCTCTACCTCTCACAGCAACCCCCCCCCCCCCCCCCCCCCCCCACCACACACACACACACACACACACACACACACACACCCTCCTGTGTATGTCTCTGCCTCCATGCATCCACACATCGGACATGCACACGGCTAACTCCCAAAGCAATGCTGAAAAGCCATCATGCATAGGTGCTAATGAAAATCTTGTCATGTGTGCACACACTCTCCCTATATACTGTATACTAAAATCATTAAGCCAGCCGCCAACAACATCTTTCAGCAGAGCAAACCACATAAAGACGTCACTTTAAATCACGTACTAATTAACACTTAAAAAGACACAAATTAGATATGCGTGGCTAAAAGCAATTATAATATCCGCAAGTTTTCTAAGTCATTTGGGAAATGAAAAGAATGCCTAATTGCTGGAACCAACATCATTGCAGACGTAGCGTAAGTGACGCCTGCTAGGAAATGGTCTCGTCTATAGGTTTGCCAACAGTTTTCCTCAATTACACGTGCACATGTACTGTATATGGGGCTACAGTGCACATCTCTTTCATTAATCCATATTTTTAACTGGATTAAAAATGAGGCCATGAGAGACAAAGTGACACTTGTTTAGAGGGACAATCACAGACAGGACCTTTGCAGGTTTGCAGCTTTATAATAATTACTTTTGGTTTTACACTTATAAGAGTGAGTCACCACCTTCTCTGTACAGTGGATGTAGTGGATTCAGCATTTGCAACCGTGCAAATTTTGTGTAAAAAAACGTATTAACATGTTTTTCTCTGAAAATAGGCCACTTTTTTACACAGAAAACAAATGTAAGTCATCTTAAGTCTGTAACAATTTATGAAAGTGTGATATGAATGCATAAAATGTACAGGATGCATACAGACTAAGGCACGTGATGTCAGTGCAAGATGGTGGCACCCTGTGTGAGTTGCTCCAACAGCGCTAGCGTCTAAAGTGAACTTTCTTAAAATCCGCGCTTAAAACTTGTAGCGAGATGAACAAATGAATATGTAGTCATAAATTGCTACTGGAATTACAACAGGCAAGCACTGTGGATTGGAGAAACGCCTTCTCCAACAGCGAGCCAGTGGCCCAGCCACTATAGCCACTTTAGAGGGAGATGGAGGCGGCTCCACAACAGACAGAAGCGTGGTTGTAGCAGTGCTTGTAGCGTTAGCGTGACAACCACGCTAAAGGCTAGGCCGTGACTCAGATTCCATCACTTCAATCAGTTATCATTCATTAGTAGTGAGTATCTACACATTTTTTATTACTTAAAATGTGTTTAAAAAGTATGTGAGTCATATTTACGGCTTAAACCTGGATTGTGATTCTATGCATTTAGCTTGTTAGCTTCCTAATTGAAAATTGAAAGAGACGGGAATCAAGTTTTTTCTGCCATTCGCTGGTGGTCTTGGAACATAATCCCTTCGAATAGCGTTGCTCTACTGTCGTCAGTAAACAAGTACACAGCTATCAAAAGCTAAAAAGAACCAAAATGTACAAAAACACATGCCACTGGTGGAGGGGAGGGGTATGTGTTGAGAAAAAGTCTGCTATGCCTTGTCAATCTGGATGATGATACAAGGAACTGGATTTTTATGTCACAATTTACAGGCATTTTATTACCATAAATTCCGGACTATAGAGCGCACCTGAATATAAGTCGCACCCACCAAATTTAAAGAGAAAAATCCATCAATCCATCTTCTTCCGCTTATCCAAGGTCGGGTCACGGGGGCAGCAGCCTAAGCAGGGAAACCCAGACTTCCCCCTCCCCACCTACTTCGTCCAGCTCCTCCCGGTGGACCCCGAGGCATTCCCAGGCCAGTTGGAAGACATAATCTCTCTGTGTCCTGGGTCTTCCCCGAAACCTCCTATCGGTTAGAACACCTCCTCCCCAAGGAGGCATCCAGGAGGCGTCCTGACCAGATGCCACCTCATCTGGCTCCTCTCAAATTGGAGGAGCAGCGGCTGTACCTCAAATTTCTCCCGGAGCACAGTGCTTCTCACCTTACCTCTAAGGGAGAGTCCAGGCACCCGACGGAGAAAACAAATTTTGGCCACAAGAAAAATACATTGTACACATTGTACATATATAGGCCGCTCTAGTCTAAAGCCATAGGTGTCCACGTTGTAACATGGGATATTTACACAGAAAGACACATCGCAATCCTCCCTACACTTGGTGCTGTCAATGTCACTGGTTAGCTCCTGTGGCTGAGACGCAAGATGTTTTTTTTTTTTATTTTACAGCTGCCGCAGTCCAAGCAGCAGCTGTAGTAATTCTACACTTGATCAAATTGACTTACGATTTGTCAGATCAAAACACGATTGCTGCATAAGACTTCAAAACGTGATATTCATGTCCACTTCACGAGTCCAATTCAATACTTCCTGAATCTGCACTCTTAGCATCATTGAAACTGTAGTTCCTTTAGCCATAAATTAGCCACATCATTATTTAAGCCCCAGGGTTCATAGCGAAAAAGGTAGCGGCTTATAGTCCGCAATTGACGGTATATTTCTCAATGAATAATGCATGGATCTTACTAGATCATCAGAACGTTGGACGTATCTACTGATGAAGGTGCTCATTCATGTTAGAATGGTATGGCCTTGGCTGAGGTCTGCACTCTACTGGTGTTTTTGTACTTATCTAAGAAAGTCACCCTTTGTGTTTGGCATGTTTGCCGAAATCTCTCTAATGATATTTTTCTCGCTTTTTTTCAGCATGTATAGCCTCCTGGCATAATAGCAGGAGGAGAGAGAAGTAAAATAACACAATGGTGAGGGATGCTCCCACTTGGAAACTAATTATCAAGCTAAGCTGCGACTTCATCCTCATCAGCCAGGCCCCACCATTAATCTTGTGCTGTCGTCCACTTCACTAAATCCAGCGTGTTACACTATCTCGCATTTACTTCATCAGCTCCAGTGCGGCTGTAATTAATGATTTCTCATGCCCTTCCCTTCCCCAGCTCAGCTCGCCATGTGTCCGCCTGCTAATCACACCCACTAAAAAGAAAGGAAGGAGGCGAGGGAGCGACGAGTAGTGGAAGGAGAGAAGAGAGCAGATAGGATGAGGAGCCAGGTTGTATCCAGTCTGGGCTCACACATATACATGCACACACACACACACACACACCATTAATACCTGCTTTGACAGTGAGCTTCAATCAGGTGACCATATGACAGCATGGCGACTCTGTGTGATTTGGATAGTTTGTGACAGAAGACAGAGGCAGAGTGCAGAACAGACACTGGGTTTGATGAGGGAGTGTTTGCTCTGTAACACATCTCAAACCCAACAGCACCTGTTCTTTCACAGTGGTCTGTCACTTCCTGGCAGTTCTGATACCACGGTACTGTGCTAATGAGAGAGAAGGGGGGCGGTTGTCCCTCCATTTAAAGCACACACAAATACTGTACAACACAAAGACACACGCACTGGGTCTTAACAATTCCTGCAGGCTAGTGTTTCATCTGAAACGGAAAGGAAATTGAGCGTGTTTTCCCGGTCTGGCCGATCACATATTTTCAGTGCAGATGACGCTGATTATGAATTTAAAAAGATCAAAACCTCCAGGACGCTACGGCGTTCCTAGAGATGCTTGATTGAACTGTTTGGGAGAAGAATTGGGGAATAAAAGTCAAGGGCTTTGGAAGAGTAGACAAAGCTTTTAAGAGGGAATGGTTGCCTTGCCAGGCCATGCTTTTATTCAATTGGGGCTTAGTGGAGCCAACAGGGTCTCGCTGTCTCAGACACTTAATTACAAGCCCAAGATTGTTTGCTTTGCATTCTGGGCCAGCGGCGGCAGCTGCAGTCGAGCGTTGCAGCCTCTACTCACTTCCTCCTCGATCTGTGCCAGGGATTTGATCGTAATGCCCATTAAATTGACTCGCTGCATCTGAAATCAAAAGCATGGAGAGGAGGGAGAAGGGAAGAAAAAAAAACACACAAGGAACATGGCGGTTAGGCTCATGGCTAAGTAAGCATGCTTAAAATCTTTAATCCTCTCCCTCAGTGTCAATACAACCCAGCTATGGTGACAATCGCCGCCAGCCAGCCAAATGGACTGCATTGAGCCAGCTTTGCCTGAGTGCACGCATTCATCACTCAGGGTGGAGGAAAGGACAGGAGTGGAAAGGATAGCAAAGGAAGGAATAATAGATGAAAGAAAAGGCAAAGAAAGGGTTATAGAAGACAAGAATGGAAAGGAGAGAAAAATAAAGTAAAGACAGGATAGGAAAGGAGGGGCAAGAATGGGAAGTAAAGGAGAGGAAATCAGGGAAATTGGTGGACAGAAAGTGGAGGAAAAGAGTAGAAATAGGTTGGAAAAGGTGAAGAGAGGGAAGTTTTTAGCAAAGCAAAGGAGAAATATTGAAAGGAAATGAACAAAAAGGGAGACTTTTGTGCCAGAAGAAGTGATTGTACAATACAGGAATGACCAAGGCCTTCTACGGTTCACCTTGGTATATTTTTTTCCTTTTAAGCGGTGGACACACAAAGATAAAGTCTGATTTGGATCCTGATTTCGCCCAAAGTTGGCTCTTAAAAGGTCATCCTGGCAGATTACCACGTGGTTTTTTAAGATTGATTTTTACCCTCCTAGGTCTGCCCAGAAAATCATTCAGGGCTGATATTGAAAAATGCTAAGCCTTCAATATTTATGATCAAAAATCCTGTGTGAGGTCAACTCAGCGGACGTATTGGCAATTAGGAAGCGAGCTAAGAAGATGCAAACATCATGAACAAATGATGACCAGAAGCAATGTACAGTTAAGTGGACTTCAGAAATGAAGAACCAGATGGATGTGTGTTTGTATAATGTGTCCAACAAACGTTATCTCAATAGAAAGAGGAAAAAATAAATTACAACTCATTGGAGATAATAGATAAGGTAGTAGCTTGTATAAGGACATAAACAATTGGCCAAAAATAACTGTCAGTTAAATTTTTAAGAATATGCTCCGTGATTGACTGGTGACTAGTCCAAGTCTGCCTTTTTCCTAAGTCAGGTGGGATAGGCTTCAGCTCCCCATGACCCTGAACAGGAGGCGCGGTAGAAAATGTTTTGGTGGATAGGGATGCGGACTGGTGTACTGTTCGGTCTGCCCAGTGGATAATCAGCCCTAATGGGCCGCGGTTTTGCAAGACTTTTTGCACTTTGTGTGTGTGTGCGCACGTGCCTGTAAAGGCTGCCAAAAAGCCCTCCTCAAGATGTAATGTCCCATTTCCCACACCGTACATTAGGGATGAGCCGGATAGTGCATTTTTGCAGAGTACGAGCCTGAAAAAAGTACAGCTCGTCATTATCCGTAATCGTGATGACGGAAAATCCTCATTATGTATTCACTCTTTGTGATTGGCCAGTCACACACAGCGACCGCCCCTCCCTACACATAAACACAAATGAATAGCAACGTAACACCTCAGCTATCAGCAGTACACTAAACACATTGAAATAGCATGCTAACAATATAATGAATTGGTGGCAATGCTGACGAGGCTAACTTAGCGGCTGGATGCTTAAGGCACACAACACATACAATATCACAGTGCAAACAGCGCCTAGCATTGAACGAACAACAGATAACCAGGTTACTCACATTTATAGACGCACACTGTAAGTTGAACATCAAAAACAAGGTCCATGTTACGACAAGAACTCTTAAAGCTCCGCATCTGCCCTGGTGCATTCATGTGCCCATCTCGCGTCTTAACTTAAAGGAACGAAAGAGAATGGACACGACTAAAACAGTCATTTGTACAATTTTTAAATTGTTTTTTTTATATATATATTGTCATTTCCAGTTGTGTGATTTAAAGTGTAAACAACAATAGCAACCAAAGAAAATTACATGCAGCTCGCAGGTAAGTGGTACTATTTGAGCTATCTTTAGAACAGGCTGGCGGGTGACTCATGTGGTCCTTAGGGGCAACCCGGTACCCGGTGACCTGATTTAGACCAGACATACACGCATAATAAGGACATTGATGTGATGTTCGGAGTGTTCGTTCTTGAATGCATCTCTTGAATGCATGTCGTGGTCTGTCTAGTGACAACGAGGACGTGTCGTTGCAATGACGACTGGACTAGAGACGTTTATTTAGTTTCTTTAGAATTGGAAATACATATATGGTGTTTGAATTGCACTGCTGTTTATGTGTTCAGGTCAGAATAAAGTGATAAAAGAGCGTCAGTCTCTGTGGGGATCTACACTGTGCCGCTGTCTGTCGTCATAACATGATGCGTATGCATTAAATAAGCTAGAAAAAATTACACAGTACACATATAGCTGAATAATAAGCAATAAACAGAGCAACTTCTGATCAATCCATGTCAATTTCAGACTTAAAATAATGTACAGTTATTTCAAATGAGATATATTATTAGATATTAGACTAATTTGCTTTGTCACCTGTAACACAACATCTTATATGGATTTTGTACAATGTACTGACCTACACTGGATTGCTTTTAGCATCCGTAATCTACACATCATCCCCACATACTTACATTTTATTGAATGCTAAATCAATATTTTTATTTTTTGCTGGAGATTTATTTATTGGAAAATTACTTGCCAGTAGATTGCAATTTCATTTTCATGCTTCATTTGAAAAATTATTTAATAATAATATTAAAAACAAAAAGAGAATTTTGGGAGAAAAAAGTTATATTTATGCACAAGAAACCGGACCGAAAATGTAGCCCAAATACAGAGGTATGGACCTTTCTGTGGGTTACCTGTACCGTTGCACCCCTACAAAAAACCCTCCAGAGACATGTCCCCGGACATTGGTAAAACTTTTGCCCTAGCTCTGCCACTATTATGTTGATTATATTAGGTAATATATAGCATATAGTCTTTTTCAACAATATATTTATATTTTGTATATTTTACCTCTTTTGTCATATCACAGAACTTCTGATCGATCCCAAAGGGTACGCCATCCATGGCTGCAAAAAGCAAGAAAACAATCAGTTTGAAATGTGACTTTTATACCAAAAAAATACAAGACTGTTTTCTTAAATCTTGTTGAAGGAAACTATATGTGGCATAATGAAGCAACAACGCTATCAACATCTCCGGGTTCCCCGACACCTCCCCTCCTTCCATCTATGGAGACAAGATGAAAGGCTTTTTATTCTTTGCTTCTCTCTTCCAAGCCAGCCCTTCCCAACCCTCTTCCACTTTAATTACTCTTGATTATTCCTGATTTCGTCTTGTCGGCGAGATGTTCACCTCACAAACAAAGCCACACTTACCCGGCACAGAAAAATGGAAAGAAGAAAGACAAAAAGCTTGCCAGATATCAAATTTGCATGAAAATAAGCCACAGTGTTCAGCACACAAAAAAGTGGATTGAAATGAGGACTTGCCAAGAACATGGTGGTATAATTAGCATTTGACCAAACAAACGAGCTTCAACAGAGCTATAATTAAGCAGGCCTGTAATTAAGTTTATGCCCTTTATCATAATGATCGTGGTTAAAATGGTGTGATGGCTGCCAGTTGATTATTAATGGTGTAACCCGGTACTGCCTGCACCCTGCACTGGAATCAAGGTGTCACCACTGTCAGGCTAGAGAGTAGTTCTTTGTTTATAAAATACATTCAGGCAGAAATTAACACAAGGTGACAAGAGATACAAAGCCTCTAGTTTTGAGGCTGAAGGGAAAACTGCAGCTGCTTGACCTCATTAAAAAAACAAAAAAAAACAACAACTCTAAAAACCTAGAGTTACGACACTTTGACAGGGACCCCAAACATCAATGGGTCAAGCTTCCAACTGGTGTTCTTCATGTGGCTGGCACAGAAAATGAAACGCAGAAGTGTAGAAGTGTTTTATGAAATTCTGACTTACACCTTTCTTTGACAGTTCAATAACTTGCCTTCCTTATTTGGTTATTGCATGGATCCATGACCTGGTGAGTCTATAAAAGTGTAGATAATGCAATCTTTGTAGTCCAAGATAACCCTACTTTGCATGACCGCAGGTATGTGATTGAATAACGTGCTGTCCAGGCCACAACCCTCCATGAAGTTACACATTAAATAGTTTGTAACTGAGCAAACAACAGCAAACACACAATACGTTCTTGGTAGAATGAATAACTGTAAGGATTAAAGCGGTGCTGTTTCCAAACAACCATGGGTCTTTTAAGCCTTTGCTTTGACACCCACATTGTCTCTGATGTTCTATCCGGAGGGAGGTGATTGTGCAGGTATGATGGCTTGTTTAAGTTGATAAAAAATGAAAAAATACATGAGAATACGCACATCTACTGTGTCACTGGGAGCACAGAGCCAGGCAGAGGGAATACATTTGAATCAATAGGCGGCCATGGGGTGCAGAGATTGCAGTGGTTGATGGATCTGTGTGGCGTGGACAGATGGCTGTATAGCACTGAAGGCCAGAGTTTCCTTATTGCATTTAAAACCAGGTCTCACTTTGTATTCCACTACCATCCATACTAGCAAGCCACTATCTTACATCCAGATGAATGGAAAGGTCCTGAAGATGACTTGGTGCTCAGAAATGGATACCTGCACCACTGTGGTATCTGAAAGTGCAAAGGGCAAAAGTAATGTAAATACAATCTTCTGGCTCGGAACTCCATTATGAAGCATGTTCTAGCTGCTCAAATGGCCCATCGATGGTCCATTAACTCATGAGTGTATTGCAGTATGGTGGATTGAGTAGTTATTTGGCATGTGGAATATGTGAGAGCAGTCAATAGGAAAAACCTCACCTAGGATTTTTGGCGCATTGACTGTGATGATGGTGATGATGATGGCAGTGAGCACTGAGGTGGCGTTAAGTAAGGAGGAACCCGTGGCTTGAGTGATTGGAGTGTAAAGAACGGAGTCAGCACAAGACCCGTGTGGATCATTGCCTTATTAATGGCTCCGTCAGGTACAATGAGCAATGGCTGCATTGTCATCTCCAATCCCTGGGCACAGATGAATGGCTGTTTCAAGGCGGGAAGGGCTCCCTCGTATGCCGGCCTGAGCGCTAATCCCTCACCCTTCCGTTGTTGGATGCACTGTCACCCAGGACTTTAGCAACGCCATACATTGCCTTCCCAGGTCTTCCCAGGCAGACACGGCCATGCACACAGGCATTAGCACACACACACACACGCAACTACTGTATGTAGTGCTGCCCAGACATTGACTGATGGGAAAATATGCGCAGGTGATCGAGTATGACCAATATTACCTGAACTGCAACTCAAGGGTAACACGTAAGGAATGTTAATAAACTTGTTTTTGTACTTCACTAATCCGATACAACTGCAGTGAAATTTCAAAATGATAGATTAAAAAAAGTGTGATCCAAAATTCAGAGCTGAAAGTGGAAATTTTATATTTTTTATAACTTGCGGAAGCCTTTTAATGTGCATAAAACCATGCAGTGGCTGTTCCAAATGGATCATTATTAGGCAGCACTTTCTCCCAGTTAGCAACTAAATAATACTAATACTGTTTGGAAAAAGTACCAGAAGTAAAAAAAAAAAAAAACGTTTTAATATAATTCAGTGAGTGGTCTATAAAGCGTACAGCCACCTTGACACTTGCACGAATTTGCAATTTAGCATGCCAAATGAGTACATTTGTAAAAAACTGGTGTATGCACGCATGTTCTTCATGTCACGTGAGTAAACTTGTTGTGAACATTGCAACCTATTCACAAACAATGCGGGCGGTGCGTATCAAAGCACGTCACTTTCTGACCCTACACACATTGATTTTACGCACTCAAAGTGCATCAAAGTCTGCGTCGTTCTGGCATTTACCAAGTCGTCAGTGAACAATACTGTAACAAGATGCCCCCCAAGAAGACAACCAGAGGGAGAGCAAGGCCAGGCAAGAAGGAGAGTTGGAAGTTACACAGAGGGTCCCTCATGTCCACCATCCCCCTCCGCAATAATACTGCAGCTGCAAGATAATTGACACGCTTTCTTTTTCTGCAATGAGAGCTTGTTCTCTGGAATTCAACATCTTGTAGGTCCCTTGCGAATAGAGGAGTTAATGAAGCTAGGGGTGTTGCCGGCTATAGCCTGTTGTCACACAGAGAAAAGTGGGACCAACTAATGCCATGACTGCTTCACGGATGCGTGAAGTGGTGGTGACAATGCGCACATATGCGCAAACAATGCGTGTTCCTTGTACTATGTCGTACACTAGACATAAACAGTAGGGATAAGTGACTACACCACTATCTGTGTCTGTATCTGTGTCAGTATCTGTGTCAGTATCTGTGTCTGTATCGGTTCGCCCATCTAAATGATCCGTATTGTACTCGGAGCGGGCGGGGCATAAACCGGAAGCGTGGTTTGCCCGGAAATGGGTGGGGCTTCAATCTGTACATTATCTTAAGTCTGAAATTGACATGGATTGATCAGAAGTTGCTATATTTATTGTTTATTATTCAGCTATATGTGTACCATGTATGTGTGTAAGTGATCTGTAAGACTTTATTATTTAATTATTTAATGATCTGTGTGTAGTTGGTGATTCATGCAAACATCCACTGATGGTAAACAGGGAAATAATCTGTCAGCCTTGTTCACTGTATTTTTCTCCAAAGCACTACGTTCAGTCCTACAAGCAAAGTTTTACAACTGACTTTATATCACCAGCCAAATTATAAGCAAGCAGACGGAAAAAAAAAACAACCCGGTAGTGACTGACGCACGAGCCGTATACAGCTGTCTTGTGAAATGCACCGCATACGTTACAAAACAAGTTTAAGATTGCAACGTGCATACGGCAACATATTGAGAGGGGTATAATATTTTACCACGCTTATGTATGTAATGTAGTATGATAGCCATACAGGCAGAATGTTTGATGCAGCGCTTGTGCACGTGCACCGAATGTTGTGACCAGTCAATGCAGGTTACTGTTACCACTCTCTGTGTTCTGCCAACTGAAAATTAACAAAATTCTTATATTGTAGGTAGCACGCTTGTTTTATGTTGACTTCATGGGATAAGACAAAAACACTGTACATTTCAAGGAAAAAAAAAACGGTCATGCTACCCCAATTGACTTGCATAAGTGACTGACACAAGACAAGCCTGCACAGCGCTGTCTTGTCAAATGCACCGTGTACGTTACGAAACAAGTTTACCAAGTAACTGTAGATACAAACCAAAATAGAGGCGAGCTGAGCAAAACCTAATAAAGCGGAGGCAGTGGACAACGCCACACGAGCCGTTTTCAACTTGCCAATTGCACCGTGTGCATGAATGAGGCACAGATCGACTACTCTGTGGCTCCAGCCTGCACAATATGTCTCAGGAGGGGCAGTCGCTGTGTGTGACTGGCCAGTCACAGAGCGTGTAGGGTAAATAAATACTGAGAATTTTCTTTCATCACGATTACGGATAATGACGAGATGAACTCGTTTCATGCTCGTATTCTGCAAAAATGCATTATCCGTAACAGATAATCATTTGTAACGAGTATCCCGGCTCATCCCTAGTAAACAGTACTTGACTTAGGTGTAAATAAGTTGTGCCGTGGTGTGGCATTTCGCCCCAATTTTCGGTCACGAATTGTGTGCAGAGTGCATAACTTACGTTTAAACACAACGCAAGGAAATCAGCCCTGTGACTCTGACAACTGGCCAAGTGAAAAGGCAGCTGGAGAGAGTCAACCAAGCCAAGTCAGCAGTCCCGGACCATTTTTTTTTCTCTGTTGTTGTTGACTGGAAAGGACGTACTTGGCTCTGCTGTCGATACTAGAGTTTTTAACTATTTTGGTTCTTTCCTGATTACACTTCAGGAACACAACATCAGAACAGCTTGCTGACACACTCAACTTTAACTTGGACAGGCGAGAAGTACAGATTATTTGAAATAAACAAGTTATGAGTGCTGACAGCTGCTAGCAAGCCAAGCTATCCGACTAAGTCCTGAAGTTCAAAGCTGCTGCCTAGCAATAATGCCAAACACAAAGCAAAATGACCCCGGCCCTGGAAATCCGGGTCCAAAATCAGAAACAGGACTAGTCTGGCTGTCAGATGAGGAGGATGGCACATTGAATGTAAAACCAGAACAAGAATTCGAAGAAGTTCATGTTAGGAATTATTTGATGTTATTTCATGCTTTCAAGTGGGAGATGAGAGCGCTACAAGAGGAAACTGTAGCAGAAAAAAGGCATGATCCAAGAATCCTAATATGGGCATGAGCAGACTCTATTTCCTGAGGAAGCTTAGGTCCTTCAACGTGTGCAGCTAACTGCTGGAGATCATCTACCAGTCTGTGGTAGCCAATACCTTGTACTTTGCTGTGGTTTGTCAGGGGGCCGGCAACAGCAAAAAGGACATACACCTTATCAACAAACTGATCCGGAAAGTAGGACAAATTATCGGTACTCAGGTGGAGGCGTTTGTAACAGTGAGAGACAGGAGGACACTGGACAAACTGCTCTCCATCATGGACAACCCCGAGCAAACGAGCAATTTCCCTTGTGGATCAATGAAGTCGGTCTAAGTCTAAACAGTGTGCAAACAAGTCTTCACGCTTTCAGACGTGCCATCTAAATGACACGCATTTCCACGGCAAATTGCGAGACAATGTGGAGGCATGGAACATAAGACGCAAGTAATACTTCCACCTCAATGTTTGACAGTAGTGATGATGTTGTTGGGGTCATATTCAGCATCTTTGCCTTCAAACACGTTGAGTTCAGTTGAGTTGACATCATTTTGGTCTCATCTGACCACATCACATTTTCCCAAGCCTTCTCTGAGTCAGGTGTTCATTGTCAAACTTCATATGGGCCTGTACATGTGCCTTCTTGAGCAGGTGGGCGGGGGGCATGCAATATCTTAATCCATTACAGCTAAGTTTGTTGCAAATGGTTTTCTTGGTGACTGTTTTTCCAACACCCTTGAGATCATTAACAGGCTGCTCCCTTGGAATTCTGGGCTGGTCCCTCACCTTTTTCGGATTCATCCTACCTCACAAGTTGAAATCTTGCATGTAGCCCCAGAGTGAGGGCGATTGACTGTTATCTCGTATTTCTTCCATTTCCCGAATTATGGCGCCAATAGGGGTGTCTTTCTTTCCAAGCTTCTTGCTGATGGTCTTGTTGCTGATGGTCTTATGCAGATCTACAATCTTGTATCAATCCTTGAGGTCCTTTGACAGCTCTTTGGTCTTGCCTATGGTTGTGGAAAGGTTTCAGTGGAAGAGATTGTTTCTGTGACAGATGTCTTTGATCCACATAACGTGTTGAGGTTAGGGCTACTTTCCTAAAGGGACGGGACAAATTTGTGTCTTTCATGCGCTCATAACTGGTCTGTGGGGGTCAGAATGCTTGCTGGTTGGTAGGGAATCAAGTACACATTTCCCGCAATCAAATACAAATGACTTCATAAGCTTTATTATATGTTTTTCTGGATTAAAAAAAAATCTGTCTCTCATAGTTAAATTAAACCTACCATACAATTCTGGACTATTCATATCTTTGTAAGGGGGTAAACTTGCAAAATGAATACTGTACTTATTTTCCCAACTGTATATTGGTGTAGCCTGTCCTCCATGTGTAGCCTGGCTAGACATTGCACTGCTCCTGTCGCTGGGACTCTCAATTTGAGGGGGGATTTTTTTATGTAGACCATGGAAATGCTATTCTAGTTGTGTAGCTGACTCTCTGTCAGCTCTGCAAATAATGGTGAGTAAAACTGGAAGAGGACCCCCCTATGCCCACTCACAGCCCTTAGCCACACTCTGACATGAGAAATAGTGCCCAGGCCTGACAGCATCTCGGAGACATATTGTAGTTTATTTTGTCGCCCAGGCATGCCATCTGTGCCATTCCAATGGAGGGTGTGTGCTCAGGCTGTTGAGAGAGGGAGAGGGCGCCAGGATGCGGGTCCCTCAGTAGCTCTGCAGCCACGGCAGGTCATTAGTCAAATTGCCTAATGAGAGAGAATACAAATGGCCCCCTACCCTGACAGGAGGAATTTTGGAGGTGTCAGAGCTCCTGACCCATACCACGAGAACAGATGATAGTGAGTTGCTATTTTCAGATTCTTTTAATGGCTATAGCTCAATGAAACCCATTCGTTTTCTTTTATCCTTCCACCACTTTCCCAAGACAAAATAGTTCGGGTGGGTGGAAGGAATTAATAAATGAAAAACCTCTAAACTGGAAGTGTAAGTTCTGAACAATTTAAGCATTTACTGGGGAGTCAGCATTTTAAAATACATACATTGCTGTCCAATAAAAAGCATGTATTTTTATCTTTTCCTTTTATTCCAGAGACAAACAAAAGTAAATTGTATTGCTTTTTGCACACAATGAAAAAAATGAAAAATATACAGTGGTACCTCGGTTTTTGTTATTAATTCGTTCCAAAAGATTACACAAAATCTGAAATGTACATGCAATACTGCACTGTACAAATTGAGACAGTGTAAGAAAACCGAGGCAACATTTTGGTGAAAATTTTAGATGAAAACTGAATCATACAAAAAGTGAGGCATCCGAAAACTGAGGTTTGACTGTACATGCCTTCCACTGGACAGTGAAAACACTGTTTAGAATAAAAGACTTAAATGGTCCTGAGGATTCTTGATATCCATGATTTCTCTTCATCCCCATTTTTTCAAGTTTCAAGTTATCATCTCAAAACTGTTTTATATCAAAATAATCACCAAATTCTTTTCAAGTTAGAACAAGTAAATAAACAAAAATTATTTACATGCTGCTAAAGAAGTTGCTGGGGCTCGGGCTGCACACATTCTATAATGTTTAGTTGAAAATAAAGGCGCAAAGAGAGTTGTTTCATTTCAAAATTTTATATGAAAAAAACAGACAAACTCAGTAAACTCAGTAATGTTTACTACTAACTACATCATTGCCATTCGTGTGATTTATTTAGACATGATAAATTAAAATTCACTTTGCTACCAGTGGGATGCAAACCTGCAAGCTTATGGAGAATGACCCACTTACTTTCTCCATCTGAGACACACCTTTCAAAAAATGTGGCTGTAGGAAGGGAGCCAAAGACACAGTCCCAATTGGACTCTGGCCCATCAATCTTCTGGAAAGTGGGCAGAGCCAGTAACACCTATGGTGAGTTTAATGCTCAATGCTCAGAGGATGGTAAGTTATAAAACTTTTTAAAAAGGCAGCAGCAATTATAATTGGGAAAAAAGACTGCAAATGTATCAGTTTTTAATAAGAACATTAAATCCTTTACCATTTTTTAAGCTGGGAGAGCCTTAGCTGCGCTGTTGAGATATTAAGCGGACTATCAGACTTTAATCTGCAATCAGCAACACTGTGTCTTTCCCGACATCGTCATGGCACTGGCACTGAAACCCAGCTGTGGCCGGTGGTAAATGTGCAACAGAATGTGTGCACAAATGGGCAGCGCCTCTCTGGACAAGTGTAAAAGACAGTAAATTGTGTGAGCCTGATGGGACACAGCAGAAGGCACAATTACACAAATCCGCTCTTAATTAGCAGTTCTGCGGGCAAACTAACCCGCAACGATGCAAGAAATGCGGCCAGCTTCAGAAATCCTAACAAGAAAGGCTTACCAGTGCTGAACACTCGGTCATGTGGCTCTGGTTTCCCTGAATTAGTGAGTGATGTGCAATCACTTATGATCAGTGCAGATTCCCAGGTTGGCCTGGTCTCCACAATCTTGAGCCCTCAGTGAGCATGTTGCCCTCTGTACCGTGGAACAGCAGGACCTGCATGCTTGTGGTTGGCATTATTAAGTTCTCCGTGCTCACAGTTCCAGGCAATGTAAAGTGGCATCTCACGTGGTGAGTAATGAATGGTGCCAGAGTGGAAGCAGGAGGGATGACAGCCAAAGAGGCCTCCTTGGCAGCCACTAACCTGGGCATGCACCAATTTATCATCCCTTAGAACTGATCCACCAATGCAGCCCTGCCATTTGTCATTAATTATACTAATAAGAACACAATGTCTTTCCAGATATCAGGCAACAGTTATTAGTATTATGCATTTACAGTTTACTAGACAATTAGCGTTATCATGGGGAAATAAAAATGTCAAACTTCAGCAGAACTGTATGCATTGTACACTGCTACATCATCTTTCAGAATACAACTGTGGATGAACTCCTTCACAGCATACCAGCCCAAAACTACTTAACTTCTGAGAGTTCCAGTTGTCCTTTTTCCAGAGCGACTTAATCTTCACTCTCATTTTGCTTCCAAAATCACACCACAATATGTGTTAGGACGTCATTAATTATGAACTTAAACAAGTCTGCAAGACCATTAAAAGATCTTTAAGGCATATTTGATCATACATCTCCTTAAACTATATTTAATGACTGGATTTTGCGAAATATTTCTATCAAGTTCTAATTAGATGTGTGATAACAAACCTTGCTATACATGGGGCAAATGAGGGAGCCATTACAGGCCATCTATTGAAGCTGTCCACGTCTGGACACCGGAACTAATGACGTACCGCTTCTATCTCAGGGATGGATAGAATGCGATGAGGGATGAGACTTCAGAGTCCGGTCAGGTCTGAAAACCCTAAAGACATTTAAATGATGTTAATATAATGCAAAAAAATCCTAGATACCTGAGGGCCTCTATGCTCCAGTCAGTAATTTAAGATTCATGCAGGATTGGTCCATTGATCATATTTTACTGTTTTACTACTGGACTTAAGTAAGTTTCTCATAGTAAATATTTTAGTATCAAAAGATTGTATTCAGTACTTGGTTTTAAGAGAAATGTAGTTTTCATGTTTTTCCCACCACATCAAAGTCATACTGGATGTCATTATTGTATATCAAATTTGAAAACAAGTTAAGTTCAGGACCTTTCACATTAACATTAAATGCAAATGAACAGTAAATATCAATTCATGTCAATTTAAGCAAGTATTCATAGTTGGAATAAGACTAATACTTTTTTTTACTCAAAACTAAACTGAATAATCAAGCTTAAGTAGCAGTTTTATTTTTTTATGAAGACATTGTCAAAATCTACACCTGCAAAGCCAGTTGTTTGGAAGAAAGTTTCACTGATTGTGCACACAATACTGTTTAAGGGCACATGTAGCAGTGCCAGTCATGCCAACACAACATAATGTGTCTTGGGCCGGTCCACCAATATTATAGATTACGAAAGTATGTTTAATTCATTTTAGGCCATATGTGTCAGTATCAGTAACGTGCAGCCAGGGGAGGCATGAAAAAAAAAAGATAAAATGAAAAAATATTGAACTTTATTCTAAATATGTAAATCTATTTTCTGTATGATTACAAAAGTACAAACATCTGAATTGAAACATTTCCTTATCAAATAGAGGGCGGAAAAAGATGAGGCTGCCGCGAGCATCTCCTCACGGCTTAGCGTGCAAGCCCAGCCTACCGTCCGAGTGCATTCAATGAGTGCACTGACTTGGATCATGGCAGGCTGCAGTACCCTCCTCATAGGTGGGGGCATGCGTGAGCTGGAAGGTGCTTGTCATTGGCATCTTTCCATAGAGAGGAAAGATGTTTGTTTTACAGCAACACCGGCTGCAAGATGCAAAATATTTTCATGCGCTGCTGAATTAATTAATTAACTTGACTGTCAAGATGGAGGAAGACGCATGGATTATAGATCCAAACTCAACAAAAGACAATCAGACTTTTACAACGGCATCAGAAATGTTCCTGAAGCATGATAGGGTGCATGTAATTCATAGACAAACGGTAAAACCACAGATGTTTTCAGTTAATAAAATAAATAAATAAAAGGGACTAAGAAGCATTTGAAAACTAACTAACTTTTTAACAAAAGTGAATTATTCTCTTCTTTTTCTTGAGATCCTCTTAATGAGCAACCTGTATTAACATTAAAAAGTGAGTGAGTACCTCATCAGCCATGAACCTCACCACACATCACTGTATTTTCCTTTCTTCAAGCCACATTTTAACTTTGTGATATATAAATGTAACAGCTTCAATTCAGTCTTTATCAGTATCTTACATTTAGAGCTGTCAAAGTTAACGCGTTATTAACACCTGTTTGAGCTTCGGCCGACGCCATAGTTTGAGGAAGTAGGGAGACTGCAGCCACAAGCGGGGGCAAAAACTCTTTTCAAGTTTTCCCATAATGCATTGCGTCTGAGCAACACATTCATTGGGCCGCTGCAGTGACCTCAGCGTCCCTTTGGGCTCTAGGCTCCTCTGGCTCCATCCGGTGAACAGAGGCAGTATTGCAGTGCCATCCATCCATTTTCTATGGTGCTTGTCCTCCATTGAAATACTTAGCTCAAATAAAATGCATTATGGGAAAATTTTAAAATGTTTTCTATTGGTACATGTTTGTATATTTATTAGGTATACCTTTGGTGTGTTAAGTTGCTGTGTGATGAGGTTAGTTTTGTTTGTAAGATGACACCGTGAATTATATTGAGTAATGACCTCCTGCAATTTCCAATGGGTTGACAAGCTCGTAGTGAGTTTTTTCATAGATCATGATTGGCTCCTATCAAATAAAGAGCTGCCTGGTCCTCACGGACTGGTGCGTGCCACAATATGCAATTATATGACGTGGACAAGCGCAGCTTATACACCGGTGAGGCTTACAGTATATATGTACAAATCTGTTTTTTCCTCTAAATTTAGTGGGTGCGGCTTTTATACTGATGCGGCTTATACACCAGAATTTATAGTATTTTTTTTTTCTTATTCTGGTGTTATTTTAATCTGTGCAGGGACACGCCACATCACAACATTCTAACTGCAGAACTGTTTTATATTCACTTTGTCAGGTGCTGTAATTTAAAAAAGTGTAATTCTGAAGTAACCCCGGAATGCGTCCGTCATTAAATCACTGTACACAAAACACAGGAAAACACTGGTGGTTACATAAAGACTCAAATTAGCCATCAATACATTGCAAATATTCAATTGTTGCAAACAATATTGTCCAGCTGAACGTCACTCTGCTTTGCCTTTTGCTGACCGGGGCAATTAAGAGGCAAACGTTAGATTTTAAGAGCGTTCCTTTCATGTCTTGACGTAAGCGCTGGCATTACTTCAGACATCAAGATTGGTTTCATAGAAATCCCATTCCATCTAAACGAAAAGCGCGGCAGTAAATCTGCCCATACCTCCCCCATAACACTTCCATAAATGATTCATTCAGCTCAGTTTAACTGATGCAAAACAGAATGTTAGTGAGCTGCGGCTGCCTGAGTCGAGCTGCAAGCGGAGTACCAAGCCTGCTGCTTTGTAAATTCACTCATCTCTCGCAGAGAAAGAAGAGAAAGACATGCACTAATAATAACTTTTGTGTCACTAGCCAGAGGTTGTATTTTTTTAATCCCTCAGCCTAAAGAACTGTGTTATTCTAAAATATAACCCCAGTGCTGCAGAAGCAGTTGAGATCCATCACAGTGTAAGATGAGAGCCTTCTGATGTCCCCTCCGCCCACCCCCGCACAGCCTGGCCCAGAACTACGCAGCAAAAACAAGATGGAACTTTTGTTTGAAACCTCTTAGTGAAAGTGTCGCGCCAAAAATAATCTTTTTTTCTGGTGTTAGTCAATCAAGCAATGGTATAGTTTGGGGGGGGGAAAGTAATTTTGCTTAATCAGCGAACACCATCTGGAACAATTAACTGAATTCTGCAGAACTCAGAGGATCAGTCATATTGGCTTATTAAAGATCCAGAATTATACAAGTAATAAATCCTTGGAAAAACGAAGCGTATACCCCTGCCTGTCATGACTATTTTAACTTCAAATACAGTAGAATACTTGATAAGGCTGAAAAGAGATTAATATATGCAAATTATGTCAAGCATTTAAAAGGCCCCCAACAACTGTCTCGCTTTTTTCCCCCTCTCTTATTACAGGCTTTATGTTTTATTCATACACAACTTACCTGTCATTTCATAAGCTGTAATATTATGAGGGTATTATTAAACAGAATAAAGTGGAGCTTTAATTGGAAAGCTCCACTGCAGTTTCCAATTATTTGCAGCGAATTAAATGAAGATGCACATCGTTTAATAACAACTGCAATATTGTTTCCTGACTCTCAAAAATCACTGTCATCTTGTCAAGATATTTTGGAAACCCAAGTTAATTTTGAGCTTCCTATTTTTTCCCTAATCCTCCTCCTCCTCCTCTGAAGGATGAATTGTCTCATGTCTGTTAATTGAACTTCCTCTAATGGATCGGGAAATAATTGCACTCCATATTACGCTAGATGAGGGCCAGTGTCAGGATTTATTTTTGATTAATGAGGCAGATATGCAAATGGATGACTTTTTATTAGGTTTACTTTTTTATCAGGTGGATGTCTGCTGAATACTGTATGTGTGGCAGACTGACTGGCTCATTTTTGCTCCGTTCTTAATTTTGATTTCATCCAATATATGAATGTTTGACACATGTCAAGAATGCAAGTTTGATTATCTCATAATATACCTTTTTTCAGTCATTATATTAGCGATCTAATCGGCAAAGGCGAGGATCAACGTAATGCTTGAGTAGAGACGCATACAGTTGGTATGAAAACTTCTCAAATGAACTTGCTCTGTCAAGTGAAATAGGGATAAAAAAAAATGAACGTGAATAGTTTTTAATATTCTGGTAATAAATGTCAAAGCACCTGCACATCACATCTGTACATGATGTGACTGCAGATGACAGATTTCCCAGACATGTTACCTCTCCTCCCCTCAGCTTGCTCTTCTCTCGTGTGTTGGGCTTTTTGTTTAGTTGAGAAGTGGCGGAGGGTTTAATCAAGAAAGCAGGCAATTCATCAATCCTAAAGAAGGCGCCTGTACGCGCCTGACAGAGCGCACATGGTTTTAGAGCAACCTGAACCTGGCCAGCTGTCAGCCCGCACACACAGACTGCCACACTCACTCACACACACACACACACACACACACACACACACACACACACACACACACACACACACACATAGATAGCAGAGCAATCAGGCTAACAATTAACACAAATGGGTTGTTTTCTAGAAGCTCACACAGTCTGCAGGCAATCACATTGTTAATGAAGGTAAGTTTGTTTTTTAATCTCAGTCACGTTCTGATGCTGTGAGGCAGACAA
The DNA here is from genome assembly GCF_027744805.1 of Dunckerocampus dactyliophorus. Taxonomy (NCBI): domain Eukaryota; kingdom Metazoa; phylum Chordata; class Actinopteri; order Syngnathiformes; family Syngnathidae; genus Dunckerocampus; species Dunckerocampus dactyliophorus. Next base: position 20,068,126 of record NC_072822.1, on the reverse strand, counting down.
CAAATGCGGCTCTTGTTTTCTGGACATTTTGTCCCTAGATAAATGATTGGTGGAAGTGGATGTACAGTTTGTGCTATTTCTTAACTGTCCCTCAAACCCTTTTGCAACCTGCACTATTTCTTCTCAGTCTGGAGCCACAAATTGTATTATAGTGTGTCTGAACTTGCAACATGTCTCTTATTATAACAATCGGTAATTTTGTGATCAATTGAAGCATATTTTTGCATTGTGTTTTTCTGTCTACGGCTGGATGTAACCCCACACCAGCTGGGACAGACGCCCCCTGTGACTCTCGATATGATGAAGGGCATCAAATCTGACAATAGGTTGGCATATACGTTTATTCATTTAGAACTGTATTACATTACACATGATATTTGGATGAGGTTTGGTAAAATTACCCCCGTTTGGGATGTGGCTGTGCTGGAGCAGCAGAAGGAATCCTCACCACATGGTGTCTCTCTCCAGCTAGATAAAAACCTGCCATCCCCAGTCACCTCATAGAGTCGCATATTCTTTCAGGCTGGAGTGCTGAAGCTACAGTAGCTCAGAGTATGTGGATTGGAGGGTGTCATGCCGCTTCAACTCTTGCCTCTGTTTAAGTCATACATGTCTTATTGCCAACAGGGCACAAGGCACAGTACATAACATGCATGTATGGCAGTGGATAATCGTTTACGTTTGCGGTGCGGTGCTAAAGACGGCCTTAAAAATGCAGACAGTACGGTCGGGTTAATCATGTGTTTTTTTGCCATTGGGGAACACTAACTTACAAACATTGAAGGGTTTCAGCTCGGAGGAAATCTTCATAAATACAAAAAAAGTTAACATGTTAACTCCCAATTCTAAATAAATTCATCACAGCGCTACTGTGAATGGTACAGTAGCATGCCCACTCACTTCCTCACACTTTGCTCACCAAAGTCTGCGCGCTGGTCTTCAACATGCATTCCATATATTGCAGTGGTTCCGGAAGTGAGTGCTAGTAGTCGGTGATGTGCTTAAGATAAACTTATTTTTGAAACACTTATTTGTCAACAGTGGGCATGTTTACACAAGGGGTGTGAACGATAGGCTGCACATTTGCCCCTCTCCGCTGTCAAAATTGTTTTCATCCACACAGTGATGTTTTAAAAGTATTTCTATTCAAACTAATGCACATTCTAAAGCTGTCATGCGTGTGCCAAAGTAATGACGCCACTGCAGCCATGGACTGTTGAGCCAATTTTAGCCGGTCAGAAGCATCATTGACGTCATTTCGGTAGACGCCAACAAACATGGCAATTTGCAGGAGAAGATGCATGTGGACTGCTAGCGAAGTAGCATTACTTTTCAGTAGTTTATTTCACATTTGTCAGCAAAATTTATTGAATGTAAAACTGAAAATGTATGAATGTGAACATTGCCATGAGAACATTCTCAGGCCTTTCTAACAACATGCATGTCAAAGTTGTCCCACCAGTCTGATCGGGTCTTGTCCCCAAATCGCCATCGTTGGCTGGAGTGTCGTAGCCTTGTTAGTTTTAGAGAGTAAAACAGAGCAGCAGCGTCCTCCGAAGCCCATAATGGCGCCTTTGTTTGTCAATGTAATGCAAAAGTAGGCGTATGTTTACTCTTAAACACACAAAAAGGCATTTCAGTATGCTTAAAACCAGCAATGTAATGTTTGCCATTGCACACATTAAATTATACTTATCTAGTGTGGAAATGACGCACATAATTGCAACACCATCTATTGGCAACAAGCCAAAAGCTCCGTCTTCACCGTTCCCATGCATATGCTGAAGCCGGAGTTTTAAAAAATCTTCACCATGGCCAGAGTTTTGCAAAAGCTGAGTTTTTAAGGACAAAAATAGGGGTCAGCCGGATACTTATTTTACATGAGTATCCGTTACAGATACTGCATTTTTTCCGAGTACAAGCATGAAACAAGTACAGTTCGTCATTATCTGTAATTTTCACGAAGGAAAATCCTCATTGAATAACTACTTATGTATTCACTCTTCACGCTCTGTGATTGGCTAGTCACACACAGCAACCGCCCCTCCCTAGACAGACTCGCTTCAGCCAGAGGGAGGAGTACACGGTGCATTTGACAAGACAGAGCTGTAAACGGCTCGTGTTGCTTCGGTCACTGCCGTTTGTTTTTTTTTTTTGTCCATCTGCTTGCTTCTAATTTGGCTGATTATTAAGTTACTAAAAAAAAAATAAAATAAGATAAAAAATATATTTGCATTTAGCCTTCTCGTGGTGTGTGCCATTTACAGATGTTTCATGAAATTAAAGCTGAAGGCTGAGCTTGTGACATGCAATTATTTACCAAAACACTAGGGGGCAGTGTTTTCATGCGCAACCAGAACTCTGAAGCGACATCCACATCGTTGATATTGATATCAGTGGATAATAACGCGCCACATTTCACTGTCGGTAACAGTGTTGTAACATTTGGATTAGTCATTAATGAAAAACAAGTTTCCAATACAATTGTATTGATTACAGTAAAATATTTTGTCTGTTAATTCTAAAGCGTGAGAGAGGTTACCCGTCATTGTGTAGCTGCCACTGTTCTGGTGATCGTAGCTTGGCCTGCCAATGGTCTTCCTACAGGCAGAGAGAGAAAAAAATCTGTCACTCTATCAATAATAGTACTATGACGACTGCTACTACTACTACTTCATTGAGTGGCATATGAAATGGGAGGTTACCATGTGTGTGGCATTTATATTAGCCATTTATTGAGCTATTAGGGCTGTCAAAAGATTAAATCAGAGTAATTACAGTTGCCATTTCTGCCTTTTTTTCAGGTATGGGGCTTTCAGAAAATCACACACACATATTTTTCAGGGGTCCTGGGAAGACCTGAAAATGGCAAAAAAAACCCTGCACTTTTACGACTGGTCAGTTTTTTGCCTTTGTTTCAGGTCAGCGGGTGTCATTAATTTTTTCAATTTTCAACTTACTGAAACTATGCTTTTTTGGTCAGGGAGGTGGGGAAAACCTACCACACTTTCATCAGGGGGCCCGGCAGGACCCAAAGATGGCAAAAAACTACCACTTTTGAGACAGGTTAATTTTCTGTAGAGCTGTTGCAAAATCGTACTTTTTGAAGTTGCTGAAACTACATCTTTATGGTCCGGTAGAGTTCGGAGTGTCCCTGAATGCACCTCGCGTGACTGTGGTGAGAATGAGGAAGTGTTGTTCCGAGGCTGGATGAAGAGGCATGTTTGCGAGTTGGAGATACATACATGGTGTCGGAATTGCACTGCTGTTGATGTGTTTAGGTCAGAATAAATTTATGAGAGTGTCAGACTCTGTGGGGATGCAACTCTGTGCCTCTGGAGAGAGGTGTGGCTTGCCGTAATGCACGTGTTAATCACGTACAATTTTTTTAATTAAATTAATACAATTACGTAGTTACCTCCGTTAACGTGTTATGTTTGGCAGCCCTATCTTATATGTAGCAGAATCACAGAGAGTCTTCAGTTATATTACAAAAATGCTTCCATCTAAAGGCAGACCAGAGCTTCAAAATCAAAGTTTGAGTCTAAATGGAGAAAATGAGGCAAAAGTTAAAACTGTGCATTAGTTGCCTGAGGGCTTGAACAGACCTTCAGCAGGGCTTTGGAGCAGGATCTTGTTAAGTCCAGAGGAGTCGCGGGATTCTATTATTCAAGGGAAGTCTGCTTTTACTGTTTCATGGCCTTGTATTACAGAAAACAGCACCGAGTGCACTTTGTGGGCAGTTGAAGTTAACAAACCATATAAGATTGAAATCCTCATCAATCAAGCTATCACAAATTACACTCCTGGCCTCACCCCTACGGATCGATAAATCCTCAGCTAGTGAGGACGGGGAAAAAACAGCTTCAAGAGAGCTGCATAAGATGGTGTGCCTTGGAGGTAGCTAAAGAATACAACAGCTATAAAATAAATGATCTCATAATGATGATGCAAAGTAGTAATATAATTAAAATGGGAATTGCTATGATTAGCACAGACAGGCGTTATGTAAGACCAGGTTAGCAAGATTCTGCAGAAATCACTGCTATAAAATGAAGAGACAGATTTTAGAGGCGAGAAGTATTGCCGATATTTTTTTTTTTTGCGTGTGTAATAACTCTATTTAGGTTCTACACATGGATAGCAGCATTCATTGGTGGTTTGGAGAAATATAAAGCACAGCCATAAGGCCGCGACTGTACACAAATTGCAGCTTTGGAAAACTGATCTAGACCTACGAGATAAATAAATATAGTAATTTCTATCAAGGGTGAAAAACAAGACTTCTGACTGTCTGCAGTACTTATGAGCTGAAGCTTGCAACTCAGATTCATTTGCAATGAAAGGGTCGACTTTCCTTCCCCTCATTTACATTAGCATTTGGCCATGTTGAATCCAGACCAATTGTGAATTTTTAAAAGGTTGGCATCAATCTTGTGGGGACGATTGCCATATTCAGTGTTTTTTTACTTTGCAAAGGTTGATCCGACAGCTGAAAAGGAAGCTGCACATCTGTCAAGCACACAGACACTGATGATGTGGTAGTGAAAGGTTTAAATGTCTTTTTTAGGAGCTTGTGTTTGCTTTGGTCAATCAGTGCCTGGAGGCGCCATCTGAAACACAAGGTGAGCACGTGGTTATTGTCATACAGTGGAACCTCGGGTTTTCATATGATTCAGTTTTTTTATTTTTTATACCAAATTACGTAGTCATTTTGGGTGAATATCATTCTGTGGAGTCGACGGCCTAAACAAAGCATCCACACATTGGTGACTAAGTCTGTGAAAAACGGATTGTCTTTTTTATTAGAGTTGGGACACTACAGACAGATTCCGGCCAGGGCATCCTTTAATCATCTTTAACATGTGTATGTGTGTGGTTTAACTGTTCGTAAAACACAGAACAGCGAACAACTCTGTATCTATCTCCTTCCTTCCTCCGAATAAGCACCTTGCTCTGATGAAGTGTTCAAGCGCACTGTGTATTTCTGAGTGCTCTGTGTGCTTTTTTATTATAATGGCTGCAGTTGATAAGGACTGACTGAACTTTGATGAAGAAGGTGATAAACACTATTGAATTTAAGAAAGAACTCGTAGCAAAATGCAAAGGTAGTGTCTGTTCCAACTGGATTGTAACGTAAAGGCCGAGCCAGTGTGTGTAATAATGATTGTACCTGCTGCTGACGCTTACAATACTGTTCAAGTGAACAAGTATGCAGTTGTAATGGAGTCAAACAGTGTCCATGTGGCTTATGCATCCCATCCTATTCTAAATGCCTCTAAATGACGAATGAAAGGGATAAATTAATATTTAAGGTTACTTTTACCTTCATTGAAAGGGTAATTGAGTAATGTTGTGGCAGCGAGAGCAACACCTTCCACTTCAACACCACCTTCCTGTTTTGCCACAAGTTATTTGTTGAATTAATTAGTTTGTCTGACCTTCTTTATCAAAATGCTGACTTTCTTTGGCTCCATTTTTGGGTTATTGAGGTGAGAAACACGGTGGAATTCAAGAAATACCAAAACATGAATGTGGTGTTGAAGAGGAAATCTCGAAGGTAAAAGTAACCTTGAATGTTCGGTTATGCCTTTCATTCATCATTTATATGTATTTTGAGTCATTTTCTGCATGTAAAACTATACATGTGAAACTATAAAAATGTGTTTTGTGTGAACATTTTTGACTGATTAATGGGATTTGATTATTTTTTAGGTGTAATTACTATTTATTTTGAAACATTTATTTCATTCAATGGAGAAAACAAACAAACAAACAATATTGAAACAATATTAGATAAAACCAAACACTCTTCAAATTAATTACTATTTATATTATTTCTTACATGAAAAATTTATTGGGTTAGCAGTTTGGGTCGGACCTTTTGGAACAAATTAATGACACAAGCCAAGGTTCTGCTGTATATGTATTTTGCTTTTTTTCTGCATGTGAAACAATAATAATTCTCAATAAAATGTGTTTTGTGTTCATATTTTCTGGTGTCTGCATTGGATTAATTGGATTGGTTTCTTATGGAAAAAAATGCTTCAGTTTTCATACGTCTCATCTGACGAAAACCGAGGTTCCGCTGTATTTGTAAGTGATGGTAACTTAAACTCCCAAACCACATGAAACTCTGAATGTGTTCATTTTCTAAAGGAAACCTCAAGGGCTGCTTTTCCCATCTGGTCACACTACAAAGCCTTTTCACTCCAAATTGGTGATTTCTAAATACAATTTTAGGTGCATTGGAGAGGCTGACATATGGCAAATCAATTAAACAACTAATGCCTGAAACAAAAACATGGCAAGTGCATTTGCTAATCAACATCAGTGTCGGGGCTCATATTACGGTGGCCACTGGAGTTTTGACAACAATTAATCCTCATTTCAGGCAAGGAGAGCCATATTGACACATATTCCTAATTTGAATATGCAATTATAGTGTAGTTCCTCATCAAATTACAGTAAAACTGGGAACACAGCCTAGAAGATTTACACAATTACAACACTTATCAAGAGACTTATGTTCCCATAAAATCTGTCTGAGTTAAAATCATATTAGTGTCACAAAGCAAACCGCAGCGGTAAAGTTCACTTCATTGTGTTGTTGCAGCTGCAGTTCAAATCATTTCAAAAGCATTCTTTATGTTGCTGATTTGTCAGTGTAAAAAAGACAGATAAGGAGAAAAGAAACTCTGAGAGACAGCGGCGACAAAAGTGGTAGTCAGTGGAGAGGTAAGATGACGAGGGAAGTAATATCAGTGTAAAGCCAGAGTTGTGATACAGAAAGCAGGAAGCTCTTGTTTTGACACACATCCAGCTTCTCCTGTGACAACACCTCCACACGATCCTTTATGTGCTGACAGTGATGCTTTATAGGTGCCACTATCTCAGCCATTTTATAGGTGCCACTATCTCAGCCATCATTATCCTCCTTTAAGCTCAGTGTCGGGGGCTGAAAAGAGATATGCACTGAATTTTGGAGCAAATCACTGAAGAGCATGAGGCCGTCAAATCTCTGCTGATCACTCAATCATTCTCAGCACTGTACTGAAACCATCCCCATGGATCTGAGCTACTTTTTGCAACTTTTTAGAATGCAACAAGTAATGAGAGAGCTTGAGTGAGACTGTCATGCAACACTGACAGACACACAACCAGGATGTCTCTTTCTCTCAACAGTCATGCACATGAGGAAGTCATGGATAGTCAGCAAGCAACACAAGCCGATACAATCTCTTGCAGAGATGCTTCAATGTGAGTGCCACAGCCAGAATGCTGCATGATCCAGAGTGTATTGATATGCCAATTCTGACATGGACGACTCTCCAGGTGTCGGGTGTAAGAAAGTAGGCATTGCAATGAAAAAAAAAATCAGCTTTGACATTTTCATCGCTGTAATGTTTGCTTTTAAACGCGCATGTGTGTACATTGGGCTAAGATTCTAATAGAAATGTCACTGAGATTTGAGTGAACTGGAAGGACTGGTAATATTAGGACAAGCCTAATTTATGCTAGCAGTTGCTAAAGAGGTCAGCCACAGCAATGACAGTTTTATCAGTCATGATAGATGGAGGGGGTCCTTTCTGGAAACATGTAAAAGCTGATTAGGTAGTGTTTTTTCACACAATCTGCAAACTTTGGGGTCACAATTCTGTTTTAAGTCGAAGCTGCGTGAAACAACCAATTAATCAAAATCAAAAGTCCTCCACCAAGGGGGCCTCTCCTCTTTACACCCATTAAACTTCACATGTAAAGGCTGGTTGGATCACCTTTTTTCATACTAGCTGCAAACTCTGGGGGGCAAAATTCTGATTTAAGTGGAAGATGAGCAAAACAATGAAGAAATAACAAATGTCCGCCACCAAGGGGGAACTCTCTTCTCTGCACACCCATTGAACCAAGTGGATCAGGGAAATATAACAAAAACAATATCCCTCAGCATTTCCCAGTATCAAGTAGTGAAATTACTTTTTAAAATACTTTCAAACTTGTGGGGGATATGTGGGCAGTGTCAGCTGTTGGTCATTCACAGGTTTTGTTAATGTTCTGTTTCAATAATAAGGTTGAGAATAGGGCTGGAATTCTCAGGGTACCTCACGATATGATTTGATTTGATTCATATATATGGCTCACAATAACAATATCTTGGTATTATATCTTGGTATACTGTGGTAGGGTGAGACAAAAACAAAAAAAAGAATTGCATAGTTTATATTTTGCAGCAATATTTAGCAAAAGTGCAAAAACGATGACACTCTTTTAGTGTAAAGAGTGTAGAAAGCACCTCCGTGAATCACCACATTATCATGGTGGAGGGGTTTGAGCGCCCGAGTGAACCTAGGAGTTACTGTATGTTGTCTGGGGCTATATGCCCCTGGTAGGGTCTCCCAAGGCAAACGGGTCCTAGGTGATGGGCCAGACCAAGAGTGATTCCGACGCTATGAAGAAACACAAGAGAGGGCACCGCACCTTGTCCGTACGTGGGATACCGAGGCCTCACCCTGGAGCCAGGCCCGAGGGAGGGCTGGCAGGCGTGCGCCCAGCCCGAAGAAGCCACACAGGATCTCCCCCTTGTAGACCCACCACCTGCAGCGGCAAGCATAAGGGTCTGGTGCAATGTGCTTTGGGAGGCGGCCAAATCTGGTTCTTGGGACATGGAATATCACTTCTCTGATGGGGAAGGAGCCCGAACTTGTGCGAGTTGTTGAGACATTCCGATTAGACTAGTCTGACTCACCTTGACCCACAGTTTGGAACCAAACTCCTCGAGAGGGGCTGGACCTTGTTCTAACCTGCAGTTGCTGCAGGGGAGAGGCGGCAAGCTGGTGTGTACTTATTAACGGCCCCCCGGCTCGGTGCCTCTGTGTTGGAGTCATCCCCAGTAAACGAGAGGGTAATTGCCCTACGCCTTCAGGTTCGGGAAAGGGTCCTGACTGCCTTTTCTGCGTACGCGTGAAACGGCAGATTTGTTTATTTATCTATTTATTATTGCAAGACAGTTTTTTTTCTGAACGAGAAATCTTATTTTAATCTTATGAGATCTCATGAGATCCCTATTTATCAATAATTGACTTGATGCGACTTGAAAGTTGTGAGTGAAAAAAATCGCATGTAACAATAAATATCAGATGGATAAACATTCACATACTTGCTTGTGATTATTAGCACGAAGCGCACCGGCATTTTTTTACAGACGTCAGCTCAACAGGTTTGCACCCCAAACATTTCAGTGGCTCGATATGGTTTAACAGCCTGAGTCAATAACAAAAATGGGTGTTGCAGTTTATCATCCATTTTATTTAAACTTTCTGTTCTAATTTCAGAGAGAGATTGCTTTAAAAATGTAACTACTTACAACCTCCAGTACACTGATGTGATGAATTGGTTGTGTCTTAAGCTTGACACATCTGATCGGTTTGTTTACATCTGTTCACAAATAGACCACAGCCTAAAGTACGTGGATGTTTGACAGAGATAATAGCAGCTTTTACAATTATTCCGTCAATGGGTCATTGAAATTTGTTTAAAATTTTATACATTTAAAACATTTTAGGTGAGGTATCTCTTTGTGAATGTTAAGGAAGTACAGTACATGGGCCAAGGCTATGAAGTATATTGAACTTCAGTGGCTTGAGGAGCTGTACATGAATCACTATGTCAGTATATCTAATCTGTGACTTAAAAATGACAACTGAAGTATTTGTAGCTGTATGTTTGGGTGTCTGCACTACATGCTACTGTACAGATGCCAGATAAACAGTCAAAGAGCCCCGCTGTATAATTTACCCACAGTCCCGTCCTCATGTGTCAGTGAATTATGGATGGAATTACTCCCGAAAGAAGACTCACAGTGCAGAATGAATTTGAATGTTAATACAAAACCAGCAGCCTGTGATCTCAGCAGGCATCAGACGGGTGTGTGAGTTGCTTCGAGGTGCAATTCATCCCAACCTCTCATCCTCACCAACTTCAAAAGAGTAGAGGATTACCAGTAAGAGTTGTAAAGGCACACACAGGCCTAAACTCTTGGGTTTTGAATGTGTTTTTTTTTATTCAATGTATTTATTTATCCTCATCTAAATGTATTACCAGGTGAACAGTTGCTGTCTTTCTGCAGAGATTTTAAGTGACTTTTACCAGTAAAGGGTGGCAAAGCAAAAAGCTTCAGCATGGCAAACCTGCCAGCAGCCTGTGCCAAGCACACTCTGACACCGTCTAAGCTGTTTGTTTACAATTTGCAGTGGAAATCCCCAGATTTTCATTGCAATAAATAATCAAGCTTATCTGCCTTGATTTTTTTTCTGTGGGGCCCGAGGCGAAGGATGCTGCAACAGCCTGAGTAGAGAGCGGACACACGCATCCTAGCATGCCAAAGATCTTGGAGCTCTCCTCCCTTCCGCTGCAGCTGTTGCTCCTTCTCCAGGCTACATCTCCTCCTGTTTGTGTGCACAGCATTGCTGTTGCTACAGTCAGAGCAACCTGACTCTGCCTCATGGGAAAGTCCACAAATAGCAAGAGTTTAGCCCTTGTTGAACTCAGGTTAGCCTTCCTTGAGTTCACTCTCACTACCTTGTTGCTCAGTGAATTGCCCAGTTGAGATCACCTACCTGTGTCTTTACCATAAAACATATGATACGGTGACAAAATAATACACCCAAACATCTTATGTTTTTCAAAACATTACCTGGCTATTTCAGATGAAGTATCACTGTTAACGTTGCTGGCTCTCTGCTGAGATAACTGAAGATGAGGCACCTCTCCCACTCGATACCAGATTCCCATGTTATTGATTTCTCTGTGCAACAAGAAGAAAATCACATGCGTATACATGTTAACACCTCAACGTAGAAGGCTCTGTTTCTCTTACATACAGTATTTCTAAGATCAAGGCCAAGATGAATCCCATAACAATGTGCCTTCAAGTGCCCTCTACCTGAAAAAAATGGATTGGGCTGTCAAATGATTACAAATTTTAATCAGATTAATCAGGTTTTCAGATTAATTTACAACTACTGTAAATTCCAGTGTATAAGCCACTACTTTTTTCTTAAACGTTGAACCCTGCGTCTTATACAATCGTGCGGCTAATCTATGACTAAATTCTTCTTCAGAACTACTACTAATTGTTTAAATACTGTGCTGCTCACAAGCCAGTGAGGAAACGGTAGCTCTTTCTTTGACAGGAGCCAATCATAAGCTATCAGTGCACTCACAAAAAGCTTGTCAACCCATTGGAAATTTCAGGAGGTCATTATATATAACAGCAAAACAACATAACAGTCTGACACACGGTGTCATCTTACTGAGAACAACACAAAATTCATCACACAGCAACTGAACACTCCAAAAGTATACCTCAGAAATATAAAAACATGTACCAATAAAACTTTGAAATAAAAAAAAAACTGTTTTTTTTAATTTTTGCAATAAGGCACTGCTTCTGAGCAACGCATTCACTGGGGCGCTACAATGACGTCGGCCTCCCTCTGGGCTCTCTGCTCCTCTGGCTCCCTTTGGTGTACAGAGGCAGCATTGCAGTGCCATCCATCTACAGTATGTTGCTGAACCTTCAATGAACTGGTCCTCTCGCAAATGCATAATGGGTAGATGTTAAAATAGCTGTTCTTTTTTATTCTAAGCTCGTATTGGTACTTGTAATGTATATTTCCTAGATGCCTTTTGAGTGTTAAGTTGCTGTGTGATGAGTTTAATGTTGTTTGTAAGACAAAACCGTGAGTCAGACTGTTACATTGAGTAATGACCTCCTGCAATTTCCAGTGGGTTGACAAGCTTGTTTCAGACATACCATAAATTCCGGTGTATAAGCCACACCCACTAAATTTAGAGGAAAAAACAGATTTGTTCATATATAAGCCGCACCAGTGTGTAAGCCGTACCGGTGCGGCTTATACACGGCTTCATAAAATGGCAGATTGTGGCGCCCATGAGTCTTAGAGGACCAGGTAGCTCTTTATTTGATAGCGGCCATTCATGAGCTATGAGAAAATTCGCAGCAAGCTTGTCAACCCATCCGAAATCGCAGGAGGTCATTACTCAATCCAACAGTCTGGTGTCATCTTCGAAAGAATGCTAAAATCATCACAGGGAGCCAGGGAGAGCTCCCTCTGGTGGACAGAGGCAGCTGAATGAATCATTGCAGAGCCCCGGCAGTCATGGCCACTGAAATGCTTTGCTGGGAAGAAATGCATGCTGGGAAACCGTTAAAATAGTTGTTTTTTATTCTAAACTCGTATTGATACTTGTATTGTATATTTCTTACCTACCCTTTGAGTGTTAAGTTGCTGTGTGATGATTTTAGCATTCTTTCTAAGATGAAACCGTGAGTCATACTGTTATATTGAGTAATGACGTCCTGCGATTTCCAATGGGTTGACTAGCACGCTGTGAGTTCCCTTATAGCTTTTGATTTGCTCCTGCCAAAGAAATAGCTACCATTCTCACTGACTCCTGGGCAGCACAGTATTTAAACAATTAGTAGTAGTTCTGAAGTAAAGGAGATTAGAACATGGCCATAAATTAGCCACACCGCTGTTTAAGTTTAAAAAAAAAGTAGTGGCTTATGTACCTGAAATTACGATATTAGGCATTAAAAAGACGTATTGAAATTGTGATATGTTGTATTTTACACTGGTCACTAGATGTCATTAATTTTACTTTAATGTTTGGTAAAACACATAAATGTCAGATTTGATCCCCGGAACCAGAGGCTTTTATTGCAGGTTTAAAATATCTCACAACAGGCACAATAATAAAAACATAGTAAAACACATAATAATCATAATCATTATAACCATAGAAGGCTCTAATAATGTTAAAACTCACATTTAGAAGGTCGTAAACACGTATCCTATGCTACAACTGTAAAAATACTCCATTTATAAAGAAGGAATCCTACTTTACGGAAATTCACTTTTCAAGGTCGGGTCTGGAACCAATTAACTGTGATAGACAAGCGATTGTGTATTGTATGTATTAATGGTTGCAAATGAACTGAAAATTTAAATCAACCTAAAGTCTGTGTAAAGTCTGCTCAGTGGTCACCAAACGTTTTGAGCCCGTGATTCCTGGGCTTGGCTGGGAACCTAGAAACGATCTACATTTAACAGGTTGATGACATATACAAGACATAGCAGAGGGCCTCAGAAGTGATCCTGGTGAATTCTCCAGGACCAGGGGGGTGCAAGAACTGAAAAGAGTTTGCATTTGCTCCAATATTGATGGAGTGACCTGTGTAATGGTTTGGTTATGGATCACGACAGGCCCACGGTCACCAAGTCCCTGTAGGTCAAACACTACCAACAGCTCCTTTTTAATTTCTAAAAAGGAGTCTGGCTGGTTGCAATTATTTTTTTACATAAATATGCAATGTTGTTTGAAGATGTAATTACTTCATTTACTATACAACCTTCTGCACTTCTGTACGCAAAAGTAAAGAGAACAGGTGAGCCTCAGGCTGGCTCAAAGTGTGGGGGTTCAGGCAGTGTTCCATTAACGCTTGCAGTTTGCTTGATTTCCGATGGTCCAAAAACCTTTATCGATATTGCATAATACTAAATCATAAATCATCATCACATCAAAATTTGAATTTTGCGGCTCCACTCTATCACATTATTTCCAAAATATATTAATAAATGAATTAAGTCTATTGTTGAATAGGACCAATTATTAGGAACAAATATGCATATTTAAGCAAATTGAAGATATTTTTTCACCTAAAAGTAATAATTTTTAAGCAGACAAGCCAAAACTCAACTTTGAACCCCCAAGGTCACTTGCTGCCCGTCCTGCCATGAATTTCCCCTAGGGAACACATTTATAGTAACACACAAGAGCATGACTCTTATTTATGTCTTAAATTGCTTATTTTCTGTTATTATGTTATTATGTTATTATTATTGGATAATGCGAGAGTAAAGGTACCTACAGGGGTGTTAATTCATGTCTAATAATGTTAATAATAATAATGCTAATAATGTAAAAAAAATACATATTTAGCAGGTCATAAACAGGTTGTCAATGATGTAACCATGAAAACGTTGCATTTATAAATAAGGAGTCCAACTTCGCGGAAATTCACTTATCATGGTTGGGTCTGGAACCAATTAATCGCGATAAAAAAGGGATCTTTGTATTTTTATGCTTATTATTTGTACTGCCCAATAACATACCCAATGCAGGTGTAGTGAACAAGATGATATTTGGATTTGGCTGTGATTTGGATGTCATATACAGCCGTCTCCGCAGCTGCACGTGGCCTGATTTTCACACAAAGCCTCCTCTACCTCATTGCCGGCTCTTCTATGGAGTCAGACAAACATGCAAAACAATAAGTCAATGCATATTCAGGTTTTCCAAGCTAAAAAGAACTCATGACAACCCAGCCTCCCAAATGCCACTTGTAATAGTTGCCTTGCCTTTGACCATTGGTAAGAAATGATGGCTTATTGAGCCAAATCAAGACTTCCATTTGCAACTACACTGGTACAGTATAAGTAAGTACTTGAAAGCCACAAAATCAGTTGAGCTGTAATCATTTTCATTTGCTTTAGTGGATGAATGAAAAAGGAAAGTGGATCCTTCGACATTAGTGCACAACAGGAACTTAAAGCGGATTGTCTGAATAGAAACTCATACATTATGTCACATGTACATTAAACATGGACCCACATAAGGTAATAAAATATTAAATTACACCACAGCCAAACAGAACATAATCTCTTCTCTTCATTCTCACCAAAAAAAAAAACATTGCTCCGGTTTTCTATATTGCTTCTGTGCCTTGCTCATTTATTTCCCCAGCAACACTTGAAAGTGGAGTGTAAATGGAACGATAATAAAAATAATAAACAAGCTGTCCTCGCTCCACACACCAAAATATTATTACATTTCCAAGGCATGGAAAGTGAAGGGGAAATACATAGCACTCAAAAAGCACTAAAGCATTGGGGAATGCAGTTCATTAATATTAGATAACCCCATCCACTCGTCCTTTCCCCAAATAAATACATAAATAAATAAGCTCCTCATAAAGAAAAGCCCAGCTCCAGCTGAGATAAACAATGACTCATGATTCTCTTCCTTTGTAACTCTGGGGCAAAATGTTTATTTTATTCTCACAGTCTACCATAAATTAAGCTAACCTGCACCCATAAAACATTCACAATCTCAAGCCCAGCTGCCCCTTCCATATGAGCTGGTCAGGGAGCACGAAGCAATGAGCCAGGCTGTGGTCTACATTATCTGTTTTCTTACTTGTGTCCAATGTCTCTTGAATATGTGTGAAACCCTCTGGCAATGCATCCTTCATGTCAGTCAACTTCATGTCCACAACAACATCAGGCCCCTAATAGACAGGTTATGACCAGCATATTAGAGTCATCGATTTAAGAATGTTGAACAAAGGCATGACAAGGTTCAACATTTTTGAAGAGAAATTGTCAGATAATAGTGTCAAGAAATTATGAAACACTCTAAAATTATGGAATACATGGGTTGACAAAATAACTCAAGTAAACACATTAAAACATCTTTAAATGTGAACTTAATATTCTCTGTTTTTGGCGGAGCAGCTGTGTGATGATGGGCATGAGGATGAGAAGTGCGCTCTAACAAATGATGCCGGTTAAAAACAATCAGGGACTGCGAAAGGTGACATTTTCAAGCATGACTCTCCTTTTGCTCCAGTTACATTTTCATTTTTGGGCATAATAAATTTCAATAATACACAGGCAGTAGAAAGTGGACTGAACCAGGCATGACTCAATGGCTGCTCAACAGTCATTGCCATTAGAGAATTTTTTATTCATAGTTTTTACACTGACTTATGGAGGAATATGGATGAATGTTATTACTATGCATGGAAGATTTTTTTAGCATTTGCCTCTTTTGCTGGGATTTTTTTTCTCCCATTACAACATGACAAAAGGGGTCTATCTAGTTTCAACTTAGAGTATGATAAATCACAAACTATTTACTTTCCCCTATATAATTCTGGGGCTAATTTTACAGAATCTGCTTTTGTCTTGGACAATTACAGTGGGAGCTCTTTTGAGTGGCACATAAAATAGCCTCTATTGATGGCACTGTCATGTTTTATTTCTGTCACATTCTTTAAAACAATGCAGACACACATTTTAAGATAATATGCAGGAACAAGGGCAAGGCTATTTGTATTCTATACACTAGCCAGTGGGCCAGATTGAACTTGGGCGTGAGGCTGCTGCTGTCAAGTTGTCTGGATGTTAGAGGACATTCTGTAAAGAAAATAATCAGCAAATATGCATATTCTGTTTAAGTGTTGTTAAGTATTACATGCTCTACACACTCAGCAGACACATTAATAACACTAACTATAATAATAATAATAATACTCTAAGGGTGCATTCCTACTATAGCTCCAAACAAACAGCACTAAAGGGAAAACAAGCCAGAGTTTGATTTAAACAAATCTGTGCTTGTGTGAAAGCACAAGTTACCATGTTTACCTTTATGAAATGATAATGCTCACATTTGCTTGGGATTGCCAGAGGAAGAAAAACAAAAACAAAATTGGTAAAGCAATGACAGCCTTGTGCTATAATATATAGAGACATTTTATCACATACCTGCATCACTATGAGATGGAGCCTCAGTTAGCGTCCGCCCTGGTTAGCGTGTCTTTCAGTTTATGTAAAAAATGTACATTAAAATGTTGCCTCTGTTTGCGTACATTTTCCGGTTAGTGTACAATATGACATGTGTCTTGTCATGTTATTAATACACTGCACGAGTCCAACTGTGTTCTTAATGTAGCTTTATTACAAAGCATCCTTGTTAATATCCTACCCAACAAAATGGCAACTAGAACTGGAAGTCAGCTATGTCGCCCGTCTGTGAGGTTACTTTACGTCTGTTAAGGTTACTTTTACCTTCACTGAAGACATGACTGTTCCCAAAGACACAATGTAGCAGCAAGATTCTTTATCAAAATGCAGGCACTTGCAACTCTGTTTGGCTCCATTTTGGGTTATTGAGGTGAGAAATACTATTGAATTAAAGAAATAACTCATGGTAGAACAGGAAGGTGGTGTTGAAGAGGAAGGTGCTGATCTCGCTGCCACATTGTGTCTTTGGAAACAGTCACGTCATGAATCATGTCTTCAGTGAAGGTAAAAGTAACCTTAAATGTTCATTTATCCGTTTAATTCATCATTTATATGTATTTATATGTATTTTGAATTGTTTTCTGTATTTTGTCTGCAACTATAATCGGAAAACTAGAAAAACTAGTGATTGGCCGATAATCGGTCCAGCCGATATTATCGGCTTATATTTGCCGTTTGACACATATTGGCATCTGCCTTTTTTTTAATCCAACGGCCAAAAACAGATACATTTAAAACTGGGTTATTTTGGCTCTGGTGCAGCTGAGCCTCTCTGTCTGCAGTTCTGTCTGCAGCATTGTCCCATCCAAACACCATCTGATTGGATACACGCAGAGTGACGTCACGGGTAACAGCCAACCAGTAGTGTACTGTGACCACAGACATGGTGCTAGCAGACACGGTGGAGAGGAGAAAAACTTTTACAGGTGAAGAACCTCAGTAGAGCAGATATGCAGTATGTGTGGAAAGTATCCCATTTCTCTTGCAACACTATAAACGTCCTCAAAGCAGTCATCATTGAAATGCGACCACTTTGTACTTTTTTTGGGTCCAGCTCTTAGCAACCTTCGGCCAAATTAAAAGATGAACACCGTGAGCCGTGTGCCATTACTGCACCCTCCCGCGACACAAAGTCTTGGCATTCTAGCCAAAAACATCCAAAAACTTTGTTGAAAACTCTTGTTTACAGATGTTTACACAGAAAACAATAGGCTGACAGCTGTCCTTGCATGAAGTCTTGCTGGCTTCTGGTGGTATGACGTCACAGCTCAAGGGGCTACAGAGAACAGGGGTTGTCTTTAAAGTTTATTATCTTGAAAATTAATTGGCTTACATCAATTAAATGTATGTGCATTTTATGCAAAGATGTGTGCTATTTCCTCACTTAATGTTTCAATTTGGGATGACCTTTAAGGCAGCAGACTTAAAATTGTAATAAACATCCCAGTCATCTACAATTAACAACTACTGGTGACGTTACTGTGAGCCCAATAATGTTCTAGAAACATAAGCGGCAGCTCTACTCACTTGCAGTAAATGATCTAGGTTGACTAAGCATGCTTAATGTTTTAATTTATGCTTTTACTGAGTATATTTCACACTAAATGTTTGTACACCTTCCATAACTGCATGAACCCACGCTGCAACCAAGTAAATGTCTGGTCATTACCTTACTCTGATGAATTGTACTGCATGGAATAACCCAAATAATTTGCGTTAAAGTAAGTTAAAAGCTGGAGTTTGTACATTCAAAATTTTATATTTTCACTTTTTCTGCAAATGAATATCCAAATATCGGTTAGCGGCCTCATTGACTAGTAAAAAACAGTATAGGCCCTGAAAAAAACATATCTTTAATTAAAACATGTTTTGTGTTAACATTTTTGGCTTTCTGGAATGGATTCATTGGGTTTTATTTATTTGTTAAAAATGTATTCAGTTAGCGTCCGTTTTGGTTAGAATCAGACATTCTGGAATGTATTAATGACGCTAACCTATAGGTTGCACTGTATATGGGATGTCTGAATGGAATACAACAATAATGGGTAAATTAATCAAATGCTTTTTTATTCACGCAGGAGACGATGCTGAAATTGACGATTAACAGGCCAGCATTAGGTATTGTTTACTGTGGTGTCATTTTCTTTGACAACATGACACGACTGAATGGTTTCATATTCAGTAATCATATAGTATGTGCACCAAATTCTTCCTGGCATTTGCTCTACAGAGACGCTTTTGATGAAATAATTAGGAATAGTTCAAATACAGGAGGACCAACACCATGAGAAATATTGTACATTTAAATATGAAAAAAAAAATATTATATGTAAAAAAAATCTAAACTGCACTGCCAGCGCTGACCTTTTTACCTTTGCGCTCTGATTAGTCAACGTATTTTGGGAGCATAATCTGCTTGAATAACAACCAGTAAACAAAGAGGTACTGCAGATAGTACTGCACAAGGAAAAGTGATACTTTACATTCCCACTTAAAGGTTTTGTAGTGAAACAGAGGTAGCGAGTGACCTTGGATTTGAATAAGCCGTCCTTCCACAGGTCGGCATCAGAGCCATCTGTTGTTTGTGCAACCTACGTGGAAAAAAACAAAGAGGGAGAACAAATTCAGGAGATGGGATAAAGTTAATGTATGTATGCTGTGAGTGTGTTGCTTTTGTCTCCTCCCTTGCACACTAGCCTTAATTAA